>NC_133772.1:148922045-149142888 GCF_003597395.2 Chelonoidis abingdonii | reverse complement strand
CTAACAGCACACACAAAAACTTCCCTCCCTCAAGATTTGAAAGTATCCTGTCCCCTGATTGGTCCTCTAGTCAGGTGACAGCCAGGCTCACTGATCTTGTTAACCCTTTACAGTCAAAAGAGATATAAAGTACTTCTGTTCTATTAACTCCTACTATCTGTTTATGACAGATGTCTGCTTAGCATTCCTAGTAAAACCACTTTGCCTGCTGCTCTATAAAAAAGATATCAACAGCAGTAAAAGTCAATGGCAGAAATACATACCCAGGCTGCACAGTGATCCAAGAGAACCTGATCAGTGATTTCAAAAGTTGATGCAGCAGTCAGCAAAACTATAACAGAGAGAAGCCCAAAAATAAATGTCCAGTAGTAGAGCATCATCAGCACTTAAACAATTCCCTTCACTATTCTATGAAATGATCTAAAATTATATCGAAATGTTTTAGCAGAATGTACCAGAGCAGAAGGTAAAAGATAACACACTGCAGGACTTTGAAATGAGTAATTCAGTCATTTTGAGAGAGGTTTGAAAATCCTTTACATTAAAAGAGAGGCCCTAACAGCTGCTGCCTTGCAGTTTGAAAATGCTGTACATGCGAACATTATGTAAGTGTTAACAGCTTCATAAACCTGCAGGAAATTATCTAGCAGTAATGTCAGTTTTGCTTCTTGTTGAGTTGAACTAATACTTAATATTGCAATGCTTCTCTGCACGTCTGTAGCTGTTGAAGGGATTAGAGATATTATGCAAGCAGATTCCAATGATAAGTCATTCAGCTACAGGCTCAAAAACAGAGGTGGTTGCCTATTATTACTGTTAGTACTACTGACCATTCAGTTTGGGACACAAGGGCTTATTTTTAATGGGTGGCCGTCTAATCACTGTTTTAAAATTATGAGCCAGATAATCAACTGGTGTAAATCAGTGTAGCTAAAATGGAACGATGCTGATTTATACCAGCTGAGGATCTGGCCCCACGGTGCCTTGTTTGTTGATCTAGAACAGTGGTTTTCAACCTTTTTTCATTTGTGAAAACCTAAAAAATTTCAAATGGAGGCATGGACCATTGTGGAAATTCAACCTGTGGTCCATGGACCTCTACCATGGAAGGCTTAGACTGAAAATTGACTGAACAGAATTCAGCTACAAATGTTACACGTGCATGGCATGGCATTTAATGCACCTTGTGAGAGAAACGGTATTAAACTGAGGACTTCTATACTAATGACAACACTTCCAGGTTTTGACTGTAGGTGGGGATATTTCACATACTTTTGACTGATCAGAAAAATGGATAGCTTTTTCTGGGATCTGAAACTTTATTTTCATCATCATCTTTCATGGACCTCCGAGACATAGTCTGTGGATCACCAGGGATCCACAGACCACAGGATGAAAAACACTGATTTAGAAAATAAATTAAAGTCACTTACTAGGCAAGACAGACTTTTGTTGCAGAACCCAGTGTAATAGCATTTAAATTCGTGCAGCAGAAATAGAAATTAGACTAGGCAGGACAGATAACTGATGGCTGTTTTTTCTCTGAAGTGAAAAAATGAGCATTCTTTTCATCATCAGTCATAACTACCATGCCTTTAACCTCATTTTATATAAAAGGGTTTTGTGTTTCTATGTGTGTGTTATATGTGAGTTATGATTTGTTATGTGGAATGCTAAAAAGGCATATAAAAATTGATTCACTTTATTTGGTACAAAAAAGCCTACCACATTTATGTGAACTAATAAGTCAGATGCAATGCTGATAGCTGGGAAGTATGTAGGTCCCTAATAGAAAATCTTTAATCATATATTAAATGAATAAAAGTTGCATTATATGGAATCAGAGTGACATCTGGTGACATGAAAGAGCGATGCAAACACATGAAAGAGCTTGAGGTTAGGGTTTGTCTAGTAGGCTTGGTTGGAAAATGGGGGAGTTGTGGAAAATTTTGATGAAAATAAAAGAAATTAGAAACATGTTTTCAGACAAAAACATTTTCAATGAAAATTTAAAAATTTCCATAGAAAGCAGATACTTTTCATAGAAAAATTCTGTCAAAAAACAGTTTCAATGGACATCTTTCAACCAGTCCTATTGTCTACCAAGAAAGTTACAGATTTAATTTACTTTTTAAATAGATACAGTTACATGGGTGCAAAAAGCTGTGTGGATACTTATTTCAGCTTAGGAATGGAACATTTTGGTTTACCTTAAATTTAAATTTAAATTTCTAATCAATTTAAGTTATGAACAAATAAGCCACTCTAACTGAAAGAAGAGTGTTTACATAGCTGTTTAAATTCACATTTGAAGTTAAACCTGTGCAAATTTCTTGTGTGTACAAGTGTCACCCAGATCAAGAAAGACAAATGAGCCAGAATAAAAGTATCTACCTGGCTACATGCTTCAGGATAATTGGCAACATTGCTTATAAGCTGACAATGACATATCTAGAGATCCAGAGAGAACCAGTCATCTTAACTGAAACTAATAGTACAGAACTAGAGTTGTATCTTTGGGGAATACCGTGTTTTTAACACAAGTATAAATGTGTTAAATTTTCATTTGTAAAGTGTACAGGATAATACCACCTTCCCTTTTCTTCCCAGTGAAGTAAATGAAGGACCTGGGGCCTGATTCTTCTCTTGCTTGGTCTGGTGTAACTCCACTGAAATCAGGATACTTACACCAGCATAAATCTGGTCTCAGGACAGAATCAAGGTCCGCCATTCTTTTTACCTAACAGAGATACAACACTAGAATCATGCCGGGGGAAAGGGCATAGCAGGATGGATGAGACTCCTTGAATGACAGGTTCAGGGGTGAAAGTAACTTACAGGACGTACCAGTACTGCCGGAGTCCTGGGGGGGCGTGTCCTTATCTGGAAGAGGCATGTCCTATCAAGATTTAAAGGCCCTGGGGAAACAGCTGTGGCTGGGAGACCCAGAGTCTTTAAATCAACCAGGGACTCCCAGCTGCAGAGGTGGCTGGGAGCCCCCCCGGGGCTCAGGGGCAAATTAAAGGGCCTGGTGCTCTGGCCACCAAAGGGAACCCTGAGCTTTGTGGGGCTGGGGCAGAGATTTAAAGGCCACAGAGCTCCTGCCACTGAGGGAAGCCCGGAGCCCTTTAAATCCTGGCCTCAGCCCGGCCACCAGGGCTGTGGCCAGTATTCAAAGAGCTCCGGGCTGCCCACAGCCATGGGGAGCTCTGAGCCCTTTAAATCCCAGCCCCAGCCCTGCCGCCAGAGCCACGGCCAGGATTCAAAGGGCTCTGGACTGCCCGCAGCGGCGGGAAGCTCTGAGCCCTTTAAATCCCATCCATGGCTGGGATTGAAAGGGCTCTGGGCTGTCCGCGGAGCCCTTTCAATCCCCGCCGTAGAAGTCAATGCAGTCCGGCACAGCGTACTGGCTCTTGCCGGTGGCGTACCGGACTGTACCGGCTTACTTTCACCTCTGGACATGTTCACGTTCTACAAGGGTTAGTGCTGCTTTCGGCTCTAAGGCAGATAATTCTACGGAGGGATTCCATGAAGGACTTCAGAGGTGGGGTGGGACTGGAGAGTGCTTTGTATCCTTTCCAGCAAGAGGAAGGTAGGGTAGGTCGCTTCTGTCCTCTGTGCTGCCAGTGCCCCGGTGTGAGCGCTTTGCCCCAGGGAGTAACCCTTGGGGCTGGGCCTCACAGAGAACAGTGTGCAGGGGTGAGCAAGTCTGAGCCCCTCTCCCACCCTGGAGAGAGACTAGGGGGCAGCTCTGAGCCCCCCCCCCCGGAAAGATGGGGGGGCACATCTGAGCCCCTCTCCCACCCTGGAGAAAGACTGGGGGGCAGCTCTGAGCCCCCCCTGAGAGATGGGGGGGCACGTCTGAGCCCCTCTCCCACCCAGGAGAGAGCGGGGGGGGGCGCTCTAAGCCCCTCCCCCTGGAGAGAGACAGTGGATGGAGGGAGGGGCAGATCCGACCCTTCCCGCGCCACGGTGGAGAAAAAGATGTAAGCCCCGCCCCGCCGCTGCTGTCACGTGACACCGTCTTTCCTCCTGGTTTGCTGCTCCTCTGCGGGGGCGGGGAGATGGTTTCCTAGGCGACGGCAGAGGCTGCAGTACACAGAGACCTCCGCTGTCAGCCCGCTCGGGCCCTGCCCATGCTGGGTCATCGGAGGCTCGGGTACGTGACTGCCCGTGGTGGCAACATTCGCACCCCTACCCCTACCCCACAGGGGTGTCCCCCGCCTGGGCCCCCCTTCTCTCCCCCGCCCCCCAAAAGGGATGTTCCTCCACCTTGCTCCCCTTACCACACCCACAGGGGTGTCCCCGCCCCCAAAGGGAGTGTTCCTCCGCCTGGCCCCCTTACCACCCCACAGGGGTGTCCCCCGCCTGGGTACCCCCTTCTCGTCACCCGCCCTCCCAAAGGGAGTGTTCTCCGCCTGGGCCCACCTTACCAACCGCCTACGGGGGTGTCCCCGCTGGGCCCGCCCTTCTCTCTCCCCGCCCCCTCAAAGGGAGTGTTCTCCGCCTGGGCCCCCCCTTACCACCCCTACAGGGGTGTCCCGCCTGGCCCTTCCTCTCCCCGCCCGCCCAAAGGGAGTGTTCCTCCGCCTGGGCTCCCCCGCCTTACCACTCGCCCACAGGGGTGTCCCACTGCCTGGGCCCCCCTTCTCTTCCCCGCCCCCCCAAAGGGAGTGTTCCTCCACCTTGGCTCCCCCTTACTGCCCCCACAGGGGGTGTCCCCCGCCTGGGCCCCCCTTCTCTCCCCTGCCCCCCAAAGGGAGTAGTCCTCTGCCTGGGCCCCCCCTTACCACCCTCACAGGGAGTGTCCCCCTCCTGGGCCCCCCTTCCCACCCCTCACTCCCAAAAGGCATATTCTCAGGCTGGCATCCTTACCCCTTTGCAGAGGCTGGGATCCCCTGAGTGGCACCCACCTTCCCAACACCCCTGACCTCCAAAGGGGGTGTCCCATGCCTGGCACCCTTCTTCCCGATCCTCTCCCCCTCACCTCCAAATGGAGTATCCCCTGCCTGTGCCCCCCCCCATGCCTATCTACTCCCAGGAAAGGTTTCAAGCCCCTGCTGCCTATGTTATCTTCAGCTGTGCCCCCCGCAACTGAATTAAGCCCCCTCTTCATGAAATCCAAAATAGTGAAGGAGTGGGGATGCTTTCCTTTCCTGACCTGATACTCCCAGGGCACAGGACTGTGGGAGGTTGCTGATGGAAGACTCAGTAGTTAGTGTTTTTCCCTCTGCATCAGTCATGAACTGATACCAACTGACATTGTGCCAGCAGGACATTGCCTTGATAGAGGTGAAGTTAGAGATTAAGTAGGTGGCATTTTTCCCTCAGTCTTAGTAGTACAGAAATAATGCCCCCCAAACTGCGCCAGGAGTTATGATGCTGTTGGGTGTGTCATCTTTTGGATGAGTTGGGAAAAAACACATTGATTCTGTGTAGTTCTTTTTGATCCCCAGAGTAGCAGGGTTAGCTCTGGGATTCTATCTACATTCTAACTCTTTTCTCATTCAGTTCCACTTATTTCAATTTCCCCAGCACTTTCAACTGCATAAAATATTCTTCATTTTCAGCCTTAAACTATTGGGTAGAGATACTTTGTGTTAAATATTGCAGCAGCATTTCAAAGATGACTGGGATGATCCGTTGTGTGTAGTCTGTACATATTTTATTAAATAAAATGTGTTAAGTGCTTTCAGATTCTTGGAGAAGAAAGTTACGATGTAAATTACAGTATTGTTTATACTAATATCAAGCTGATAAGGTTAAGGATTAGCTAATGTAACTGTATGTGATCACTTAGAAAATGTGTGAAACAAAAAAGTGGTCCATTCTCAGCAGGACATCTCTGTTATGTTTTGATGTGTTCAGCATATTTTCATATCTGCATGTGGGTTCTTTACCTCTTAATTTGAGAATTTCCTTCTTGAGGAATAATAAATTTATAAAATGTTGTGGCTAGTTTTAAGGTGCCTTTCCTTTACTTTTATTAACAGCAAGAGCAACAAATTAAAAAGGCGGATACTACTGATATGTGTTTTAACACAACAAAATACAAGGTCAAACATCTAGGAACGAAGAGTGCAGCCTATACCATAATGCTCAAACAACTTACCATGAGCTCCCAGTATGATATTGTGGGGAAAAAGGACTTTACTGTATAAATAGGAGAGTAGTGAGCAGGAATAGATAGGTAATTTTTATCTCTGTATACAGCACTGGTGAGACTGATACTGGAATACTGCATATAGTTCTAGTGTCCATCATTGAAAAACTGGAGAGAGAAAAGAGTCACTAAAATGGTACGAGGCTGCAGAAAGTGCCTTACAGTAAGAAACTTAAATAATTCAATCTATTTAGTTTTATGAAAAAGAAGATTGAGAGGTATAAGTACCTTCATGGGGAGAAAATACTGAGTAGTGAAGGTCTCTTTAAACTAGGTGAGAAAGGCATAATGAATACCAATATGTGGAACTTAAAATCAGACAAATTCAAGGGCAAAATAAGGCACACATTTTTAATAGTGAGCGTGATTAACCACTGGAACAAACTGTCAAGGGAAGTAGTAGATTCTCCATCCCCTGATGTCTTTAAGTCAAAACGGGACACTTTCTGGACAACATGTTTTAGTCAAACATGAGTTAGTGGGTTCATTACAGGGGTAACTGGATAAAATTCTTTGGTCTGTGTTATACAAGAGGTCATATTAGATGATCAACCTTAAAATCTGTGGTTTCTTCTGACTTTAAACTCTATGAATATAATTTAAAGAAGTAATTATTCCAAACATTCAGGACATTGCTAATTTTCTTCCATTAACATAACTGTGATCCTGTGAAAGACACACCTGTTGGAACTGTATCTAGTTGGAACTGAGATTTTTTCCCCTCAGTTTATTTGAAAGTCTATGGCTTTTAAATTATGTGGGTGGATACACGACAGATAATTGTATTGTCATTCTTTCAAGCAGATACTCTACTATGATTACTCTTAAATACTCAGAAAATGATCCAAATTGATAACCAAAATACAGAGGAAATAATTAAAGAGCTGGTAAGATTTTTGTTTTTGTTATTTTTTAACTCTTAAAATGTCAGTCGCTGTTAATATTTTTGCCAAAACTATGTGGTGATATATACTTCTCTAACAATGCCATCAGTGCAGGATTCTCACTCCTGGACTGTTCAGAGGGCAGTACACGGCATACAATGACAACAGGGGTCTGCAAGGGTCAAAAACCTTGTGAATGATGGGAGGGCGACTAGTCCCATGCTAAGAAATAAAATCCCAGGAGTGAGAATCTTGCAAGAGGATATAGTCAGAGAAGCAGAATTTCAAGGTAATTTTCCCTTTGTTCATTTTTGTTGTGAAGTATAGTGCAGAGATAGTCAAATATGTGGAAATAAGCTTTAGTAATGTAATTGAACAAAATAAACCCAGCAGCCTTTAATCAAGATAGGCTTTAACTTATCTTGCACCAGGTAAGTTAATGGAAGCTTTGCCACTGACTCAGTTGGAAGCCGGATCAGGTCATTAGTGAAGCTAATGGGAGTTTTACCTGGTAGGTACTAAAGGAAGAGCCTCCACAGTATTTATTCTTTTTTTTGGAAAAGTTGTGTTTTGCTATTTTGTCATGTTTAGAATTTTAATTAAATTTTATGTAATGTTTGTTTTCTGGACAGAGACTTGTCTTTACTATAGCTACACTGTGGTGGCATGAAGGGTATGTGTAGCTACATGATGCAGTCAGTAGCAAGCTGCATCCATGCTGCAGTGTGTGCATATGTCAGTGAAAGGCATTCCCCTGCCTGATTCTTTCTCAGCTGTGGACAAGGGCTCCAGCAGGAGTATTTCTTTGCAGGGAAAGGCTGCAGCACCAGGCAGGCAGCAGGACACTACTCTGCTAAAAACAGTAGTGTAGATGGAGGAGGCACGTCTTGGGCAAGTAGAGATCCATGTAGGGTATGTACTCGTGTATAACCCACACGCATCAGGCATGTCTTTACTTGTGTTACCTGCTCAAAATTCTCTTACTCACGTACTCTAGGGGCACCGACCTTTATCCTGTTCCCCGGACTCAGGCATAACCCTGTTAATTTAGGTACCGACTCTTACCCTTCTGTGGGCTCATGATCTTACACTCTGTGGCTTTGTGGGGTCTTTTACTAGTGAAAGAGCCTTACACAGTAATATCCTACTTAATCTTTATTAGCAATTACCAAAACAGAATGCACACACTACACATACTGTTGCCGGCACAAAGTGCCCGAGGGGGGCAACAGCAGGGGGGTCCGTTGCCCGGTGTGCACCACACCAATGAACACACCAGGGGTGGAGAAGCAAAACACAAGTTTATTTGAGATCTCAAAGTGGTGCTGGGAGAACTTGCCATGCCTCAATCCAGCACAACCTTACAAACAACATCTGGTTCCTTTATATCCATGAGAATTTCTCGCTGACTAGCAAGCCCCTGTTTCCCCTCCCTCTTCTGTCCGGCTGCAGCATTCTTTTCTCACACACTTCTTTGTCTTCCCCCTCCCTCTCCTCCTTCCTCCCCCTGTATCAGTTACGTAAGCGCAGGTGCATTAAGTAATCTTGGCCACTGCAGTTCGTTAGTAAGTTTTCCTTCTGCAAGTTATCTTGTCCTTCTGCTAAAGGTGCACAGGCCTCATTATTTCTGCTTTAGACCAGTTGGAACTGCATGGCAACTGATAAGGGACATTGCACCTGGCCTTTTCTATTTATTGGCCTGTTAGGTCAATTAGAATTTAAACATGGAAGAACTTTTGCTCATCTGAGGCCTAAACAGGGAGACTGTATATCCTTATTGCCTTTTACCTTTTAAGTTACTTACGATTATCCTTAGTGACACCAACAATACAATGCTCAGCACTCCCAATAAGGCAGATTATCTTTTATTGATGGCCAATCAGGATCAGGTCATCAGAAGCTGGAATCTCCCAGCACGGTGTGATTGGCAGGGTGTTGAGGTCCAGCAGCTCTGATTTTGTGGATGTGTCCTGGAGTTGGTTCCCAAGAACTTCCTTTTGGACCCCCGTTTATATAATGAAGCTTGAGTCATGCTTAGCTCTATCTTAAGCAATCATTTTACTAAGATATTTCTAAATAATTCTCTAACCAATCTTATGCCACCACCTTAATTGATTTACAACGAGCAAAATCAATTATGTAACAGACAGAAACAATGAAAGAACTGGACAGAGACCACACAGATAAACAATAGAGAAGTTGGGACCATAAAGACAAAACAAGAAATGGGGATTTTACAACCACAGCTGTTGATAAGTGATTGCTTGCTCGACAGAATGCTGTCAAACTAAGTTTTCTTTAACCACCTTAAGAACTATTTCTTTATTTGGTGATGGTGGGAACTATTAGGACAGGATCGCCTTCTTAACAGCCTGATATTACATTGTTTTAATGTAATTTAGATGGAATATGAGAATGTGACTTCTGCTTCTTTGCTGCTGCTCTCTTAATATGGCTGCAGACAAAGGCCTTAGGCCTTACAATATGGCTACAGGAAAAGGCCTTTTCCTTACACTTGCCTAATAAGTGTCTCCCTATCTACGCTGCTGTTTATATCCATGGCGGGGGGGGCTACCCAAGTATATACTTTACACGCTGCTGAAAGAAGCATGCAGTGTAGACGTACCCTATAATTCATTTGAACCCGGTACTCCAGAACTGAAAAAATAGCTTATTGATCCACTACACCATATATTCCTTTTATCATATAAATATAGTTTAAATGGAAATGTGTATTGGTGCTTTTTATAATATACTCGTTCATAAGCCAAATTTTTTTTCGTAAAAAAGGGATGCGCCAGAGAAGGGGGTTGGCTTATGAACAGGTATAGAGAGGGAGAGGTGGGACAGAGCCCCTCCCCCCCAACAGAGGGAGCAAGGAGAGGCAGCACAGCCAGCAGAGACAGAACGGAAGAGGCAGGGCCAGAGTGTCTCTGCTCCTGGCCACGCTGCTCTCCCCACAGCCTCTGCAGCTCTGGGGCTGGCAGGCTGCAGCCCTGCCGCTCGGTGCCCGCCTCCCGAGCAGGCTGTGGGTGCACCGCAGAGCCCACCAGAGCATGCTGTGGCTGTGCCACCCGGCCCAGCCCACTGGAACATGCTGTGACCACGAACGTGCCACTCGTCTGTCCTGCTGGAGCAGGCTGCAGCAGTGCTGCCCAGCCTGCTGGAGCAGCTCCAGCCAGGTCAGATACATCCTCCCCTGGTCCTCCCCAGGTAAGGTGGGAAGGGATGGGAAGGGGAGAGTGTGGGGGTCCTGCGCTAGGGGTGGGGTCATATGGGGGGTGGTCACAGGGGTTACTCCCCTGATTCCCAGCTTCTCCCCCCCCTACCCCCTCCCCCCAAATTTTTCCCTTCCAGTTGCTGTCCCAGCCTGTCAGGGTAAGCAGCTGGCACGCCGGGACACTTTGCAGATGCTGGAGGTAAACAAGCCGTCTCGGCACACCAGTGGCTTATCCTGATGGCCCGGGAACCAAAGTTTGCTGACCTCTGAATTATAGGGTCGGCTTTTGAACAAGTTATAAAAATTTTCCATTTTTACTTATCCATCTTGGGGGGGTCAGCTTATAAAGAAACCGGCTTATGATCAAGTGTATATGGTACATTAGGATGCAGTTGGATATTTTGATAATGAAACAAGGTGCATTTTGAAGCTAGAGCTGAACTTTGTCTTTTGTGAATGAAAAACTAAACATAATATGTGGCCAAAAACTTTATGGAGTTGCATACATACTTGAAGATGGGGGTAGAAGGGGTGGGACTTTTCAGGGTCACAAATAACAATTAAGCACTTACCTCCAGTTGACTTTCAGTTGGAGTTGGGCATTCTCCTCCAAAATGCATTTTTCATACCAGAGAAATAAAAAGAGCGGTAATAGTTATGTTTTATTTGCAGTGCACTTCTAATGGATTGTCTTATGAGAAAATTGATCAAGAGGGACCAGAAACATCTACACTGGAGATGTTTTTCTCAGGTTATCCCAAGATAGTAGGCATGTCATTTTTTCCAAATTTAACAACTCTCAGTCTTGTTGGACAAAGCATTCAGAAGATTTCAGACCTGGAGTATTGTCCGTTACTCAGAAACCTATGGATTGCTGAATGTTGCTTAACAGTAAGTTAATTCTATGACTTATCTTTTTAGGTAACTCATCAGATTCTGATTCCCTTACTCACACTGAATAGCACGTTCCTCCACAGGTAGTCCCACTGATGTCAATCTGTCTACTCAAGGAGTAAGGTACTACTCGCTGTGAGTAAAGGGTTCAAAATCTGACACTCTATTATCTGTAATCACACTGGTTGTTAAAACAGAATAGGTTCTGTTGTAGATGATGATCACGTTACCTCTTTTGATAATTTTAATATTCTTGCATTGTGGAACCCCACTGTTGTGTTTCTAAAATAACTTTTAAAAAACCGACAAAGAGTACAAACTATTTTTTAGGAAACTGGTAAGAAAATTGTTTTCTTGAAAATTATATCGTTTTAAAAGAACCACTTCAACATTCATCAAGAAGTGCTCCAGCAGCTACAGCTTTTTCTTTGTGGGCCATATCCAAAGCCCACTGAAGTCAGTGGGAGTCTTTTCATTTAGATAATGAGCATTGAATTAAGCCCTCTAAGACTGACTTGCCACATTGCTCTCTAGTTTTCTGTATAGATATACAGAATGTTAACGAGCAGGATGCCTTTCTTCCTTGTTGTTCATTGAGAACTAATACATCTTCCTCTACGGCAGAAAATTGATGGTCTACAATACTGCACTAATTTGGAAAAGCTTTACCTGTACTACAATGAAATTTCTACAATTGAAAATCTGGAGACCCTAATAAAGCTGGAGGTAATTTGGTTGAACAATAACCAAATTAAGGAAATACAGGTGAGACTCCCCTCCCCCCCTTGAAGTCCTTCTAGCTAATCCATTCTATTTATACCAAAGGGATCCTGTAGTATCTGAATACAACTTATAAACCAGGCTATCTTTTAAGGCTATTGAACCACAAAAAGGTCTGTCTTAAACCCACTGTCATAAAGAGTTAGGGCTGAAACATCAAGAACTTATGGTATGCTGCATATACATAACAAATAAAATCGCCTCTGCATTTCCTAGGCATACCAAGGTGATTTCAGGAAGGAACTTGAGCTTTAAATCTGAGTTTTCTTGTTTTTGCAGGTTTTTATCAGACCTCAGAATTATGTCAATGCTTTTTTTGCAATTTAATTTCCATTTTAATAGTTTTTTAGTAAAAAAGGTAAAAACAAAAAAAAAAACCTCCACCACCTAAAACTGTCTCATGGTGGAGAAATATGGGAACAAGCCACCAGTCAGAGAGTTAAAGAGGCCCATTAAGCCAAAAGACTATTTCAAACATCCCACAGAAAATGGTGACCCTATGGAGAAGACGAGGAGGGCTGCTCTAGAGTCTTCAGTGATGTGGGTGATTGATACAGGAAGTCTTCTGCTTCCTCAGCCCTTACATAACTTCTTCCAGTTTAAAAAAAAAAAAAAAATCCCCAAAGCTGGGAATCTGCCTATTTCTTCTGATCTGGCTGCGCTAGTGCTGGGTACTACTACTGCATGGGCTAAATAGCTCTGGGTGGCAGAAAATAATAGATCTCAAGACTGAGAAGCAGAGAGCATAGGAGGAGGAGAGCTCTTTTGCAGAGGCCTTTACTGTCCGATATACTCTAGTTCCCTGAAATTAGATTTTGCACAGCTTGAAGAGTCACTAAGCTGTTTTGCTGGATTGGACCCCTTAGAGTTCTAGTTAGCAAAAGGCAGCCACTTTGAGTATCATAAACTGCTAAGTGAAAAAAGGCAGAATTTTTTAAAAATTAAGAACATTTGGCCTTGCCACTCACTTTACAGCCCAAGGGCACTTGCAGCCTTTAGAACATCCATGTGCCTTGTGGTCCTTGCTGTCACTTGGTAATATCAGACGACCATTTTGCAGTTACCGCTTCCTTTCCTCATGGCGTTATGTCAAAGTAGCTTGTATGCACAAGTTCTACTGCTAATCTTTAGGATGGAGTGCTCATCACAGAGCAAGTGAGAGCTCTTGCAGTCAGAGAGTGTTGTAAAGGGAGGGGAAAAGGCATAAACGCACTCTTCTGCCAGAGAGGACGCACCTGCCAGTCTTCCGCAAAGTGGAGAGAAGAGATAAGTCTCAATCCCCATCTTCATATGAGTGTGGGAAACAGCAGAAGGAGGGAGATTCTGGGCTAAGATGAAGGTTTAGAGAGAAGGAAGAAATTGACAAGGGCGGATTAAACCAGGAGCCTTGGAATTTGGATACTATGTTCAGAGGGCTTCACAGGAAACAAAAATTCTGAGGTAGAGGAGTAAAGTAGCAGCACACCACACAACTCACTTGTGCTGGTTGATACATGTTGGAGTACCCTGGGCATAGGAGATTGAGTGAGAAGTGGAGGGAAAACAGGTGTGAATCCTAATGAGAGGAAGAATGGGGCTGATCTGGACTCTGAGACAACCCACTTTTTTGGTCAATCTAGACTCCATTTAAACCCAATCCATTCATGGACATTAATGGAGAAAGAGGGAAGGCTGATGGGAATGGATAGAAAATGTAATACCGGAGAGATTACAGTGGCAGAGGATATGAGTAGGGAGTGATAAAATAGGGGACAAGATAAGAAGAAAGGGAGATTAGTGCTGTGGAAAATGAGACAGAAAGTAGTGACTGAAGAGTTAGGGCTCAAGAAGAACAAAATGAAAAGAGACAATACATTAACATTGTTATTTATTAGATGGATCACAATAAATAATGCTGACATCTCATCCCAGGACATTATGATCTCCATCACACGCAGAAATGATTGACATCACTACTGCATCCCACTGTGATAGCCCAAGGCTGAGATATGGACCAAAACTTAGTGAATACCCATGACATGGGGCATCATTCTCTTGGGTTTTTGATTATCACTTGTGAAGCTAAAGAGCTGCCAGACTAAGTTTCTTTTTAATTTTAGTATACAAGGCTTTCCAAAGTAATTCATTTTGAGCAGCATTCATTGTCTATTTACGCACCAGAACAAAATGGAGCTTATAATAAAAGCTAATATTGTTGAATAAAAATGTGACTAAACCCTTACCAAATTATTCTTACATTGGAATGATCTGCCTTCTGATTTTTAGTCTATAGGAACTTTATTATTTGCAATATTGTATTAGATTGAAACTTTACCTTTTTTAATATTTACAGGGATTGCACACTCTACAGAATTTAAAGGAGCTCAATCTGGCTGCAAACTTAATACATAAAATTGGTAGGTGATATTTACCTGACGCCTGGCATTTCTGCATAGTAATTCTTACTGCTGTGAAGTCTGTATATTGACTTGATTCTGCTCCCATTCAAATCCACGGAAAACACCTATTGACTTGAATGGTGCAGAATCAAGCCCTGTGTGTCAGTTGCCGCTCCTGCTGAAACCAGTGGCAAAACTCTCCTGGCCTAATTCTCATTTACATTAAAGCCCTTTAACACTGTTTCAGCTGTGTAAAAGAGCCTTAAAATGGATATCAATGGAATGTGCACCCACTTTAAGGCTCCTTTACACTGCCTGAGTAGGGTAAATGGGCTTTATTGACTTAAGTGAGAGTAGAATCAGACACTATATTTTTTTTTAAACAGCAACTAGTAAATCTGCTAATTTTTCTCAGGTTCTTTTTTATGTTAGGTTTGGTTTTGAGTGGAAAAAGAAAAGGTTGCTCTGCATAAGATCTATTCACTTGTAATAATGAATTATAATCTTGTGCAATTGTAGTCTGTGGTTAAAACTTATATGTCTGATGAAAATGTGTACTTCACCAAGTACAGTAGGTGCAACCATGGTCTCTTGAATTATGTGTGTCCTTGTGTTTTATTTTAGGAACTTGCTTTGACCCCAATGAACAATTGGAAAGATTAAACCTCTCTGGTAACAGAATATGTTCCTTCAAGGTATGTTGAGGCTTCACATTTCATTTTTATGTTCTTTTAATTGTCACCTCAGTCTCAGTAACAATCAGGCTCTGGATTCTAGTTGATCAGTCCTGGTGGTTGGAGTGGTGGTCGAGGAGAGGTACCAAGGGTTGAAGCCAGATGTGGAGCTGAGGCTGGGCCAAGGGCAGTGCTGAAACTGGGGCCTGGGGACAAGCTTTGGGTCAGAATCCATAGACAAGCCAAATCAGGATTTTAGTCAGAGTCCAGAAGTAGGCTGAAGACTGATGCTGAGTTAGAGTCAGTCTGTGGGTCAGGAGGTGGGTGCAGGGATGGAGCAAGGTTAAAACAGGACTCGAACAAGGCTGAAGCCTGCTGGAACATGGCTTGGACTGGGACAAGATTGAGGACAGGCTGGAAACCTAGGGCATCTGTAACACTGCAAGGCAGCACGAGGGTTCCTAGATGAGTGGTGCTGCCATCCATCTCCCGTAGTGTCTCCAAGTCCAGTATAAGATAGCAAAAGAAAAGACAACTAAACCTTCAGCTTCAAGCAGGCTGAGCAGGCAATCTTCTTCCTCACAGGGAGGCTTTTTTGGCACTATTGTTCAGGAGCCCTTAGGGTAGGTCTTTCTCCCTGTTCTGAGCTGAGTTGCTCCCTTTTAAGCTTCCTCTCCATCCACAGTTCCAAGCATGACCTCAGACGTGTCTGTATGCAGGAGAAATGGCTGTGAGAAATCTGAGTGGAATAACACTGGTTCTTGGATCAGTTGGTCTTGTAGTGTTCTAAATTAGTGGTTCTCAAACAAGGGCTGCCACTTGTTCCGGGAAAGGCCGTGGCAGGCCGGCCTGGTTTGCAGGTAAACAAACCAGCCCAGCCTGCCAGGGCCTTTCACTGGACAAGCGGTGGCCCTAGTTTGAGAACCACTATTCTTAATGTTTTGTCATAGTTTTTGGTCCAACAGACCCTTTGGGGTGCAGGTCTTTTGAGCAAGTCTGTCAAAGGGGTGGCAATGGTAGTGAAGTTTGGAACGAATCGCTGACAGTACCCTGCTAATCCCAAGAAATAGTGAATTTGCTTCTTTGTGGAGGGGATGGGGCAGCCTGCTAGGGCTTGGACTTTGTCCACCAGGGGTCTCAACTGTGGCCCCCCCACCATTGAAGATCCTAGGTAGGTGATGTCACAACATCAAGGGGAAAAACAGGTAAGTTAATATTACAGGGTTAGGTATTCCCTGCTAAAATTCACGGGTTTGGGGGATACGCTGCAGAGAGAGTGACTACTCCACAATTTGTACTTGTCTTTCTCCACTGTATGGAGCTGGATCCCAATAGAGTCCCTGCAGGGTTGCTTCTCCGGTGCTGGGGGAAGAGGAGAATGATACCCCTGCCTTTAATACTATCCCAGATCTGCTTGATTTTGCCCCCTCTGCTGTTGCATATATCCTCTTAATAATTAAAAGTAATGACCTGCCTTCATGCTGAAATGAAGATGTTTTGAAATAAGGACCACCAACATGTTGTTGTTTTAGTATTTTCATTGTTTTTCCAGGAACTCTCTAATTTAACAAGCCTACCGCATTTAAAAGATTTGAGTCTGAATGATCCTCAGTATGACCCCAACCCTATTTGTCTTCTCTGTAATTATGCTACCCATGTGCTGTATCATATGCCTCAGCTTCAAAGGTTGGATACATATGATGTGTCTCAAAAACAAATCAAGGTCCTGGCAGAGGTAAGGATAAGATTTTCATGACATAGCTATGCCAGCAATATTATGATCTCTTTTCCTCTTTATCTCTCAGTTTTTGGTAACACTCCTCCACTGCCCAAGATCTGTCTTTCAGCCAACAAAATTGAAGTGCTTATGTCAAAACTAATACCGTGCAGTGTTGCCAACTTTTTTGATTTTTATCATGATTCTCACAATGTCTGGTGATTGATTATGAAAGAATCTCAGCATTAATTAAAGAAAGTAAGTTTCTACTTCACATGAGAAGAAAAACTTGAAAACGTGAACCTAAAGGCTCAAGACCTGAACGCAAATAAAACTAGCCCAATCTTTATTATTACTTTTAAAATCTTGTGATCTTGGGAGGCCCAACTCATGCTTGGGGTTTGCATTATTGGCCACCTTTCTTTGTTGGTGAGAGGCAGTGTTGTTGTATTGAAGGAAGCCATTCCCTCCATTTGAAAACCGATTGCAAGGCCTTTTAAAATATATTTTTCTTTAATTAAAGGATCTATTACAGACTGCAAAGACTGCCTTTAGATAGGTATTCTGTAAAGAGATTACAGTTCATAGAATAGCAATAACTACAGGAAAGTTAACTGAAAATGAAACATGACATTGTTTTAAAAAATAAAAAAATCTTACTAGTATTCTCATATACAGTTTCCGTGTATTCATATTTTATATTTTTAAAAACATTCTTCAACGATAATATTTTAACTGGAAGACAATCCAGTGTGCAATATGTAGGCTTGGAAGGATTAGATTTTTATTAGTAAATGTAAATTATACTATACACACACACTGAAAAATATTTCCATTGATGATTATAAAAAATTACAGATAGACCAAATTAGAAAAATGCTGCTTGAGGAACTTAGTTTGATTTAAGGAACTTATTTTGTATATTTTGACATGATGTTGACCACTTGTGTTTTAATGGTTATAAAGCTTTAACTTTTTGAATCTCAGCATATTTCATTAAATTGTTTTCCCCCACTATTGTCTGCAACTGACAAACTTTAAATTGATAAAAATAGAAAAAATGCTTACGTTTGAAATCAGTTGAAATCATAAAGTCAAAATCAAATTCTGCTAAGCCTAGCTGTATACAATACCAAGGGCTTCTAATTTTTAATTGTAACCAATAAGCACTGATAAAACGCCCCTGATACTACAAAAATGAAATCAGTGTTTATCCAATAAACATTGGGAAAAACACTAGAAATGGTTAATTGTATCTAAGGGCTTGACTATATGGAGCAGATGTGGACTACAGGCTGTGATTTCTAAAATGCACAAACATGCATTAATTGATCCATGCTGACTCTTGGTGCACACTAAAGATTCCCTAATGTGCATTAATGTAGTGCTGATTGAAACATTACATTTAAGTGGACTGCAGCATCACAAAGAAATTGAAAACAAACCTCCCAAAATGAAATGAATGAAGCCCTTACAACACCATAAATATCTAGTATACAATTCCTGAAGTAATCATTTAAAATTTTAATGTAAATATAAAATTTAATGTCACAAAGTTGCTGAATTGTTAGAAAACAGCCTGTATGAACAGTTATATTTTGCTAACATTATTCTGACAAATAATGTTTCCTATTTTCCTGACACTTGAAGGCTACAGTGATGAAGAAGATAATGTACTATAACATGCGTGTAAAGAGTGTTCATAGGCAGCTCAATGAGGAGCTTGAAAAGCTAAAAGAAAGAAAATGCAAACTGCAGAAATTGCCAGAAGATCGAATAAAATTGTTCAGCTGCAACTTAAAACATGTAAGTTTAAATAGTCAAATATATCAAGAAAATAATGCATCCTTTGAAAGAAATTTTAATATATATCTTGGGAGGAGATGAGAGTTTGGATGAAGAAATCATTTTAGGTATATTTGGCTAAATCCTGCCTTCAGTTATACCCAGTTGGGTTGGACAATGTAACTGAGTGTAGAATATAGCCCAAAGTTTTTAGGGGCTGATCAGTTGATTAAGTCAATGGAAAACTTACCTTACCCCCACCCCCTTGTGTTTATTTAAATACCTACGCTATATTTAAGAGCAATTACTTGTGCTGCAGTTTCAGTAAGCCTCCACAGGCTGTGCTCATATTGCAGTGTTCTAATTTTAAGGCTTAAATGTTATCTTCCTGTTCTTTGAATACAGTATAAGCAATAAGATAATGGATGAGATTCTATTCTCAGCTACACCAATGCAATCCCAAATAATCCTAAACAGTAAAGCATTTTGTTTTACAGTCTGCGCTCTTTTTTTTATGTTCATACTAAATCTTTAAGATGTACCTTGAATTAGGTATTTTTAAAATATGCCTATTTAAAAATACTCCAGAGTTTTGCTTCTTACATATATCTAAATCTTTCAAGTATTTTGATCGGGGATCTGCACACTTACACTGCGCAGAAAGGAATATTCAGAATACCAGTTTTGTTGATGCTCTTAGGGAAAGTGGACTGAGATGTATCTGAGTTGTGTAATTTTATGGAAACGTTACTTTTGGGAGCTAAATCCTTCCCTACTGTTACAATGGAATAAGGGGTAGGTTATTCTCTTACTCTCACACATCTTGGTGGTTAAAGTTGTTACTCTTAATTGCATCCTCTAGCTCTGTGTTCCATACAGAGGCTTGAGTCTGCTATCATGGTGGAATAACCTAAAAGCTTTAAACCACAGCTGAAGAGTGTAGAAGCGTTATGTGATTGATATAATCAAACATGGTAGACCTGGTTGTAAATTTCCCAGAACAAGATTTTCAAACTTGGGTGCCAAAAGTCAAGGCTCTTAAATCCATATATAGGTACATAAAGAAATGGCCTGATTTTAAGAAGTGTTATGGATGTGTCACAGGGTTCACTTACCAGTGCAATGCCTTCTTTTGGCCATCACATGGATTAGCTCTGCTAGCTGGTGTGCCATCTCCTGGTGATGCCTCACCTATCATCATCACCCCCTGCAGACCCACCTCCTTCCAAGTACTGCAGGGTCCTCTTCCTGACTCAGCCCTCCGGCCATGTCACTGTTCATGTTTTCCCCCTTCCAGGGCTGCGTGGGGCAGGACGTATCTCAGTTCTAGAGTCTAGCCACTTCCCCAGTGATGAGTGGTGGGGACCCAGGCCCACCCTCTACTCTGGCTCCCAGCCCAGGAACCCTTTAGCTAACACCTCCTGCTACCTCTCCTTAACTTCTCACAACTTTGGGCTCCCTGCAGCAACCAACTGCCTCTGGCCCTGCAGCTCTTTTTATATGGATCTGCTGGATAAAACACCCTTGCTCTGCCCCACCTCTGTGACCCTGCCCTTCTTTGAGGTCCCACCCCCGCTCACTCTATCTCCCCCTGCTTCCTCTGTCACTCGCTCTCCCCCACCCTCACTCACTTGCTCATTTTCACTAGGTTGGCTGAGGGAGTTAGGGTGTGGGAGGGGGTGAGGGTTAGGCTGGGGGTGTGGGCTCTGGGATGAAGCCAGCAATGAGGAGTTCAGGGTGCAGGAGGGGGCTCCGGGCTGAGGCAGTGGGGAGGGAAGTGGGGAGGAGGACTCCGCTGGGGGTGCAGACTCTGGTATGGGGCTGAGGATGAGGGATTTGGGGTGTAGGAGGGGCTACAGGCTGGGATGTGGAGCTGAGGTGTTCAAAGTATGGGAGAGGGCTCCAAGCTGATGCAAGGGGTTGGAGTGTGGGAGGGGGTATGGGCTCTGGGATGGGGTTGCACGTTCTGAGGTGGAGTCAGAAATGAGGTGTTTGGGTGCAGGAGCAGGCTCCGTGCTGTGGCAGGGAGTTGGGGAGGGGGAGGCTCCAGCTGTGAGTGTAGGCTCTGGGGTGGGGCTGGGGATGAGGGGTTTTGGGTGCAGGAGGGTGCTTCGGGCTGGGGCTGAGGGGTTCCGAGGGCAGGAGGGGTATCGGGGCAGGGAGCTGAGGTGCGGGAGGTGGTGTGGGGTGCGGGCTTTGGGAGGGAGTTTGGGTGTGGGAGGGAGATCAGGGTGGGAGCAGGGGTTAGGGCATGGGAGAGGGCGAGGGGTGCAGGCACTAGGCAGTGCTTACCTCAGGCGGCTGCTGGAAGCAGCGGCATGTACCCCTTCCAGCTCCTACACAGAGGCATGGCCAGGCAGTTCTGTGTGCTGCCCCATTCACAGGTGTCGCCGCTGCAGCACTTGGGGATGGAGGCAGCACATGGAGCCCCCTAGCTGCTCCTATACCTAGGAGATGGAGCGGGGACATGCTGCTGCTTTTGGGAGCTGTGCAGAGGCACAGCAAGCAGGGAGCCTGCCTTAGCCCTGCTGTGCCGCTGACTGGAGCTGCCAAGGCCCCTTTTCGACCGGGCGTTCTGGTTGAAAACCAGACACCTGGCAATTCTACGTAAAATGAATTTACCTAAATCTCAGTTGTAGTGCTGCTCAAAAGAAATCCTGGATTGCAATAGCAAAGGAGTTGTATGTCAACGCTGTAGTGCTAAGGGTTCAATCCTGGACAGGGTAGTGAGAGAGATGAGAGCACGGCCTTATCGAAATCAATGAGACCAAGATTTCACCCTGGGTGTTTTAGAAAAGTCAGTGAGTCTGCTCAGGTCAGAGCTGAGCTTTTTGTCACCTTGGTCAGTAATAGAGCAGTGTAACCCTGGCTTCACTTCTGCTGAAGTATTGACTTTTTTTTCCCAAGGTGATGGCTACTGAGCACCTCATTACTATGCTGTCGAGCTGAGGTTGGCCCCTTTGTTCCAGAGAAAACCTGTCCTAATTTCTTCAACCCACACCCTTCTCGGTGCTGAGCACCATGGTAAAGAACGTGTGGATGCACATGCTAGCTCAAAGTACAGAGCATGGTTTATCTTTTAATATAACATGCAGTTGTTGTCTGTACCCCTGATGAGCATATCCCCTCTGCACCTTTCTCTATGCACTGCAGTTTCAAGCCCTAAGTGGGGAAACTTGTACAGTGCCTGCCTTCACCATGCCTAACTTTAGATCGTGCTGATAGTCTTTCATTTTCGTGAATATCCAATTCATATAAAAAACTCATAGCCATGACAATATAAGGGGATAAAGGTCCGTGGCAGCTGAAGATATCCCAGAAAGCAAAAAGAAAAAGAAATTCAAATTTAAACACAGTAGTCTATCAGGAAATCATTATTTCATATTCTTGATCATAATATAAGCTACTACAGGCCATAGGAGTGTACATATTTTTACTTGTTTCAAGTTTGTCAAGTTTTAAAGTAACTTGTTACAAATTGCAGAATTATTTCTCTAAATAAAGAAGAAAATTCAATTGTCAAGATAAAATCAAGAAAATTATTGTTTTATTAAATTAGTTTTCCGGTAAATATTTTCATGGTCACTTTATACTATGTAGTTAGAAGACTTATCTTCTGTGAAAAACAAATACTGTAATTTTGTACTGTAACTTCACCTGTTG
Source organism: Chelonoidis abingdonii (assembly GCF_003597395.2). Lineage (NCBI taxonomy): Eukaryota > Metazoa > Chordata > Testudines > Testudinidae > Chelonoidis > Chelonoidis abingdonii. The sequence continues at coordinate 149,120,730 of NC_133772.1, read as the reverse complement.
CCTTTGAATCCTGGTGCATTCTTTTTAACAGCTGGAACGTGAACTGACAGAGCTGCAGACATCAGGCAAAATACAGAATAACAAATCTATTAAAAGTAAAAGGCTGGAAATTGAAAAATCAATTGACGATAGTGAGAACACAGATGAAACCAGTGAGGAGTCAAGTCTTGAAAATAAGTTCTTTCTGAAATTAGAAGCCCTGAGGGAAAGGATAACATTCTGGAACAGAAAACTAGATGAGTATGTTTTAATGATTGGATAAGAGCTGCAATTTCAAATATGTATACATTCTAACTCATTGAGGTGGACTTGGTAATTAAAGGGACTGATAGGATTTGGAGCCTGTGTTACATTTATTTCAACTGAGGACAAAACTGATGATAGTATTCAAAAAGTCATTAATTATATAATATAGTTTGGGAGAGAGAGTTCTGTCCAGAGGACTGGAAGAATGATGTATTTTATAAAATATCAAAGAAAGGCAACTTAAGGGTGTATGATAACTGGCAAGAAAAAAACTACTTTAGAACACGGAAAAGTGTTCTGTAGTATACTGTTGAACAGAATTAACCTGGGCATAGATGAAGTACTGAAATAATAAGCAAGCAGGCTTTAGATTAAAAAAAATGTGTAGATCACATCTTTACCCTGAGATGATTGATTGACAAAGGGCTTGCCTACAGATTAGTCTTGAATTTCATAGATTTCACCAAAACTTTCACCTGCATTCATGGAGAATCACTATGGAAGATCTTAGAACAATATGGGCTTCCTTGAAAGGTAATGTCACTGGTGGAGATGTCATGTGAATGTTCAAACTGCTGCATAAGGACAGAAAATGGAGAGACTTATTAGTTTGATACTACTGGTGTGCAGCAGGGTTGCATCATCTTTTCTGCATTGTGATGGATTAGGTGATGCAAAAAGCAACATCAAAGGGAGATACAGGACATATGTGGAGTAAAAGAAAATTTCAAGCTCTTTACTTTACAGGTGATACTGAAATTTGGCAACTGCTAGAAGCCCACAACAGGAAATTTAATGCATTCAGCCCTCTTGGTGAGAATACTTGGTGTTCGCTTGTGGGATAAAGTAACACATGCTGATGTTTTACAAAGGACTGGCCAACAGATTGCAGAGACTGTGATTCAAGAAAGAAGGCTGAAGTGGTTTGGACATAATAGAAATAAAATAAATGATAAAAGTCATTAAAATGGCTGTTAACTACTCTATGTAAACTGAGTTGCTGGATTCAATCTATTTCCTAGTAGACAGGTGTCCTTATTTAAAAAAAAAAATGATAGGACAAGAATTGAACAAAAATGGCTGGAACCAAAACATTTCCATTCACTAGTCCTACATGGCTAAAAAAAAGTTTACAGGTCTTGAAAACATGTATTGGTCCAGCAAAATGCCTTGGCAAGTTGGGAGGTATTTGTCAAATCTTAAAATTCATGCCAGTCTGATCACAATTGGAATTCCAACATAACTTTAGCAACTGCTTTTTCTTGACATTCTTTAGTTAGAGATGAGTGCTTAATGGGTGAAATTCATCCCTGAGCAAAAGACCAGCACAAGATCTATGCACGGCACAACCCCTCAAAATAGGCCTTAAGTGAGACTGAAGTGGTCCTATAGGGTTATGAGGCCTTTGCACAGGGATGAATTTCATCCTCTAAAATTTGGAAGCTGATATTCCAAGCTTTGAGATGCTAATAAAGCATTGAATTTCTAGTTCAAGGGATTCTTCAGATGGTTGGTACTAAAATCATATTAGAATTCAAGTGGGAAAATAAGTAATGAGAGTTAACTGTTTTTTTAAATCTGATACCTCACAATTTACTAAGTTTAGAAAGGAATGTTTGTTACCAAAGGAAAGTTTGGATTGCTAGCTTAATAGTAGAAAGCATTTTATTATATTCTATGGTGTTTTACAAGACAATAGTCCTTAGGCCTATCATTGATCCTTCAGTTTTGCCAGCACTTGCCTTATGTGCTTTGGTGTCTTGAGCTACTAAAGGCTTAGTTTGCTCTCACCCCATCCCAGGGTGCAATGAAAACTGGGTTGACAAAGAGTTCTGTGGGCCTCAGACCTAAAAGAGAACCAGATCATGCCAGGTTTTTTAACTGGTGAGCTGGAGTTGGTTTCCAGAGGGAGAGTCCTAGATTCCTGTCAGTGAGGAGGGAGAAGACGCATGCACACTTCTACTGTGTCAGTTCAGTAATGGAACAATTGAAGGAGTTGGGGTGGGGAGGTTGAACATATCGCAACCTGAAATGTCCTGAGTAGCCACCTATATCAAGCCTGTGCCATAAGTCACCTCTGGATCTACCAGTGTACCTTTTGCGGCTGCACTTCAGACTAGCATCATTTTCAGTACTTCAGAGAAACTAAACCTCTCTTTTACTCCTACAGATGATCCCTCAAATTAATGTTGGGGGTGGAGTGAGGGCAGCTTGCCTGAAGATGCCTGTGCTGTAGCTGTCTTGTTGATCACTACAGGGCCTCACCCTCCAGTGCTGTAAAGCCAACACCATTCACAAACATCCAATTTTCTTATAATTTTTAAGAAAAATAAATGGAAAGAATAACGAATGTGGCTCCAAGTTCTTATACTTAGAACAAATCATCAAAAGCCATCTCAATCCCTATTTTTTTCTGAATTTGATATAAAAAAGCAAGATGAATTTTGTGCCTGTCCTTAGCATTTATTATATTCTCACTAAAATTTACCATGTTGTTTTTGTTGCAGAATTGAGAAAATTTACCAGATGGAAGTTAAAAAAAAGAAGAAAAGCAATAGCTTAGTAGTGCAGTTTTTGCTGACTGAATTGGAAACAGTGGGCAACACTCGCTTTGAAGAAGGCTCACCTAGTGATTCTTGGTAAAGTTATTTTAGACATTACATTTTAAACCCAGTTTCTGCAGCCCAGTGCCACCCACAATTCTTGATGTCTGGTCTGCTCTCTTCTCTCTGCAGCTCATGGAGGCAGATCAGAGTTTTGAAATGGCATGGTTTGACCATGCCCACATTGCTCCTGCTTGCTTCCAGTTTCTCTGCCTCTATGGCTGCCTGTGGAAGGTGGCAGCTTTTATAGCTCACTTCCTCCTTCACATTTGAACAAGATCGTAGACAATGCTGCAAAATCTAACAGTCCCTCCTGATGTCACACCATGCCTTTGAGAAAGAGTACAGACTGGCCTTCACACAAAGGCATTCCTTTTGGACCTCATCCTCAAAGAAGTACCAGTAAAGAGACAGCAGGCTCCCCAGATGAAAGCTGTGGAACCATGGCTTGGGAAGAAAACCCCTGCTCCTAAAGCCTCTTTATGACAAAGACCACGTATGTTTCCCCCTCAAATGGAAGTTTGGAGGTAGGATTTCCCAGTTCCTGGAGCAATGGGTTGCTTCGACCATGGACTAGAGAGTCAGGGATATTCCCCTGAGTTATGGGTGCCAACCCATCTGTTTTTCATCCAGTCCCTCATCTCAAATGACCCAGTAAAGCACAGTCTAAGCTAGAACAAGATTTCTCACCTTCTGAGTATGGGAGTGATATAGAGCATTCCCTCACAAGAAAGGGTTCTCAGGGGTTTGCTCCATTTTCTCTATCATTTAGAACAGCGGTTCTCAAACTGTGGGTCAGGACCCTGTTTAATGGGGTTGCCAGAATCATTAGACTTGCTGGGGATGAAGCAGAAGCCAGAGCCCCATCGCCCAGGGCTTCAGCCCTGAATGGTGGGGCATGGGTGACAGCCCCCCGTCCTGGGGCAGAAGACCTTGGGCTTTGTCTTTGGTCTGCCCTCCAGGGGTCATACAGTAATTTTTGTTGTTAGAAGGGGGTAGTGGTGCAATGAAGTTTGACAACCCCTGACTTAGGTGCATACAGGGGGAATCTGAGCAATTCTAGATCTCAGAAGGCTCAACAAATAGATGAAGAAAATGAAGTTCTGGCTGAAAACCTTGACTTCTGTAGTGTCATCCCTGTCCCAGAGGGATTTTCTGTCTTTTGTGGATCTCACAGATGCATACCTACACATCCTAGTCAGACCATGCCATCACAGGTTCTTAATGTCTGCCTACAGCAGAAATCATTATCAATATCAGGCCTCCTACTATGCTTACCCTCAGTCCCCAGGTCTTTACAAAGATTTGGTGATAATCATAGCCAGACTCAAGTGGGAGAGCTACCTATACCCCTTCCTGGAAGACATTTTTATCAGAGCTCCATCCTCCCATAATGGCACAAACAGCTGTTTCTGACTTTGACTCTCCTGCAGATGCATGGTTTTGTTGTCAATATCCAGAAAAACACCTTGATTCCATCCACCCAAATAACTTATTTGGGAGTGGACATAGACACCTCGATAGCAAGGATATGTCCATTTCTAGAGAGGTTCCGGAAGATTCAAGACCTCCCTGCATTGTTTTGGAACTGCAAGAGGGCACTATTGCAGGGTGAGCCTTCAACTGCTAGGGCCTCCCAGTAGGGATCATCCTATGGACACAATCACTCATCAGGCACCTTCAGGGCTTCATCTTAAAGGTATGGGACCCCTCCCTTTAATACATGAAAGATCAAATGAGGATCCTGGCACAGGTGATCAATTCCTTTAAGTGGTGATCAGCTCAGGGCATTCCTTATGCCTCCCACATCCCCTGATCCCCACAACTGACTTCAACCTAGAGAGCTGGGGAACATGTCTAGGGTCCCAAACAGCTCAAAGCTTCTGCAGCCTGGAGGAAAGGACCCACAGCATAAAACTCCTATAACTGAGACCAATCAAGCTGGTGCTATGAAGGTTTCAGTCCAAGCTAGAGGGGAACCGCTTGCTGATTTAGTCAGACTACACGACCACAGTCACATATGTGAACAACCGAGAAGGAATAAGAACCCCAGTACTAGGTGCTGAAGTTATGCGAGTTTTACATCTTGGGAATAACTCATCTGGAAGCAAGCAGGAGCTGAGAGAGGGACCTGGCCAGTTCACATGGCTTCTAAACTTTGATCTGCCTCCATGAGAGGAGAGCAGCTAAGATGTGGGAGATGCTGCTAGCAGAAGGGAAATTATTGATAAGAAATTTTCTGTTCTTACAATTCAGAGTTAGTGAATTTTAACAATCCCTCTGACCCTACTCCACCCCCCCAAAAAAACAGTTAATACATTGTGACTTGAAATTCTCTGCAGGAAGTGTTTTCTTCAGATACACATGTAGGGTCAAATCGGGCCTTGGTCTAAGTAAGCATCACTCTCATTGACATTCATTCGGAGTAGTACCTGCTTATGATATGGTGGTTAGTCCTGGTGGTTAAATTCATGACCTCAGCTTTGTATGGGAGAACAACACAGGAGCGTAGAAAGAAATGGGATCAGTACCTATGGGCAGAGCATGGCGTGGGCACACAGCCCTTCTATAAATGCTATTCACGGATAGAGCAGGAGCAGTGAACCCTCTGGACTCCTATAGAGAAGTTTGTGACCTTTGGTTCTGCGCATTTCCATGTCTCTCTACCCTGCCTTATATGAAACTAACACAGAGCCCATCAGTGCTGCATTCAGGGAGTGCATAGTCACCCTGCTCACCTTCAGGGAAAGATGCAAGAAACTCTAATATAGACTTATAGAATAATGGGCTTGTGGAAGAATTTACTTCCTAACCCTCTTTTGTTATTTATTGCCTTACGTCCTGAAGTATACAATTTTATCACCTATTTATTGTGGTATATAAGCTATAATTAACCATCAGTACACTTCAAAGCACTTTACAAAGGAAGTAAATGTAATGATTCCCCATTTTACTGATGGGGAAACCAAGCCACAGAGAGAGGAAGTGATTGTCCAAGGTCATCCAGCAGACCAATGGCAGAGCTGGGAATAGACCCCATAGCTGCTCTGTCCACTGAGCCACGCCACCTTCTCAGAAAAATGCAAAAGGGTTCTTTCGCTTGCTCTGGTACCAGAGATATTATTTAAAATGCAGAGAGCGCTCAAAATGAAAAAAGACATTTGTTCTATAAAACACATTCTTCAAAAGAAATTCAGTAATTTTTAAAAAGGTAAATTAGTCCATTATTTAATAAAATGTTCCAGTACCTATCATCATGACTATCAAAGAGTATATAAATATTTTGGAAAAAAATAGATATTTTGGGTGAGGGGTCCTCTTAGTATATCTAAAACTGAAATGTGACTGTTTTTTATAATTTGTTCAATAGTTATTTTAATTAACATTCACTCCATTGATGCCTGATGTAAAGGCATAAAATGTCTAAGGATTCCATTCACTTTTAGGTAAGTTCTTTGGACCAAATGCAACACCAGAGGTTTGGGGGCTCATCCTGGCCTCAGTGAAGTCAACTGAAGCTTTGCCATTCATTTCAATGGGAGCTGTGTTGGGTCCATAGTGATACTTAGGCACAATAGAAGATAAATATTCCACTATTCAAGATTTTGATGCCTCTGTAGACTTATTATTAGCTATCTTTTTTTATTTTATTTCGCATCCTGGAAATTCTATATAAAATAAGATAGTCAATAAAATTGGAATATGGAAATCTGAAATGACAAATAGCTGTTTTAACTACTGGGGCAGCAGTGACAGCGAGCTCCTGGATAGCTTTACTACTTGTTGTAAAGAAGCATTAAAGGTTATTTACATGGTCTCAGTATAAATAACCTTGGCACTTTATTGAGGGGAGATGCAAATTTAGGTTGGCATTATTTCAAGGACAGTTTTCTGCTTGAGTACTCCAAGCTTGTCCACCTCAGCTGTGCCTTTCCCTTATGTTCAGACATGTCTGCTAGAGTGCTGCAGGTTGCGATGTGCTCAGAGGTTCTCTCTGTACTTTCCTTATAAACAGCGTTCTTTGTTAGTTCTGTCATTTTATATAATTAATGAGTTTATTTTAAAGATGCTTTTTCAAGCCAAGGATTTTTAATATTGACAAGGAGAAATGCTAAATGAGTCCAATGTTTGAATCAGAGTCTTAGTACAGAGTCCTTTAGAGAAAAAGCAGTGTTTTTATTCATTGCAAGTTGATCTGCATTTGTTGTTTTGCAGGAGCGCCGCCACCTTTTTTGCCACCATAGGCGGCAGAAGGTCCCGCCCCCGAAATGCCGCCCTCCATCGGTGGTGGAAGGTCCGGCCGCCGCAGTCACCGCCCCCCAAATGTTAGCGCCTTAGGTCACCTAATGGTTTGCGCCGGCCCTGGTTGGTTGTCTTTTTTCCTAGAAAAATGTCCTCTGATTATCGAAAAAAGTATTTGTTTTTCAATTTGGTTTTCTCAGCTTTTGGGAAGCCACTACATTTCCAGAATGGGCTTATTTTAAAAACTGTATTTTAGCTATCTATCAAAGCTGGTGATATGACCCGTTACTGTAGTATCGGAGCACCTCACAGTCTTTAATGCATTTATCTTCACAACACTCCTGTGCAGCATGGAAGTGCCATTATTCCGGTTTGCTGGTGGAGAACTGAGGCTCAGTGATTGCCCAAGGTCACACAGGAAGGCTATAGGAGAGTAGGGAAATGGTCTCTGATCTCCTGGGTCCTAGGTTCATGTCCTTACTGCTGGATCGTCGTTCCTCTTTTAACCGTGCTCACTTTATGCAGGTAGTCCCATATGACCTAAAGCTGTGGCCATAACCATGTGTGGAGGACTTCATGAAATCTGCGATGCAACATGGTATCCTAGAGGCAGGAGAGAAATGTGGTGGATCACAAACTCATTAACATTAGTGTTTTCTGCCTAATGTAATCTGTATTTGTTCATAATGAGGTAACACAAGGTCATCCATCTCTAGTTGAAAGAGAGAATTTCTAAAAGTATAAAAGAAAGAGAAACTACCCCAAAATATCACTTATAGTATTTTTCTTTCCCTTCATTTGAAAACAGAAGAAAAATCAGGTTCTGGCTGCAAAAAAAAAATGAATTAATAAACATTTTCTTCTTGCTTTCCGTTGTTCATTCCTGGACACAGGTTTAATTCCTGCTATGATTTAATTCTATCACGATTTTGTGCCTGGGACTTCAAATCATATGGTATCACAGGAGTGAAAATAAATCGCATCATCCGAGTGCACAACCGTATTCTGAGGATGATATTTGAAGAGAAGTTTCAACTGTTTTTGGATGAAGAAGTTTTAAGTGAAACAGAGTGAGTAGATGATTTTTAAGGACAATTTAGTGAAGCAGTTACATGGGAAGCAATATGAATTTAATGATTTTAAGTGATAGATATGTTTTACAAAGCAATACATAAACCAGCATAAGGCTGTGAATTCAGTTTAAAGATGTGAATGGCCAGATTTTTTTTTTAAAGGAAAGCCAGAGAGAGAGAGAGTTCAAAAAGAGGACAAAATACATGCATGTATGCAACTGTATTGAACACACATCTCAGTAGTGTTCATGCAGGTACTTGGTTGCATATTCAGCCAGTGGATTTGTATGCTCGAGTGCCGGTGTGTCCAAATTTCTTATATGCGGATTTCAGCCTTTACTTTAGAAAGTTTTGGCTATTATAGTTATTCATTCCACTGCCTTCTAACAAGAAGGTTTAAGACCCTGATACTATAATGAGCCCTGTGCAAGCAGTGGGTCCAGATGAGCCTCACCAATGCCGAATAGAGGGGAATGATCACGTGTCCAAGCAGCTTGCAGGAGTGGGAGCTTAATTACTGGAAAGAAGAGTTTCTAAAGTGGGATTTTTTTAATATATGCTCTTTAATTTAAGTTTTGACAATTTTCAGAGTAATGTATACAAGACGTATGGTAATTAGTCTTAAAATATACAACTGTCTACAGTATAGGAAGGGTCAGAAGAAAAGGGATAATTGAGATGGTATTAAATCTTACATTACAAATGGAAACTAAAGATTGGTTTATACAGAAGTTCCCTGCAGGGTGCATAATATAACTAACAAATGAGTTCACTGGGAGTTCTGTGTGTAGCATGAAAGCAGGATCAGGCACTGAAGCTTTAAAAATTAACAATGATTCTTCTTCTAGTGATTGTCCATATGCGTTCCACTTCTGGTGCACATGCTGCAAGATAGGATTATTTTAGCTAACAAGTATCCATTGGGGCAGTGCCTGCTGTCTGGATGCCCTTGTGCCCACCCATACCTCAGTTTGTTCTTGCCGCCCATGGCTGGGAGATGGAATTCCTGCAGTGTCCTCTTCTGTGTACAGTGTGTGACATCACTGATGTTTTGTGTGTGTGTAAATCAGTTAGTCAACCACTACATTATACAAGATCATTATCTATAGGATAGAGAAAAAAATTTTTATTAGTGTTAGGGAGCTTCCTGGTATCGAGATTTAGCCATTAGGGCTGAAATGAAGTCCGTGGCGTTCAGAACTTGCCTCTCCTGTGATATGACGGTTCTGCTTAATGATGGATGTTTTAAGTGCCTTTTTTGTTTTGGAGAGGAGCATATCACTGATAGATGCTCATTCTGTGGCTCCTTCTCCAAGAGAATTCAGAAACTGAGAGAGGTCCATCTTAAACTTTTCTCCTGGAGTGCTCAACAAGATTCTCAGAGTCCGAGAAAAAGGGCCTATTAGGCCTCAGCAGGCTTCCTCCATCAGTGTGCTTATGAGCTGTGGCTCAGCTCCAAGTTACCAGGCTCACTCTTCAGAGAAACTTCTATCTACTGAGACTGGAAGAGTCGCTAAGCCCTCCCCCACCCAGTCATCTGACAGGGATAAGAAGGAACATGATTCTCAGATTGAGTACCAGTGTAGCTCACCCTCCTGGGACCTAGTAAAAGGAGGCATGGATCATAGAATATCAGAGTTGGAAGGGACCTCAGGAGGTCATCTAGTCCAACCCCAAACTCAAAATAAGACCAGTCCCCAACTAAGTCATCCCAGCCAGGGCTTCGTCAAGCCTGACCTTAAAAACCTCTAAGGACGGAGATTCCACCACCTCCCTAGCTAACTTATTCCAGTGCTTTTATCACCCTCCTAGTGAAAAAGTTTTTCATGATATCCAACCTAAACCTCCCCCACTTCTTGTTCTGTCATCTGGTACCACTGAGAACAGTCTAGATCCATCCTCTTTGGAACTCCCTTTCAGGTAGTTGAAAGCAGCTATCAAATTCCCCCCTCATTCTTCTCTTCTGCAGACTAAATAATCCCAGTTCCCTCAGCCTCTCTTCATAAGTCATGTGCCCCAGCCCCCTGATCATTTTTTTTTTCCCTCTACTGGACTCTTTCCAATTTTTCCACATCCTTCTTGTAGCATGGGGCCCAAAACTGGATACAGTACTCCAGATGAGGCCTCACCAATGCCGAATAGAGGGGAATGATCACGTCCCTTGATCTGTTGGCAATGCCCCTACTTATACAGTAAAAAATACCGTTTAGATCTCCTCAGACTCTTGTCAGCTCAGCCACCAATAGTATTACCTGACTTACCCAATGTAATCTCTCAGAATGAAGGTCAGATCCTACCATGGACCCAGCATTTTTGCATCTAAGAGCATGGAAGCTGGCTGGTTAACTACCATCAACAGAAGCTGAATAGCTGACATCCAAAATACACTAGTGCACAGCAGAAACTGACTTATGCAGGAAAATGGGAGATGCTCTGTCTGAACAGCAAAGTGCCCCCTGTCTTCTTTAGAAGACTCAGTCCAAAATAGCAGGAATCATGTGCTGTCCGTACGCATTCAGGACCATACATCAGCTTCATAAGAATTCATTTAGCATCTATATCAGTTCACCATCCTCCTGTCCAGGGTCACACCATATTTTCCCACCCTACAGTTGTTAAGTTCCTCATGCCCTTTATTCATGTGCTTCCCCCAGTTTGGGAGCTCCCTCTTTCCTGTGACCTAGTCTTAGCGGGGTTAATGGGACCTCCTTTTGAGCCCCTAGAATCTTTCTCTCTATATCATCCATCTTTTAAAATGGATTTTTTTAGTTGTTGGATAAGAGAGATTCAGGCCCTCATGGATGGTGCATCTTACATGCTGTTACATAAAGACACAGTGATCCTTAGGTCTCATGCACAGTTTTTACTAAAGGTTGTTTCAGATGGTCATCTGAATCACATGAATCACCAACCAGTTTTCTTTCCCAAGCTTCACTCCAACTAAGAGAAGCGAAGTTGCATGCCCTTGATGTGGTTAGGATTCTTTCGTATTACCTTGACAGAACAAAACCCTTCAGGAGTTTCCCAAGACTGTTTGTAGCAGTTGCTGATAGGGTAAAAGGTCAGGCAGTGCATACCCGGAGACTGTCTAAATGCATGTCTAATTGTATTAGATCATACTGTGAGTTAGCTAGACTAGAGCCACCCGGGCAGGTTAGAGCCCACTCCACCAGGACTCAGGCACTTTTATGTTTATGGTATGAAAAGCATATCAGTTTCAGAAATTTGCAGGGCAGCTATCTGTGGATCAGTCCTTGATTTCACACACCACTATTCTTTAGCTGAGGCCTCAGGATGCCTATTTTGGCAAAGCTGTCATACAATCATGATCTTGATTGTGAGGTCGCTGCTTGCCAATCACCAGAAGTGGAGTCCATGTGGACAATCACTCAACGAGGAAAGAACGATTATTTCTCTTATGGAAACTGGTTCTTTGAGATGATTTGTCCACATGGATTCCATTATCCACTCTCCTTCCCAGCTACTACAGTAATCTTGCCAAGGACCTCCAGCAAAGAGAAGGAAGTAAGAACTCGATATTTGAAATACAAAAAAAAAAAAAAAAAAAAGATTTTTTTGAGGAGGCACAGGAAATGGAGACCACCCTTATGCATTAAAGGACGAAAACACTTGTTTTATCATGCATTTGATCTTTAGTGTTCACCAGATATTGCACACTGAATATCAACATTATTTGTATTTCTTACATAAGTGGAAGTTGTCTTAATTGCAATCCAGCTAATTCTTAGTGAACATTGTACAACAAACATGCTCCGCTAGGGCTGCATATTATTTTTGCAACAGAAGCACTGAAATATTTTCCTGCTTCTTATTCTTGTTAAGAAACTACAGGAAGATGCTGGAATGTCTCTTCTATGTGTTTGACCCAGACTTGCCAGTTAAGAAGAAGCAACTGCTGCAAGTGCTTGAGGATGGGTTCCAGGCAATGGAAGAGCACAAGGTGAGATAAAATCTGTACAGAAGAATGTATATTACTTTGTAGTTGGTAGCCCAGCTCAGAAAGGTCTAATTGGTGCTGCTCTACCTTCCCCTCTTCTTTCATCTCTTCTTAGCCCTTTGTCCCACTCATCTTTCCCCTCTTTTTCTGTGTTTATTCTTGTCCTTCCTCCTGTTGTCTCCACTTTCTTCTTTGCTTTTCCCCTCCCTGGCACAGAAATAATCAGTGCTTTGCTACTTCTTTTCAACTCCCGTTTCACGCCTTCCCTTTTCTTCTCTGCCCTCTCCCTCCCTTTCGGTTGCACAGCTTCTGTCCTTGTTCATCACGAATTCTCAGTTGGGAGGCAGTCCAGCGTTGTTCGTGGAAGCTTCAGGACTAAGTCTTGCCCTTCAGCTCAGGCCCCCAGATTTTCTGCCTCCAGCAGTGTAACGAGTTAGCAGTTTAGTTTCTCCCAACCAGATTGTTTTATAATTTAATTTTTATTTGTTTTTGTGCAGCAGTGATTTATAATCTTTCTTCTTTCTCCTCTCTCCCAGATTGGGTATTTGACAGCATGGAGACTTCAAAGCCTCAGCTATAGCTATTCAGACTAAAGGTGTTTCACATACTTAGTAAGGAAAGCCCACTTGGTGATAAAAAGTCATCATCTCTGGGTATAATCCTTGCTTGGAGTGAGACATCTGCCATTCTATCCTGGTCAAACCCTTGATGTGATTTGTGACTTGATGGCTACGAGGGTGTTACACCCACAAATAGCAATCAGTTGTCCTAAACAGATCTTGTGCATCCAAATGTACAGGTGAGGAGCTGCTTGGGAAAACTGAGATAAATTAGTAGCTGAGACAGCAGAGAGGTCTCAGCCCTCACTATCAAAGCCAGCATAGCAATCCGTTGGTCACTACCAACACCAAGAGTATTCAAGAAAGAACAATTCCTTTAGCAGAGGGAAAATCTAGAGTAGAAGTTTCCCTACATTTTTCTCCAAACCAACCAAAGAACATTTGTGTATGAGAAGTCACAATCCTTTATAAAACTCTTCATTCAGATCCACCCTCCACGCTAAGAAATAGCTGGTAGTACTTACAGCAAGGCACAGGTCGCAAGTTTTTCTTCTAGACAATGTTCCAATTAATGGCCTGTCTAGAGAAACAGTACCATTTGTAATTGGACAGCAGCTGGACAGGATTCATACTCACCAGTTCTTCACAGTAAGAAGAGCTTTTGACTCCAATGCAGAAAATTGCTCACTCATGGGGAAAAAATAAAATAAAAAAAAAGCCTGGCTCTGGCCACACTTTTACCATCATGGAAAAGATTTCCAAAGACCCAAAAATTCATTGCACTAGTCATTTCCTGACAGAGGTCATCTATAGCAATTTTCTGCAATGAACAGGATTGTTGGTAGAATGCGTTGGCTTCATCCCCCAAGTGGTTTCTCAAAATGCACCTGAAGAAATTCATTCTGGAATGTGGAACCACACACCTGCTACAATGCAAAATTAGGTTTCATTCTCAGATCACATCCAAATATCCCCTTGTGGGCAGGTCAGTACAAACATGTTGAAAGCCAACACAGTTTGCACACTAGACCCTTGCATACTCACTAAGGAAGTAAGCCGTTCAGGTTGAGGAGTATACTTGGAAGACAAATTTCCAAAATCTCAGCAAAATCTTAGTTCACTGTGACAGCTGTCAGTAGTGTGTCTGAACAACCTCCCTACCCAAAACCTAAAAACGTGGCCGCATGGGATCAGATCAGTGGTCCATCAAGTCCAGTATGACAGTGGTCAGTACCAGCTACTTCAGAAGAAGGTGCAAGAAAACACATCACAGGCAATTTTGCCTTTCATGGTGGAAATCTCCCCATTAGAGGTTGGTTTATGATTGAGGCATGAGTGTTTGTCCCTTCCAAAATCAGGTAGTAACAAGAGGTCAAATGTAAGTAATGTTGTGAGAAGAGAAGAATCTGCCATCTTTCAAGATAGTTCACATAAAGAATATAGAAAAGAGGAAAAGGAAGAGTTGAAGTCGTTCTTCTAATCCTTCACTGGTCCAGAAGGCATTTTAGACTTGCTAGATAGCTAAGGAACCCACATTGCATCTACAGAAAAGGCCAGACCTCTTGAAGCAAGTACCCCTTTCATTCAGACCAGGAACACCTACAGTTACCAGCCTGGGCATCCTAAGAAAAGTGTAGTTCAGCATGGATGCTCCGTTGGTCTCTGATACAGTTTAGTATCCAGATAAAACTCAACCAGGAAATTTCATTAATTGACCTGGTCAAATTTATATTTCATGTGCAAGGTGAAACAGAAGGTTCTTTGGGCAGGGACTTCCTCTTTCTACAGAGCGACTGCACTGTGGCCCAGATTTCTGGATGCTACTATAATACAAATACATAATAATAATTACGAAGTGCTGGCTATCTCAGCAACACTTGAGTTTCTCCAGATTGGTTTATTGGAGTCCTACAACCAAGCGCCATAGAATCATGGGTACCAGTCCCAGCCCTAGCAGTGTTCTGTAAGTAGGCACATTGGACTCTTCTGGGGAGGTAGTTCTCCTATCATTTTGTTTGAACACTTGGAAGTCCTTTGGAAGATTGTGGCATAAATGGGCATTCCTAGGGCTCTAAAGTTATAGCTTGGGCATATGGAATACGCCTGCCAGTTGTTTGCTGTTTATTTCATTCTGTCAAAAACATGAAGGCATTAGGGTCTCAGAGTTGCAGCAGGCAAGATGTTAAAATGCTGCACCATTTGGCATGCTTGGCATCTGGGAAACTATTCACAGAAGTCCACAGGGCACTGGGAAGAAAGAGTATGAGTCTCATGTGAGGAAGATTTGCAAAATAAGTTTCCATTCCTCTGCAAAGTCATCCTTGAAAGGAAAGTGCTACTGGGTTGGTTCCTACAAACATTCCTGCCTATTATTCTACTATAATACTAATTAAAACTCTGTTTATTCACCCCTCCCTACCTCCAATTTGTGTGAATCACTGTCTGCTATTTCCAACTGCTGGTGAATGAGAAGAGAAACTGTGTAAAGGAAAGAAAAAACTTTTTACCTGATCATTTTGTTTCTGTTAACAGATTCTCTTCTCATTCAGCCCACCCTGGGAGTCTGGTAAATGACCAGAATACAAACTGAATTCTTTTTCTAAAGGGAGACATAGACATATAACTGTCTTAAAAACCTATTATATCAAGTTATTGTCTTAATGCTAATAATCAGTTGCTGGAGTGTTCCCACAGCTGTGGAACAACTCTTCTGGCAAACGGAGCTGAAGGGTGGGGCTTTGTCTTGGAGTCTCCAGCAAAAACATTGGACTGCCTTGTTGAATTCCATATATAGGGGGCATTGTCTCATTAGTGATGAATGAGGAGAGAAGCTGTTAACACTGAATTATCAGATAAGAAATGTCTCATTCTGACCCATGAAAAGCAAAATATAGAGAGATGGGATAGGAGAGCTGTCTCTCTTTTTCTGCGGCATCCTCATTTTGTCTTCCCTACTTATAACCCACCTCTCCCTGTTTTTCTGTTTTGTGAATAGCTTTCTTTGAGTGGTGGGATTGTATCTTCAGAAATATCTCCCGCTCGCCCTTCTCTCTCTCTGCTTCTTTGTTGTTATTGTGGTAGTGCTCAAAGGCCCCAGTTAGGACTGCCCTTCCCATTGTGCTAGGTGCTGTTCAAAGAAAAATCTGATTCCCGCTCCAAAGAAAAAGGAGTCTGGTGGCACCTTAAAGACTAATAGATTTATTTGGGCATACGCTTTGCATCTTAAGAGGTGGGTTTTTTACCTCATTGTTTTTGTGGATACAGACTAACACGGCTACCCCTTTGATACTGTGCTCCAAAGACTTTACAATCTAACTTTCTTTTCTCCTGACTAAATTGTGATGTCGCAAGTAAATGAGCCTGCCATTGTTTTTTACTCCTCCCTCTTCCACTCTCCACCTCTTCCTTAATTTATTTGCATATTGTAAAGCTACTGATTGAGGATATGTGTCTTGAAATTCTTACAGGGGGCGTTGGTCAAATAAACGTACTTAGACCTTACTTTCATCTTTGCAGCTTTCAAGAAGACAAGCTGTTCTCCTCTGTAACAGTTTAAGTATGTGTGAACGTCCCAGAATAGAATTTTTGCAGCAACAAACCAAGGATGAACGTAAAAATAGCAATGATCTTGAGGAACCATTCAGACATGGTAATGTAATCACTTGGAAAGGTGCTTTAAAACATCATTGATAGGTGTAAGGCTCATTTCATAAATCACTGCAAAGTGTTTTGTCTTGTAAGTACAAGAAAATCTTGTAAATACAGTAGATTGTTGTGGTATACAGGTCTTTTTGTGGAGGGACCCAGAAGACCTGTTGCAATCTGGCCCAGTGCCCTTTCTATTTGAAAATCCCTCCAAGCCATACAGTGGCTTGGAGCTAACTCCTAAACTGGTTCAGAGGCAGCTAAGAGAGGCACTCCTGTCTGGAAGCAAATTAGATGTAGCTTAACCTTTCTAGACTCAGCAGCTTACAAGAAGGGTGAGTTATAGGGAGTGAGGGGGAGACACAAGGGGGTTGTGCTAACTTGAAGCCAGGACAGGGCACTCTGAGGAAACAGGCGTCACTAGTGACAGGATGTATCAACCCTTTACTGGCATCGAATGGGTTAAGACGCTTCTTTGTGCTAGAGAAGTGCCACTGTGCCA
Source organism: Chelonoidis abingdonii (assembly GCF_003597395.2). Classification (NCBI taxonomy): domain Eukaryota; kingdom Metazoa; phylum Chordata; order Testudines; family Testudinidae; genus Chelonoidis; species Chelonoidis abingdonii. The sequence continues at coordinate 149,103,901 of NC_133772.1, read as the reverse complement.
CACTGGCAAGTCATGCCAGGAATGGAGAAGTTTAAAAGGAGGAATCATTACTCAGCAGTGGGCAGCCCAGGAAGGGAGTAGTCTGTTAAGCTTTCCAGCTCCCAGGAAGAGGCCTGATAACTAGCAGAACCTATTCCCTCAAAAAAGGGAGGACATGTCCCCTATGCTAAAAAGGTGAAGAGACTGTGTCCCATAACTTGTGCTGGAGACCCCAAGTGGTCTCTAGGATGGACTATGGCCCATCCAGGGCCCCTCTGAAGAAAGGGAGGCCAATATCCTGGTTTAGGACTACCTTTAGGTTTGTTTGTTATTTAATTTGCCCTTTTGTTTAGCTCCTTTTGCTGACTTTGGATTGTTTGTTTCACCTGAGACTCTGAAAAGGGGAGAAGTAGCCAGAAGGCCTTGATCAGAAGGCTGAGAGCTGGCCACTGCTAGACTGACGCTGACTTCTCCTGCTAGAAGGACTGGACTTGTGTGAAGTAACATCAAAGGGGGTGCTCTGATGGGACAGATCCTTAATACCTCCCTGTTTGTTTGTTTGTTTGTTTGTTTGTTTTTTCTGAATTTACTGCTTATCAATCTTAGCCAAATACTACTGTTCTGGGAACAAATTGTCGGAAGTCTTTGTTCCCAAAATGTACTTGTTAGATAGTTAATCTGCCAGACCAGAATATAGTCTCGTGTCCTATGGTATTGAGCTGACCACCAACATTTTATTGCCCTGTGTTTATAGAAAATTTGGTAGCGTTATTATTAAATCTTCTTTTCTTTCCATCCTTAGGGAAACTCATAATTGCAAAAGTTTTTCTTGGACATAGTGTTCCAGCTCGTGAAAAAGATCCCATCAGTCAAGTCAACTATCCAGGGGCTAATTCAGTGTTCAGGCCTCGGAAACATTTACTAAGTGATACATCTGATGCTGATGATGGTAACGTATCTGTAGGCAGTTGTTAGCATAAAGTGAAGGTTGTGTCAGTATTATATTCTAAATACTGTCTTTCACAGGTCTAGAAGCCTGTTGTGGAATTTTGATCCTGGTGGGAACTCAGAATACAGTCTTGCTCCAGCCCAAGTGCATGTTGTTTTGAACTAATATTAAAGAGGATAATAAAAGATGCTCACTGTTTTAGTGATTACTTGTGGTAGTTTAATTCACAGAGAGTTTAAAGGAAAGCACGAAGGACCAGATTGTGCTCTTCAGCTATTAGTCCATACTAGAAATAGTGTGGTGTACACAATCCTTCACCCAGCTTTGCATTGTTCAGGGCATGTGTGGGTGTATGTGTAATAATTGGGGCCACATACACATACCTCAGTGGAGATCAAACACCTTCATCATTAAAATCCCCAAGCCATCTCCACTTGAGCAGAAGGAGAATTCCTTTAATGCAGAGAAGCATGCTTTATTGTCTCTAGAGGGAGTCATGATCACCCTCACTAAGTCTGTACTATCGATGTACGATGCAATGATCTTTGAGTGGTCGATCCTGCTTGCTCCATGTGGCAAGTCAACTTTGCAGGACAGTGCAGAGTGGGAACAGGGCCATGATTTCACCTCTTCCCTGTCCAGTTGGGGGGATTTGCAATCATTGGAATACTGGAAGAGAGCAATCCCTTTGTTTACTTGAGTGCAGGAACTGTGATTGTACATGTCCTTCCATGGGCAAGAAGACGAGAAAAACAATCTGTTAGGTGATTACACCATAGAATGATTGAGTAGTTTTAGGTAACAGTGCAGTATAGCAGACTGTGCCTTGGGGGCCGAAGCGAAGTTCCCTTTTCCAACGGGTCTGCCATGAAAGAACAGCTGTCCTTGGCTCCACCTCCTCACTCCAGAGGGAAAATAATCTGCAGCAGGAGAAGATTTCATTTAGCACATGGGGGGGGGGGGCGAGGGGGATGAATGGAGAAAAGTTTCTTGCCCAATCCCCACCCCTGCTTGCCCACTCCCTTCCAATCAGCAGGAGAGGGAGTAATGGCCCCAGAGAGGCTGCCTCCCACTCATGCTGGAACCTGCCAGCTCTGCAGCTCACGCAGGGGAGTAAGGGGACATGTTACTGCCCTCTGAGAATGTGTAGTGCAAGAAACAGGGTTGCCCTAGAAAAATAAAAAACTAAATTATAGGGTTCTGCAGTAAGATTTGGTAAGATTTTTAGATGTTGCTACAGGACACCTAAAGAGAATTAAGATCCTAAGAAAACAAATCTCCCTTAAGTAAACAACTCAAATTAACTTTTAGAATGAGCGAAATGTTAGTTCGCTACATCCTGCAATGAACATGAAACAGTCTTATATTTATTCCTTCCACTTGTGTTTGTTTCTTTTCTTTTGCTGTAGAAATGTATTCTTCCGTGGAACATAGAAACTGTGACTGTCGCCATCGACAGTGTGAGTGGTTTGTGTTTGATCACGAACTGGTCTTGCCCGAATACATCGTTGAATTTGAGTACACTACACTGGTATGAACTTTGTTTTCCCTAATAAGATGTTAGACCATAAGTTTTAGATCTCAAAATCAAGAGAACAACAACTAGTTGAAATTATTCCTCCTTCACTCACATTACCTGACAGGACCTAAGTTCAGGGTTCTGTTCCCTCTAACTGTTTAAAGGCCTGATAAAACTCACGTTGAAGTCAGTGGGAAACTTCATACGCTGCAATGAGAGTTAAAATCAGACTCTTATTTTGTAACATTATCAAGTGTGGCAGGGAAGGCACAGAGACTTAAATGTAGCCTTAGCAGTGCAATGAAGCACAATTGAAAATTAGCTCTTCTCTCACTAAATGCACCATCCATCAAGGTAATGAGACACTAAAATGAATGAGATTTGACTGTGCTCAAAACCTTGCTTCATGGAGTCCTTAATGAGAGAGCAACTCATTTTCAATCTGTGTTTTGGTTCAAAGTGTGATGTATGTAGTTTTGAAGCATGCACAGATATTCTGCTACTGGTTGGGATCCTGAACAGGTTTTTCCTTAATTAAAAAAAGCTTTTATGTTAATTTTTTATAAGCTATGTGGTGGACTGGCCTTGTGGTTATATGGCTATGTAACTTGCTGTTGTCATGCAAGAGTTTCAGTTCAGGTCCTGAGCTCTACTAGCTAGCAGAAGCAGGGTGTGCTGCAAAAGTAGAATATTCAGCTCCCACAGGGGAGCGTGGGGGAGATTCCCCCTTTCTATCACATTTGAGTGGTCCACTGCCAAAACAATTGCAGTACTAATGAGCTCCCAGGGGTCTACATCTAACTCTTTCATTGGAGAGTGAGCTATTGCAGTGCTTGGACTTTGGGGGTTTGGGTAGGGAAGCAGACTTCTGTTGTCCTCAGTGCGAGTTCTATATGTGACAGGATATGGCCCACAAACTCTTCATTACTTTTTGTTCATTACATAATGTAATTTGTAAATGCTTATGCAAACAAAAGCATTGTTGTTCTCTTCTGAAAGTGCTGCATTACCGAAAGATGATTTCCTAACTCTACTTTCGGCATATTTATATGCAATTTTAAATAATTTACTTAAATTAAAATAGAAATTTTACTAATGTTGACCAATATTATTTTGCATAGGTCAAAGTTCAGTCCCTGTTTTCTACACTCAGCAATGTAATTGTAGATGAAAGAAAGAAAAATACAGAAGGATTTATATTGTCTAGTGATTTGCAACGTGATGATGAAGTTATGAACATGGAGCCTACAGTAAAAGCCAGACCCAAAATTGTTTGCTTGGATGAAAAGACAGTGCTTTCAGTTGCTAAGGCCAATATTTACAGTCAAATAGTGGTGAGTATTGTCTGTTAAACTTACAGCAGGACAAGGTATTACGTAATCAGTTTCGTGTTATTCAGATTGCCTCATAAACCAATCAAAAGCAGGACGTCACAAATTAAGGCTAGCATTTGGGCTTGATTCTGGTGTTACACTTGTTGTACATCAGTGCAGTGCTTTGGGAGTAATTGGAGATCCAAAACTAGTGTGAAATCAGAATAAGGACTTCCATCCCTAAATTATGCCATTTGTTTTTCATAAAAATATGAATTTACAAATACTGGGCAGGATTCTGATTTTATTTACTATTGTATAAATAATTCCATTGAAATCACATGCAAAACTACTGTTTGTGAGACCTAGATAAGGCCTAACATGTCAGCTTTAACTGAGAGTCTTCTCAAAGTTTTTTTGGGTGTGTGGTTGTGTCATCATAGTGATCACTCAAGATTTTATATGTCAGTTTTGGCATCAGAAAAATATAAATCCAGTGAAGGGGAGAACTCTTGACAGCCACATAGCTACACCCAGTTTTTCAATATCATTGCAACTGATGGGTCTCCAAACCCCTTATGCAAATTGGTATTTGCATACAAAACTCCTTTCATTGCATAGCTAACTGCAGTTTTGCATTTGCAGTTACTCATTTTGTCTGTACAGACTTGATGCAGGAAGCCTGCTGAACATTTGGCATTTTAAATTGTTAAATAGTTTTGATCTCCTCTCCTGTCTGTGTCTTCGATGGGGTAACAGTTCTCCCCTCCCCCTTGCCCTCACCCATAATTCCCTTTCCTGGGTGCTTGACTTCACTTGGCTGGTTCTTCTCCTCTTCTGGGTGCCTCTATCCCCAAACTGTACTCCAGGCATGGAGGATTTCCCAGCTGGCAATCTTCCATCCAGTCTCCCCAAGCAACAAGATCTCTCCTAGTGGGGAAGGATTGGAAACTGTCGTCCCTTCTTACTCCTACCATTACCGCTTTCAGTGGACCAGTAAAAACCATTTCTGAACTGAATCTCCATCTTCCTAACCCACTGTTACTTCAGGGAGAAGCAGCAAAGAGTCCCGTGGCACTTTATAGACTAACAGACGTTTTGGAGCATGAGCTTTCGTGGGTGAATACCCACTTTGTTGGATGCATGTAGTGCAAAAGTTTTCACCCATGAAAGCTCATGCTCCAAAACGTCTGTTAGTCTATGAGGTGCCACAGGATTCTTTGCTGCTTTTACAGATCCAGACTAACATGGCTACCCCTCTGATACTTCAGCGAGAAGATAGAGGGGAAGAACAAATATCCTTCAAAATAGAAAATAAAAGCAATACTTTGTCCCAGGATCCCTGCAACTGCTCTTCACAAACTTTATTTCACTTACAAGTAACTTTTCTTAGCCTTTTTTATAATCTATAGAATAGAGTTACATTTACTTTTAAACATTAGCAGTTGAAGCTCTTTAATGTTGAAAAGCAGTGAAGGAGTAGCACAGAATTTGGTTGTGTATATATATGGTACAGTTGTAATCTCATTAATTTTTGACCTAGGTTCTGAATTTGCATGGGAACAGCCTGAGCAAACTGCGGGACATCTCTAAACTGACAGGGCTTCGAAAACTTATTGTCAGCTTTAATGAATTTACATGTTTAGATGATGTTTACCACTTGGTAAGAAATGTTACTCTATATTTTGTAAAGGAAATTAAACTAAAGGAATATTTTAATTGAAAAAAATCCTTTGTGTGTACAACTTAAATATATTAATGTCTATTGCATGGCAGCAAGCCTGATTTATATCTAATGGGTGAAGTTCACTACCTCTAAACAGAGCCCTTGTTCCTACTCCTCCTTTGTTGTAGGCAATGTGGACCAATAGGTAGAGTACTGGATTGGGACTTTGGTGACCTGGGTTCTATTCCTGACTCTGCAGTTAGCCTGCTTAGTGGTGGTAGGCAAGTCATTTCACCTCCCTTGCCTCAGTTTCCCAGTATGAACAATGGAATAATGATACTCACCTCCTTTGTAGAGCGCTTTGAGATCTGCAAATGAAAAGTGCTATATAAGAGGTAGATGGTGGTATTATTATTCCTGTCTCCCACCCTTTGTCTCTCTTGTCTACTTAGTTGTAAATGCTTCAGGTTAGAGACCGTTTCTTACTGTGTGTGTCTACAGTGCCTAGCACAATGGGCCCTGATCTTGGTTGGAGTCTCTAGGCGCTATCCTAACACAAATAAATAATAACTAACAACAATTAATAACATCCAAGATTAGACTTGGAGTGAGACTCTGACTGTGGGGCAGGAAGGATGGCTTTCACCTCCAGGCCATACAGTGTTGCTCCTCCAGGGCTGCCATTCTAGTGTAGTTTTTAAACATCCCCTACCAGGATTTCTGGGCCACTGGATCTGTGTGATTGCAGATCATGTGACTAAAATCACAACCTGCCTCCAACCCTCTCTTTTGCCTAGTTTGGGGCCAGTACAGAGTCACCCTACATGAGGGGTACAAGATGTAGGACCTTCCCCCACCTTCCAAGGACTTCCTGTAGATCCCACCACTCTCAAATGATGTGATTGTCTCACTCACTCTGGCTAAAGTAGTGTACGGGGCCTTGCATGGCTGAGCATGCTAGGGATGAATTCCACCCTGAAAAAAGAAAACTAAAACTGTTCTGTATTCTGTTGGTAGTAGATGGATGAGGAAATATCAGAGGGTGGGCTGGATTCAATATACATTCAAAGGTTCAATTGTTAACCAGACTTCTATCCAGATAGGCTTTCTGCTGGGCAAGGGGCGCTTTGGGCATTGAATCTGGATGACAGTGCCTTCTGTGGGACTGTCTATTAAAACTGAGTTTGTTACCAAATCTTTCCTTGCTGTACTTTTTTCTGTACAATTGTTCTCAAATCAGTACTGTCTTGCAGCCCAATCTGGAATATTTTGATGCAAGCCACAACCATGTGATCACCCTGGAGGGTATTAGAGGCTTAAGCAAACTGAAGTATTTAGACTTGAGCTGGAATCAACTGAAAAAAACTGGAGAGGAAATAAATGTCTTACGTAAACACACTTCAAACGTACTCAGTCTTGATATCAGACATAACCCATGGCATAAGGTATGTTTCAGTGCTTAAAATTCTCAGGAAAACCTTCTAGCCAAAACAACAATTAGACCTTATAGTGCTAAATGTTGGTCCTCGTTCTCATTTACATTGAGGCCGCTTTACACCACTCTGGCTGTGTAAGGGGCCTTAAAGTGGATATATATGTAATTAGTGTCCACTTTAAGAATGCTTTACGCTGTCAGGCCCTTTGACTTTGTGAACAATCCTGAGCAAGAGGTTGTGCATAATCTGCAGAGGTGGCTCCTAAAAGCATTGTGACTCAGTGACACTACTCTGAGGCATAATTCCTCTCCTCCTTGCTTCTAGTAGGTGGTAACTTTACTGATGATCTATGCCAGCCACCCTTTGCCCCCACTGCACTGACTCAGCTGTGCTGGCCAGTGAAAGGAGACAGGGCAGAAATAGTTTCCCTCACTTTCAGGGAAAATATACAGTGCCAACCTTCTACCTGGTGACACACACATCCCCCAGAGCGGCAGCGCAGCTGTGCTGGCTGTGGCATTGGGGAGCAATGCAAGACTCAGTCCATTGCACGCCCTCTCCATCCATTCCCTGACTACCTACATAATCCTCTTCTCCTGAATTCCAAGCGCTGTGTAGCCTAGTTAAGAGATGTGCGTACTCCTTCATTCTCCCATGCACAGGTGCATAGTCTCATCTAGTTTATAAAGATTACATTGATCATTATTATTCTGGTTGTTTCAGTAAGTATATTTTCCAGCTAGAAATAAAGATGTTATTATTCACTTTCCTTATGAGTATGATTATCCAGTCTGTGTTTTTCTTGCACTATAATTTAATGGGAATTTTAAAATGTTTCTGTGTAAGAGTTAGGGCTGTAGCTCCACCTTGAGTTTAGACTCACACATCCAAATCCCTTGAGCTTCTCTTTCACCTCCTCTGAGGTCATCAAATTCCTTGCATTTAATAACACTTGTAATACTTGCAAACTTCTGGCTTATAAGGCAGGTGCTAATAACTTTGTTATTGTACCGCACTTAATGTCTTACATAGCTATATATAATTACAATCCTTCAGGGCTACATTTTTATCTCATACACGCATGTAAATCCAGAGTAATTTATTGACATCAGTGTCACATTAGATCAATGTAACCAAACCTAGCCCAAATGTATGTTGTTCCTTATAGTTTTGTACAGGTATGGCAAGACTCAGCCCATTTCCCACCCCTTTTCACCCGTCCCCAATCCAGGTGAGCAGGGAACACATAGCAACCTTGTGGAGGCTGCTTTCCCATGCACACTGCTACCAATGGTAGGCATAGCTGGGACATAGGAGCAAGGGGCACATCTTATGTCTCCTTTTTTACTTTCTTGTGTGAGCACACAGGATGGACCACAATCTATCCCTTAACATACATAACATGAGAGAAGACTGGATTGAAAGGAATCATATGTCCTTTTATTGTATGTAACAATATAGACAATTTTAAAAACTCAATTACATCACTTTGCTTTTTTTTTTCCAAGCCAGTCTCGTTGCGTTTGAGTGTCATTGGCCGATTAAAGGCTCTTACTCGTTTAGATGGCGTCCAGATTACTGAAGAAGAGGCTGCAGCTGCTTCATGTTTTATTGCTGGATCAAAGATCTCTCAGGTATGATGTTCCGTTTTGCTATTACTTGTAGCAAATGCAAGACTGGAAACAAGAAATTATAGGCACAATCTGACTTGTATTTTAAAATTTGTATTTAATCTTATTTTTAAAATCACCTAGTTTCCTATGCCCTATTAAAATGCCATATTTTGTGCTCTGAGTAGCTGGCTGTGAAGCAGCAGTTATTTCACAAACATTGTTCTCACTCAGAGCTTCGCTGATATTGGTAATGATGCTGGTTCACAATGAAAGATATTTCATAATGTTAAATTTTAATAATTTTGAAGTTGTTAAAAATGACCTTGTTTAATTTCAGCTCTATTCAAAACACGGGAAATTAAATGTTTGCCAAATAAAAGAGAGGATAAAGCAAGTAGCAGAAAAATTGTCTAGACTTCTGAGGCCTTGTGTATGTGACGAGTTAGTGTGCAGTAAGCCAAGTGTGGTCTGCTGCGCGCCAGCTTGCCACTCACTAATTCACTGTGTGGACACTGCTACAACACAGTGAATTCTTTTGATCTTTATTCAGATCATATTTTTGATCAGTTCTTACTCCAGAAGAGTCTGATTCTGTCTATTCTCTGACAACCCCCCATTGACTAGAATCAGACTTTTCTGGAATAAGAACTGATCAAAAACAGAGTAAAGGCCTCAAGCTTTGCCCCGATCATTTTTTTTAGTAGAATAATAAACATTAAAAATGGATAAGCTTTATTACCACGTGTCAGATCTACTAGAACTATCAGATCCACAGACATATTAGATCTACTAACATATGATACAGTCTCCCAATCATAAGGAGATTGAGCCATAAAGCCCCTTTCTTCATGTTACACTGTGAAAAATGTACATTATTTATACCGTTATATTATCTATTAAGTATTTTCATTTTCTCAGGCATGTCTTTTAGAACATTCTAGGACTGATGAAGTTCGACCACGCATTCTGAGTGTACATCCTTATGCCAAAATTCTGACTGAAATTAGCAAGAACAAGGTGGATTCACAAACTCATTTCAGTAGCAGCTGGTATCCTAAGGTAAGGCTGTCTCTATTAAATATAATGCATTAGGCCTTAGATTTATCTCTGTCACATTTTTATTTTGTTATATTTGTTGAGTTGATGCATGTTAATTAAAAATACATCTTTCTGAGCACTTAAACATGTAATCTAGTACCTGAAGTTAAGAATATAAAAACATAAGAGTTTCCATATCAGATCACAATCTTTTCTTCTGAGTTGGTAGGATATTGAAACTTTAATATTCAGTGTTCATGCATAGAATTTTCAGTACTGAGCCCATATTACATGAAGAACGGTGGTAGGTCTAATTTCAGGCCTACACACATTGCCTCTTGTCTGGCATGACAACCTACAATTACAACTTCACTACATAACGAAAAGCCATATAACACTACATAGGAAGATCCAAGTTCATCGTAGCCTGCCATAATCCATGTCCTGACCTCTCTTCTGAAATCATGTTAATCTGCCAAGAATAAAAGGTTAAAAGCTCCTCTGTCAGTTCAATTTGTTGTGTAGAGTATAGAATAGCTAGAGGAAAACACATTTCTGCTGATGCGCATAGTGTTTTATTCTGCGTGCATTAAGAAATGCACATTTACAGACATTGCCAAGAGAACCAACATTTCAGCATATTTTGTCAACGTTACACTTTGTGACATCAAAATGAAATAGGGTTCATACAGGGATATAGTACGTTATTGTAGAAAGAGAAAATTGTCTCCAAAAGGAATATCACCTAGACAGAAGAGAGAACATAAGTTGTCCTTTGGCTATTAGCATAGCCTGTATAAGAAACAGCTTTGAATTCTGTAAAGGTTGTTTGGCATAGGTAGGAGACAGTGTTGAATATCCCAGGCCACCAGAGACTCAACTTGCTAAATTAAGCTACGTAGCCATTTTTTTTCATCATTGCATGATTGGTTAACCTGATGAAGAAAACTGCAGCCTTACTCAGGGCTGGCATTAGACTCGCTGGGTCCCAGGGCAGAAACTAAGAAGTAGGCCCTCACAGAAGGCGTTTGTGATGGTCTCTGGGGGTGCAGCCACCGGTTGACACTGACCCACAGGCTGGATGACCCAGTGAAGTGAATTGGAGGGTGAAGGTGGAACTCCCTCCCCGAGTCCTGCTGCCTGGGGTTGGGGCTCGTAACTTAGATTTGTGGGAACTCCGGTTGCGTCAGGCCCCGGGCAATTGCACTGCTTGCCAGCCCTGGCCTTACTGGTTGTTTTCTGAGAAAGGGTGGAATCATTAATTGGTTGCTCTCTTTCTGTAGTGTGTGTTTGTTTACAGCCAGTGTCTGTGAAAGAAGGTTCTGTGATGACACCAAAGGATTAAAAAAGTGTTTGGAATCTAATTTAATTTGTTCCTGCCCAAGAATTTTGCAAAGAAGAAAACTAGAATGAATTTGGATGTTGCGTACAGCAAAAGGAATGCTTATCTGTGAACCAAAACTGTAAGGGATAAATCCTTCCTTAGCAAGCACTCAAATGCTGCCAGAGCACTGACCTAGAAAGTTACTATATACAGGGTGAAATCCTGATCCCATTGAAGGCATTTCTGTTTTGCCATTGACTTCAGTGAGGCCATGATTTCACCCCTAAATCGTAGAATAAAAACATGTGTAAGCAGGCGAATCAATAATATAATCATATGTGACATTGGTAGATGAGGTTAAATTCATCTTAATACTGAGGTCTGATCTACCCTAGAAAAAATGTGAACCTGTTTGTAAACTGTAACTGCACAGGTGCATTTGGAAGCTGGTTAGTTTATATTGTGGAGTCATTGCTTGTTCTGGTGCAAGTTGCTGAGGTTTTGGTGTCGGTTTGGGGTTTCTTGGGGGTTCAAAAATGAAGTCCTGAATTGCAAAATGAGGGCTCTGTGATGTCCAGTATCCAAAAAGAAATGCTTTGCTGACATTACTGGGGAACGTCTATGAAGAATGTGAAGGCACTATATGGTCCTCAGTGTATAATTTGATGTATTTTCCATTAGTGCCTATGTTGGAATTAATTGACTGAGATCTTTCAATACTAAAATTTAGTTTTTTCACAGATAACGGTCTTAGATCTGGATGGACAACATCTCTCCAAAATTGCCAACTTAGAAAAATTGGAGAATTTAAGATGGGCCTCATTTAGCAACAATAATCTCACTAAAATAGAAGGACTGGAATCTTGCCTTAATCTTGAAGAGCTCACTTTAGATGGAAACTGCATCTCAAATCTAGAAGGTACTGTATTTAGGAAAAGCAGCAGAGAATCCTGTGGCACCTTATAGACTAACAGACGTTTTGGAGCGTGAGCTTTCGTGGGTGAATACCGACTTTGTCAGACGCAGGACTGCGTCTGCGTCTGACGAAGTGGGTATTCACCCACGAAAGCTCACGCTCCAAAACGTCTGTTAGTCTATAAGGTGCCACAGGATTCTCTGCTGCTTTTACAGATCCAGACTAACTCGGCTACCCCTCTGATACTTGTATTTAGGAAGTTAGTGAAAATCAAGACATTAAGTTAGACACAACAGAAATGTTCCCATATAGTCCAGTGTTCCAGAGGGTGACTTTTTACTGTTAACTTTATCAGTTGCATACAATTTTAAAGCTTTCATATTAAAAAATATGTCATTGCCTTCTCTTTAGCTTTGTGGTGAGTCTTTAGCAGAAATGAAGAAAAGAGACAAAGCAGACTGATTGTGTTTCAGAAAAGCAAAACCAATGTATTTATGTTAATAGGAATTTTTTGGAACTGATAAGAGTGCATGATTTTTAGTATGTAGACTTACTGACATGTAACATTCCTGCAGTGAACCATAAATTTTCCTATGACAGTTACATGTTGGCTCAATAATTTCTAAAATAAGTTAGTAAACTAATGATTCCAAAAGGTCAAAAATTCACTTTTTAAAAGAACAGATTTACCTTATACACACTATATGACTATTCCAAACACTACTGGGTAGTTGCTACGTTTCCTCATATCCTCACATAGGTCATGGCAGCTACTGTTATTGTCAGTTGATTTTAAAATTAGGTTCATAGACCCAGTTTTTTAAAGGTATTTGGGTGTTGCTGTGCTCAGTGTTGCAGTGCCTAATGGAGTTAGGAGCCTAAATGTCATTTTCTTAAAGTATATTGGCACTTAGGAATCTAAATACCAATGACTGTCAGTGGCCTTTTGGCTCCTAAGTGCCTAAATTCCTTTGAAAATGAGATTTAGACTCCTAAATCAGTTAGGCATTGTAGTGCTGAGCTCAGCAACACCTAAATACCTTTTAAAAACTGGGCCATAGTCTTCTGTATAGTGAAAGAAAGTCCAGCTGTAGCATATGAAGGAAGAGGGAGCAAGGAAAAGATCCTGCTGCCTGAGAGATGAGTGAAGAGTTAATCCCTCCCCCTCACTATGCTCTTTGCTACTCCTGGAGGAAGAATCAGAGGGGTGAAATGGACTGTGAGTAGCCTCTTTCTGGAAAATGCTCTTAGCTATCACAGAAGAGCAGGCCACGAATGATCTCTCCTGATCCTGCCTGCATCACAGCCTGAGTGTGCAGGCCATCACTCATGTGTAGCTTGTTTTACCATCCAAGTTGACCACTTCTTTTGCTTCTCACTATATATGCTTTAAGAACATCTTATTGATTTTTCCAGGAATTTCAAAACTCACCAAACTAACACGACTTAGTGTAAATAATAATCATCTCACCACCCTGGAAAGACGCGTTTTTGAAAACTTGTCTCATCTTCACTACCTCTCTCTTGAGAGCAACAGAATTACTTCATTGGTTGGTTTGCAGAAAGCCTACACACTAATAGAACTATACATCAGCAATAACTACGTTTCTACCTACCAAGAGATATATCATTTAAAGGTAAATGTGGACTTGATTGCTTTAGGACTTGCGGGTAAAAGTAAATTCACAATTTGCTTGTAACGTCAGTACAAATATATCTTTCCCGTTTTTAAATATGGGAAGCCATATTTTTTTAAATGGCTGCCTAAATTGTGCCTGCAGTTTTGTTGCAGCCAGGTCGGTCCGAGGATATTAGGGAGACAATGTGGATGGGGTAATATCTTTTATTGGACCAACTTCTGTTGGTGAGAAAGAGAGACAGAGCTTTTCTTCAAGTCTTTCTTCAGGACCTGAAGGACTGCTTTCTCTGTGTAGCTCGAAAGCTTGTCTCTCTCACCAACAAAAGTTGGACCAATACCTCACCCACCTTGTCTCTAAATTGTGCTCGAAAGTCTTCTATTCGCATATGCAATTTAGATGTCCACGTTTAAAAATTGGGCCCAGAGGAATTGTCCTTCGTAAGAGCCTTAGTCTGAACTTCCTTTTGGAATTGAGCGTGCTCAGTGCTTTGAAGGAGGTGCTGAGTAACTAACAGGATTGAACCCAGCATTTTCCAGGTAGAGCCACGCACCATGCATCTCTATTGTGCCTAGCCTAACTCTGTAATTAGAAGAATTACAGTGGAAATAAACTCAAGAGCACAAGCATGCACACATGCAGCAACCCCAGTTCCTTTCACCTGGAGCTGCTGGCATATATACAAGTATTACTGTTGTGATTGGAGACTGGGGGCCTGATTCTCAATTATAGCACTCTGGTAGTATAAAAGGAATTTAAAGTGAGGGTAAGCGTAACTTATGCCCACTTTAGTGCTCCTTTACACTGCCGGAGTTATGTAAAGGCACCTTAATGCAAATGAGAATGAAACCCTGGGTTTTATTAAATGGTGCTTCATATTTGACACATGCAGTTGTAAGATGAAGAGAATGATTAAAGATAAAGGGAATAGCCTAGGTTTCATTCCTTAGAAACATTTAAAAATTATACTATTAAACCTTGAACTACATGTTTTATTTCTTAGGGTTTAAATAACCTCGTCATGTTGGACATGTCTGGAAATCTAATTGTGTGGAAACAAGATAACTACCGATTGTTTGTAATATTCCATCTTCCATCTCTCAAAGCCTTAGATGGCACTGCAGTAGTAAGTTATACTATAGATCATAAGATTATTGTAATTGTTAAAACCATCCTTTTTTACCAATCAGGATGGCATGGGCATCCTGATGATTTCTGACCCTTATTAACACAATTACCTAATATTATTTTAGTGCATGTAACAAATCTGTAGTTTAAACTTAATTAGAGCATGTGAATATTTCCATAATCTGTTCAATAAGAATATAGAATATCAGGGTTGGAAGGGATCTCAGGAGGTCATCTAGTCTAACCCCCTGCTCAAAGCAGGACTAATCCCCAGACAGATTTTTGCCACAGATCCCTAAATGGCCCCCTCAGGAATTAAACTCACAACCCTGGGTTTAGTAGGCAAATGCTCAAACCACTGAGCTATCCCTCCCTCTAGATGGTATAAAGCTAAGGTGATGGTTGGGGAGACACTTTTAGTTTAAGCCCTGATTTTCAGGCACTTTTTTTTTAAACTACCTTTTGGGCTGAAAATTTTCACTCTTAACTTCTTATTATAGTTCTAGGTCTGCTTTAATATAACAAAATTCATTTTAAATGTCATTATACAGGAGACAGCAGACATCGAGAGTGCTAAGGATTTATTTGGTGGCAGACTTACCTGTGATATGATTGCAGAAAGACTAGGACATTCAGACTTCACTAAAATGCAAGAATTAAATTGGACAACCTCTACGATCAGGTGCAGTAATTTTCAAATGTGCATAAATAGCATTTAACATAATGGCTAGAAAAATATAATTAAAACCAGAGCCTAGGTTTAGATAATTCCGTTCATATGTCTCTCTGATTATGGGCAAAATCCTCTTGTTTGATCCACAGAGGATCATATGAGCCACATGGAAAAAAGGTGACTCTCTTCAGTTTCAGACTTTCCTAACTCTCAGCAGATTATTTCATTTGTCAAGCAGAGATTTGTGTGGCCTCTGCACATTTTGGACAGGCAACTCTAGAAGAGAGACTTATTTTGTTCAAAAAGGGCATATTTGCCTTAACCTGTCTCTGTTCTGAATCCTTCTATCCCAAATCTAGCCCAAATGAGGATAGCCATGTTAAGTATAAATGAGGTTTTCTTTGAGTGATGGCCTCTGTGTGCGCTCCATACGCTGGAGTCAGGTTTCCTTAGGAGTGTCTGTTGACCCATACGTGCATTGTACATCCCCTTGTGCTCCCAGCCAAGGTTATAATAGGCTCTGCGGGGCAACACTTTTCCAGTTCCCTCTTACTGCCACCTGGCCTGAGTCAGAACCCCCTGTTCGTTCGTGCTCTTAGTCTGTTGTATATAGTTCTTCTTTGTTATTTTCTTGTAGATAGATAGTTGTAGATAGTAGTTGTCGATAGCATTAGTTTACCTCGTCTGGGGTACATTTCCCGTCCCCACCCCCCCTAGCCCATAGACTATGCTCCATGTTCTGGAGTTTAAAAGCTATGTTTTGTGCCTACGCTCTTTCTCTGTGAGCGACAAGCACCAGCACTGTCTTTACTGCCTTGGGGAGGCTCATATCGCTACTTGTTGCATGATTTTCAAGTCTTCCCCGGACTCAGACCTGGGAAGTGCAGGAGTTCCACCTCAGAAAATACCTCACGGAGGAAACCATGAGACTGTACACCCACTCGGTTCCAGGATCGTTGGAACCATTGGTGCAGCTTCACTCACCCGTGCTGTGTGCTCCTCCCAGCACTTTGCACGCACTGGATCCAGCAGCACCACTGGCTAAGGACAATTCCATACAAGAGGGTAGGAAGCACTCTTATGGGCTTAGGAGCAAGTTTCCATCGAGGACTGCTTCTAAGCATAGCATTCCTCCCCAAGCCAGGTCGGGTGAGATGTTGCGCACAGAACTTGTCATACCAATGCCCAAGCTTCTCCGCATTTAAGTTAAAGCTAAGCTCAAGAAGAATCTGGCGGTACCGCTGGTTGCCCCAGTGCCCGTCCACCTGGAGCAGTCTCCAGCACAAGCACTGCCTGTCCCACGACCAACTCCGCGACCTTGGGTTCCGTCGGCCCCATGGATGTGGCTTTGATGTTCCAGCGTTTCCAGGGGCACTCCTTGGACTCCTGGCTGTATGGAGCCTCTTCTCTCTACAGAGACATGGGAGTTGCCATACCCATCCTCCCCGGTTCTCTCTGGTCTCTCGCTCACCTGGGGGATCCCCATTCTGGCAGATGAACCATTCCTGCTCCTGTTGGACCAGCTCCTACCAACTCAACACCGTGTACTGCTGGCTCCACTGCTACTGGACTCTTTGGACTTCAAGGAATTTTCTGAGCCAGAGCCCTCCTTCTCTCCCATGTCCAGGTGCAGCTCGGACTCCCATCCACGGCCACCTTATCCTCCAGCTTATGACCCTGCTGCGATGGTGTGATACCGGTACCTCTAAGGCCCGCTGTACCCCCAGACTCCCACTCCTTGACCACAGTGGGAGCCATCTTGCCACTTTCCAAGCCTTGTACCACTCGACTCAGGCTCCTTCACCAGTGGTGTCGGGCTCCGAGGTCCAAACCACTATAGAGCACCTCCTCTCTGATGAGGACAAGTTGTTCTATTACAAGATAAATGAGTCCTTTCACTTGTTAAAAGACTGCCAAGCCATGCTACAGTACCTGGGGAGCTATACCGTGGCCCCACATTGCTGTCAACAGTTCCAGCCCTCCCACGTGCGCCCTATCAGGCCTACTACCAGTGACAGCAGGAAATCCCATCCCAGCAACAGCGACTCCTGGCCTCTGCTATGGCCATCTCCTTGTCCCCTGCTCACCAACAACCTACATAGTTTTGATGCATCCTTTCAGAGCTCCGAACTCTCCCTGTTGCCACCCGTGGTGCCCCATGTTATCTTTGGGGGGTGTCTTGCCCCATTTGCCCACAACTGGGGCAAGATCACCATGGACCATTGGGTACTGGAGATTATCCATCATGGGTACTCCATAGAGTTTCTTTCTTTTCCCCTGCATCACCCTCCCCCCCCAGAAGCCTCCAATGGACCCTTCCCGTCAATACCTTTTCCAACAAGGAAAGGGCACCATTGAGGGAGTGGCACCTCCCTATGAAGGGAGAGTCTTTCTACTCCCCGTACTTCCTCATCCCAAAGAAGGGCAGAGGGCACCACTCCTATCTCAGTCTTTGGCTGCTAAACAACTTTATCAGGAAATCCAAGTTCCGCATGGTGACGCTGGCATCTGTTATCCCTTATCACCCTCCTGGTGTCTGGTTCGCGGCACTCGATATGAAGGATACCTCCTCCCACATCAGCATCCACCCAGCCCACCAGAAATTTCTCCATTTCCAGATCGGACAGCACCACTTTGAATTCAAAGCCCTCCCTTTTGGCATCACAATGGCTCTGCAAGTCTTCACGAAGGTCTTCGCGGTTGTGGCAGCACAAATGCACCACCTTGGCTACTTGGTGTACCCGTACCTGAACAACTGGCTCCTGGTTGCAGCATCCCAACAAGAACTTGCCTCTGCCATCCTTCCTGCAGGAGGCAGCCCAACATGTTGCTGCTTTCACTGCTCAGTTCCCGGTAGAGCCCTGCAGCTCTGCGGATATTCAGTTTATATCCACACCCACAGATATCCACATCCACAGATATAAATTTTGTATCTGCACAGAGCTCTACCCAAGGAGCAGCTGTGGATGCTACTCTGGGCCATGCAGTGCTACAGAGTGCAGTTCTCTTGCTTCCCCACACCCGTCTCCACACTGATCACTGCTCGCTGCTCACCCGTTTTTGAAATGCATATAGGGGCTATCATTTGAAGAAGAAGAAGAAGGGTTACTTTCCTGTAACTGGAGGTTCTTTGAGATGTGTGGTCCCTATTTGTATTCCAAAACCCGTCCTCCACCCCTCTGTTATGGACTGCATTACTCAGCAGTACAAAGGTCACTGGAGGAGTATTGACTCACATGGCCTATTATAACCTCGGTTGGAAGTTTGAGGGGACACATGACACCTGTGGGTCAACGGACACTGTTAAGGAAACCTTCCAGTGCCAGTGCATGGCATGCATGTACACCTACATTTGGAATACAAATAGGGACCATGCATCTCAAGGAACCTCCAGTTACAGGTAAGTAACCTCCTCTTTGGTTGCCACTATTTCCTTATTTGTGAAAGATCTGGCTGATAGCACCCTATCCTAGATCTTAAAACACCTCACTAAATCATCAAGAGCAATTACTTTTTTCAAGACCTTCTCATAAACAAACTAGGGAAATATAACCTAGTTGGAGCTACTATAAGGTGGTGTCACAGGGTCAGAGCAGGTTTGGGCCTGCACCCTGTGTTTAGGCTGGTATTATAAAGAGTCGTCCACTCTTCTTTTGTTGGATCACCCAAGTGTCTTTATTTACAGTGCTTGTGCAGTTCCCAGATCCCCCAACAGTTAGTGCCCCACAGACCCTCCCCAGGGTCTCCTGGCCCTTGAGGCTTCCGTGTTGGCAAGAAGACAGAGATACTGCCTCCTGTCTCCTCCCGGGCTAGCCTCTTCATTTTGGTTCTCCCAGGGCTTTTATAGCCCTCGCCTGCTCCAGCCCAGCTGTCATTACTTAGCTCAGCATGTTCCTTTGAGTCAGGCCTCCTTAGGGCTTGCAGCTGGGCTCCCTGCTAAGTACCTGCATCTCTACATCTGGCCTCCTGGCCAGAGAGCAGGCTACAGACAGCATTTTGGCAGGGCTTTAAAGGGGTTTTTACCCCTGCCCTGCCACAGGTGGGTGCATAATTGATTGGAAGACCATTCCCAGAGAGTAATTGTCAGTGGTTCACAGTCAAGCTGAAAGGACATATCAAGTGGGTTCCTGGAGGGATCAGTTCTGGGTCCGGTTCTATTCAATGTCTTCATCAATGATTTAGATAATGGCATTGAGAGTACACTTATAAAGTTTACAGTTGATACCAAGATGGGAGGGGTTCCAAGTGCTTTGGAAGATAGGATTATAATTCAAAATGATCTGGAAAAACTGGAGAAATGGTCTGAAGTAAATAGGATGAAATTCAAGAAGGACACATTAAAAGTACTTCACTGAGGAAGGAACGATCAGTTGCACACAGGGGCGGATCTATGTATTTTGCTGCCCCAAGCATGGCAGTCAGGCAGCCTTCAGCGGCTTGCCCCGTCAGAGGTCCACCAGTCCTACGCCTTCAGCATGCCCACTGTCAAATTGCCACCAAAGCCGTGGGATCAGTGGACCTCCCGCAGGCATGCCGTTGAAGGCTGCCTGACTGTCACCCTTACAGCGACCGGCAGGCTGCCCTTCCGCGCCTTGCTGCCCCAGGCACGCGGTTGGTGCGCTGGTGCCCGGAGCCACCCCTGGTTGCACACATACAAAATGGACAATGACTGCCTAGGAAGGAGTACTGCAGAAATGGATTTGGGGGTCATAGTGGATCACAAACTAAATATAAGTCAACAGTGTAACACCTTTGCAAAAAAAAAAAGAAACATCATTCTGGGATGTTTTAGCAGGGGTGTTGTAAGGAAGACACAAGAAGTAATTCTTCCGCTCTACTCTGTACTAATATGGCCTCAACTGGAGTTTTGTGTCCAGTTCTGGGTGCCAAATTTCAGGAAAGATGTGGACAAATTGGAGAAAGTCCAGAGAAGAGCAACACAAATGATTAAAGGTCTAGAAAACAAGACCTTTGAGGGTTTGTTTAGTCTGGAAAAGAGAAGACTGAGAGGGGACATTATAACAGTTTTCAAGTACATAAAAGGTTGTTACAAGGAGGAGGGAGAAATATTGTTCTCGTTAACCTCTGAGGATAGGACAAGAAGCAATTGGCTTAAATTGCAGCATGGGCAGTTTAGATTGGACATTAGGAAAAACTTCCTAATGGTCAAGGTAGTTAAGCACTGGAATAAATTGCCTAGGGGGGTTGTGGATCACCATCACTTGAGATTTTTAAGAGCAGGGTAGGCAAACACCTGTCAGGGATGGTCTAGATAATACTTAGTCCTGCCATGAGTGCAGGGGCCTGGACTAGATGACCTCTCCAGGTCCCTTCCAGTTCTATGATTCTATTGCTTTGTGTTCATGGTGTGAAAATGCTTAGTATACCATGCATGCTCTGCCCTACTGTAGCACAACATATTATACAGCAGGGTGTATGCTTTGACTGTTTGCCACAATTGATTTGTGATTTATATTTTTTTGGAAAGCATTTCTGTGGTATGCATAGTTGTACATCTGTCAATGAAAGTTACCTCCATTTTGTAGTATGTAAAGATGTCTTATCTTAGCTCTTGCTGTGGCTGAGAGCTATATCCCAATTCCATTGATGCCAGCGTCAAAGCTCCCATTGACTTCACTAGGTCATGCCCATACCCATGACCATATTCATAAACAAGTCTCTACTCTTACCAGTGCAACACTTTTGTATTTGAAAGAGACCATTTTAGACACGAGGGCAGACTATTTAAACACTGCTTTGAGACTGAGTCTCTTCCACCATAGACATTCTATCTCTGGAGACTTTGGCTGTCATGAAAGGTTTTAAGGCAATATTAAAATACCTCTTGTGTATCGTTGATTGTATAGCTTTCAGCTTCTGTAGAGGGATATTGTGTCACGAGGTCTAATTTCTCGAAGTAGCTTATTTATAACACTGCAGATGAGGGAATCCATTCAAGTGATGGTATTCTCTGATCTGGGAGCTGTCCCTCTTCTGCTTTCTTTCTCCTCAGTTGACTCTGCCTTGTAACAGACATCTTCAAACTAAGCAAATGATCCAGCTGGAATACTTTCACAATCTACACAGTACTGCAGCAGGCTGTGGGGAGCATGTAGACTGGAGGGCGGGACCACTGTCTATATAAATGCAGATCCTGTGGCATTACTATACCATGCAAACAGCACGGAGGGCGCTTCAGCCAGTATTTTAGCCCATGCAGTGGAGAGGTTGCCATGGGAGTCTGCAGCATACCTGCAGTGGGGTAGATTTCACTTCCTCGAACCCTCACCTCTCATACTTCACACACTTAAAGTGTAAATACTCAGACTTTATGTGGGTGAAGTGGATTTTGCCTTTAACATAGGAATTATATCAACTCTGTATTACTACACCTCAGAAAACAGCACAATGTATTTATTGTAGAGTTTTATCAGGATGCTCTTGTAAGAGGAAGATGTTAGATTTCTGGCGAGAAATGTAACATCAGTAGACCTGCTCAGGAAATCTGTGTCACTTGATACCTTTTTCTGTAATTATTTTCTTTATCCAATTCAGAACGGTGGATCTTGCACCAGCAGATCAGTTTAGAAATGTTTGTAATGTGAATTTACAGAACAACAATCTCACCTCTTTCAGTGGTTTAATCTTCTTGCCTAATGTCAAGGTGAGTTAATCTGTGCTTTTCTTTTCTATTTTTATAGTGACAGTAAGTACCTTCTCTCTTTATATAAAGTTCTAAATCTCTTTATTCCTGCCTGACAGGTTTCTTTTATAATAGAGCAAGGGGAAATCTTTATTACATTACTTATATTATATACTAATTTACTAAATATAGCTTTCTAAAATTATTTTAGTCAGCAGAATTCATACACTACAAATGAGTCACAAAAAGACTAAAAACCACTTATTTAACCATGTGCTGAAATAAATTGACCACTAGCCTATCTATTGCATCAAGAATTTTTGAAGCCCTGAATACCAGTGATTCAGCACCAATCTGTTGTTAGCTCGTTATCTGAATTTGAAAGAGCAGAGATATGTTGTAACTGGCATCTTAGCTACTATATTAGCAGGGCAGTTTTCTGTTTCATTTCATGTGGTTTGCTTTATGCAGATATTGTGTCTGAATTACAATCACATTGAATCAGTACTGCCGAGACAAAAGCCTCAAAATCACTTAACAAACAGGCAGCAGCTGTACCAGAAAGTGACCTCTAGTGGCTATGGACAGCAAGGACCTTCAAAAGGAAACAGGTACTGTTACATTTTAAAATGAACTTTTGTAATTCTTGTATTCTTTTGCTGAAAAAGACAGTCCCTGGAGGATGACGAGCCAGGGATGCTCTCTTCTCCCCACCTAACTTGAGCTGCCTTCTGGCAAGGAAGCCAGGTGGCCTTTTGCCACCCACTCAGGCATCTCTGACATCACTGGGAGCATCCAGCCAGTCTCTCTTCTAGGCTCTTTGGCTCACTTCTTCCATCCTCAGTTATTGGGATGGGAGGGGGACCGGCAGTGTAGGATTGCCCCTTCTCTCCCCACTCCCTTCAGGGAGGAAAAGTGTGCTACTCCCAATTTGCAACAGCAGTGGCTACTCCTTCAGCTGCCACTGACCCTTTAACTCTGTGGCTCAGAGATACCCTAGAGTGCACTGACTCAGACTGAAGCACAGATAAGTTGAGTGAAGGTCAGTCTCTGGCAGACCCAGGAACAGAAAACAAGTGCTGCTTGCTCTAACCACCAGACACAGTGCCTCTCATAAGCTTCTGGGCCCAGAACTAATTATCCCAGTCTTCTCTCCTCCCACTCTCCTTGTACAGCATTGCATAACTGGACAGATATATTATGGGGCTTGTTTGTCTTCCTCTCAAGCATTTGGTATTGATCACAAGCAAGTTATCTGACTCTGTGGTCATAGGTTTGATCTGGTATGACATGTTCATAGGTCTCTAATTAGGCCTGGCAGGGACATTAAGTACTTGAAATCTTCAAAAGCTGGATAAAGTCCTGCTATAATATTGAATCACTGTAATCTTGATACTGAGGTAATAGTACTCCTCTTTGAGCCAAAACTGTGAAAATTCAGCTACTTTTAGACATGCAAGTATTCTGATGGCAGTCACAACCACTTATTAGAATCTGTGAGCGCCATGCCATAGTGACTGATTCATGCTACTATTTGTATAATAGAGTCAAGCAGTGCTTCTGCATATTCATCCAAACTTCCTTCTTAATATTGTGTCTAGTCAGAGCAATCTTTTCTCTGCCAATAATCCCTTCTCCTGTCCCATCTCCTAAAAGAGCTCTTTTTCTCATCCCCTGCAGCAGAAATCCATACCGATTTTTTTTCCTCTCTTTTGGCACCAACACATTAGGTCAATTTATGTCCTGAAGAACTTTTTCAAATCAGCTTTCAGTTTGCATGTCTCATTTTTGCATTCTACCAGGACTGAAACGTCAGGAAGATGTCAAGTTTCATTCAGTCAGGTCTTTACAACTTTGACAGTTTCTATAGCCAATTTCAGTTTAATCCCATCAGACAAGACTTGCCAAACTGGTCCCGAGAGTTCCCTCCATGCTTTTAGGAAATATTATTAGTGACAGAGCAGCACAGAGAAATGTAAGATTTGGTTGTGTATATGTGTATTTCTCAAATGAGTGTCTAGCTCTTCCTACCTCCATTTTTTTGTGTTCATTTGGCATATGTATGTTTTTATTCTTTGTCCCAAACTCTCCTCCTTCTCTAGGGGAGATGATTAATTGAAGGGACAGTGAGATTCAGCTGGGAATGGGAAGCTTCTGTACAAAAGGCATGCGTTTGTTTTTAGTTCTTTTTGGGGGAAAGGGTACTGGCTGAAATAGGCATGTGGAATTCTTCAAAGAGAGTCATATTTTTGGAGTTTGTTGTACCCTACCCTATACACATCCACATCATGTATTATTTGAAAGCTTATTTGATGTACACTAGGATCAGGTGTGATGTGGAGCTGTCAAGTGGTGTCGTAAGATTGTAGGCAAGGTGAAACAATGGTACCCAAAATAAGAAAGATGTCATTCTTTGCTCAGTTCCAAAAATACTGCACTATGACTAGTTTTTATTAATTTCAGCACCATAATGTTGTGTTTTATTGATCAAAGCTGCCAAACAACAATGTATTATAAGATTTTTATTGGTTTTGCATAGACAACTATTTTATTCAGAAATGATTAAGCAGTTTAGCATGCAGCAAAAATAGCAAATCTCAGCATTTTGCTGTATACTAACAATGTTTTCACATTGCATATTCTTAAATAAAAAAGTGTCTCTCAAGTGTTTACAAAAGCATTTCAATTGAAATGTACTGACCAGATCTGTCTCGTACTGAAAGTTGTGCACCAGTAGCAGTAGATTGCTGATCAGTTTGTACTGCATAGTGGGTAGATATAAATGTACATTGGTGTAGGTTTTAATTTGCAACTGCTATGTATACAGTGCTAGCTTTTGAAATATTCTAGAAAACTAGCTTTTTAATTCAGTGACACTTATGCAAATATAACCTTTCTGCCAGGTGGAGCCAGCAGCAACAAGGGCCAGGTTCAGTATCTAGGGGTTCCTTTTCAACAGTACAACCAGCTCGAGCCCCTACCCAGTAACCTGGGACAATTACGCACCACCCCCTGGGCGCCTCTAAGAGGCAATACTTCCCCTCTCGCAAGCACAGGGTCTGAGGGTAGCAAAAACTTTTAATAAAAGGAGGGAAATAACTCAGAATTAATTTGGGAAAACACTGCAGCTAGGGTTCATAAACAAACCGTGAGCAAAAGACCCACCCCGAAGTAAGTTGGGCAGTGTCCTTTTCCCCTCTGGTTCATAAGTTCAGCAACCCAAAAGTCCCTTAAACATTCCCATGCCTCCTCTGCACTCCACTCACAGTTGCTGTGCTTGGCCAATGCTTGAATTCTCTCTTCCAGCTGATTTGGTTCATAATTATTAGATGTGTGAAATTGGCTTTTTTAAAGCATTAAGTATGTTATAAATCACTGGTTTGAACTTTACTCTGCACATAACAGTGTAATCAAGTCATGATCACTTGCACCTAAGCAACCACTAATTTTAGGGGTTTAATGAGAATTCAGGTTGCTCTGCACCTTCAGGAAACATTCAGCTACCTGTGTGACTGGGCCATGAGGCAGTGGCAAAGCTGAAATAAGAACTCAGGAGTTCCTGCCAGTGCCTTTCTCAGTCTATCATACCACACTCCTTCATTATGGTCATATGTTACAAAAATGAAGCTTTTATAAGTAAAGTAGTAAGATATTGCATGCTGTTGTTTGGTTTTGCCACACCATCACATGGCTGTTGTGAAAATACAGCCAAAGGTTACATAAATATTTTACTAAATTAAACAGCAATTTTCAGCTGTTCCCATTATATATATTCAGGCCTTTTGTGGGCAGAAGAGTGGTTTTCCATGTTTGTTTGATTTCCATGGTCTGCATCCAGTAAAATCTGGCCTACCTTCCGTAAGCACAGAAGTCTGTATAAAGCTATTGAAACTTCAAAAACTAGATTTCTTTCAGTGCCTTTTAGTCTCTGTAGTAGACAGATATAATTTCTATTGTGCTGGTCCAGTTAGTAAATTCCTGTTTACCTACATAAAGTGTCTATAACTGATAATAATGGGAGAGAAATGCTTAAATTACTGATTACAGGGGGAAATGTTTGGAAATTATCTGGCCTCATGTTCCTACTTGCTTCATTGTTTTAGGGATGCAGGATTTGGTGAAAATCTGCCACCAATAATGCAAAGTTTAGAAGTTCTTCATTTGGGCTACAATGGAATTAGTAACTTGGCCCAGCTACAGCTTAGTCGGCTAAAAAATTTGAAATTGCTGTTTCTACAGGGTAAGTAATAAGAGCATTTGTTTATATTTGTGCAGCCAGTATATAATGTTCTACAGGGAAGCTAACTTTGATTCCAGTCCTGCAAACACTGGGCAACCCAGAGCCAAGCTCAACTCAACTATGGGGATGCTCTAATTTATGCCATTGGTTTAGGGTTCTTTAGGTATAGTATAATGAACCTCCCCACACCCTCTCATAATCCCTCCCCAACCCTGACACACCCCTACATTGAAAAGAGAAGGGACAGCGAGTGCAGAAAGATGCCTCTGCCAGTTTTATGCCAGGGGTATTCCCCTGTGCCAAAGAAATTCCTTGCTGGCTATTTGTGGCTAGACTCTTTCCCCTTTATGCCCTGGGGTTGAATCTCAGTTGAGAATCTCACTCACAGCACTTACTCCAATGAGTAGCTCCGTGGACATCACTGGGACTACCCATGGTAGTAAATGCTTGTAAGACTGGAACCATTAATTGAGAGAGCTTGATCCTGACAAATATGATACCATGTCATTAAAATCCAGCTATTTTACAGCATTGGAACAATCATGATGATTTGATCTTAGTCTTCTTCAGCAGCCTAACTATTAACTAGAAAAATAATTTGCTTTAAATAAAGATTAGCCAAGCAATTTTGGACAATCAGATTTCTAGAAGCATGGAGGAACTTCCTAGTAATATAAAGCAAGATAATACTTCCCAAAGGAGAAAGTTCAAGGAGCAACTCTGCAGTAGCTGTAATGGTATAGAGAAGGCCCATTGGGCACTCAAATTCATCCTTTTCTGAACACAGTAACGAAGAGGCACTCTGTGGTATTGGAAGGCAGTACATTTAAAATGAATCAGAAGAAATGCCTTTTTACACAGTGTATAGGTAATCTGGGAAGTTCTCTACCACAGGCTGTGTTTGTTAAGAGTTGTTTTGTGCTACAATCAAATATCAACTGCATTTCATCTCACTTCCCACATATAATCTTGGTTCATCAGGTAATGAAATCAGTCAGATCGAAGGACTTGAAGGTCTACAGCTTCTGCAGGAGTTGGTATTGGATCATAACCGTGTCAAAACAATTGCAGAGGGCTCCTTTGCTAGACAGAACTCCCTTTTGGCACTTCACCTAGAGGAAAACCGACTACGAGAACTGAACAATTTACAGCCTTTAGTAAAATTACAGAAACTTTTCCTGGGACTTAATAAAATTCAGGTAAAATATATTGGTGTTGATACTATAGAGTCAATGGACCAGATATTGAAATCCTTATTCAGACAAAATTCTCATTACCTTCAGTGGTTTTGCCTGGGTAAAGACCCCTGCATTTGGCCAAAGTAAATAAATTTGGCTCAGAGGCTTTGAAATGTGATAACATAACTTATTTTTTAACTTGTGAACAGGAATTGTCTGAACTGGAAAAACTTGAAGGTGTTCCTAGTCTTAGAGAGCTTTCAATATATGGAAATCCAGTGAGTATGTTACTTTGTATGATCATGTATACTAGATATATATTTAAGTTTATGTTTTGGGTAATTAACCTTTCTAATTCATTATAGTTGGGAATTTCTCCTTAATTAACTACTAAGTTCCAGTCACTTACCGTTTTGTAGTCATAATATGGATGTTGATTTATCTCTTAGTGCCTGTCAGGTTGGTGATTTGAGTGCAATCATGCTTTTACATATTATTCTTTTCAGTGCTGCAAGGTAAATTCAGAAAGTGAGTGCATGGTGGTGAGCTGTCTTTTTAATATTCCAAAATAGGTCAGGTCTATGAAATAGATCAACAAATATTAAAGGAGATCTGAACCATTTTTATAGATTATAAGAAGATGTTCCCTGATAATATTATTTGTTTATACAGTGCCCTTCATGAAACATCCAGGATTTTTAGGTTTGAATTTGTCTCTGGTTACAGTTGTTTGGCTTCTTCTCTCCTAGAGAACACAAAGTTTATAAGATTATAAAATAGAAGTGAAAAACTTGTCCTCAACCATTTCCACACTGAAGGTCCTGCGCCCTTGGTCCTACACATATATAACTATGGATCCTACCAACCCTTACGGACATGAGTGGGTCCAATCAGTCAAATACCGATTGACTTTAAAGGGGCAGGAGTGATCTGACTGGGACCACATGCTTGAGTAAGAATTGCAGGATCTCAGCCTTATGTAATTTGCCTTATAACTAGCACACACACAAAAAGACACCAAATTATTTACATGTTTATTTGCACCTACAGTTTGGGCCTATAAAAATTTAAGGTCAGGAGCTAAACGTTTGACCTTTAATTTCTTTTTGCCTCAGTTTCTCTCTCTACAAATATGTATAGCTACAAAAACCTTTTTGAGATCCTTGGATGAAACACACTGTAAAAAGTGAAAGGTATTATGATTTGCTTTTTTTAAAAAATGTGCTAATCGTAAAAGCCACATAGTTATATTAGAATGAGCCCTGCAGAATTTTGAGAAGGTGCTTGAACCTGGAACGATGACAAAAATTTTCTGTAGACCCTACTGTTGTTTGTTTGTGTTACCTTGTTAATAGAGAGAAACCCCTGCAAAGAGGTGAGATTTGACCCTGTAGACCATGTGCTGGCTGTGTTGTGTAGCAGGGTGGAAATGCCATTTCCTCAAATATGTTTCCTGGAGTTGTGAGATTTTTCAAATTTTCCTCTAATAGAGCAATGTAAAAAGGGAAAATGGATGAGATTCTGAAATGGATGAAAACCCAGCAGAATCAACTCCAGCAAGTTCAGGCAGTAGCCCAGTAAAAGCAGGAAAAAACCTGGGTGCAATTTATGAAGGAGCAGAAAGCCCAACAGGAAGTGCAAGAAGCCAAGCAACATCAAGTCCTGCCCAAACTTTCTCTCCAGACTTGGCTGTTTGTGGTGTTCCTTCCTTAGAATTACATAATTCCAAACCCTAAAACCCTCATTCAGATGGGGCACTCTCACCTCTCATGTCCAAGGTGGTATTAACAAGGTACACCTGCTACCATGAATCACCAAGCATCTGTTAGCAGGGTTCAGACACAGGAGAACAGGAGAACCCTATTTACAGATCCTCAGATAACATATTTATCTTTCCTCTTTCAATCCTATTTTGTGCTAAATTATAGAATATAATTTTTATGTCCTCTTCTGTCCGTAACACTGCCTGGGACAGGAACAGAGCATGGTCATTTCCGTTCATTTTTGGCTCTGTGGTTTGGTTCAGCTATTTATTCTTGAGGCAAGTTATTCTCAGGTTATCCTTCTGGATCAGGATTCCATTTTTAGAATAACTTATGTTCTCTCTCCTCAGGTTACTTGCAAGATGTCGCACCGTCCACTGCTTGTGTTTAGATTGCCCAGCCTGCAAGTGTTAGACGGAATGACAGTGAGCACGGAGGAGAGAGCAAGAGCTGAGCTTCATTTAATAGAACAACAAGTAAAGCAAAATTCAACATTATTAGAGTCAAACTGAAATATTAGAACTTTGAAATGAAAAGACCTGTTAGATCCAGAAGGTCCTCTCTTTTGATGAAGGATTGTTTTCACATACACCATTATGCATTGTCCAATTCAGTCTCAAGTAGTGGAACTTCCACCACTTCACTTGAGAGGCTATTGCATAACCTAACACTGTCAGGAAATTTGTCCAGGTATTCAGCCTAAATTTAACCTTAATTTAGTCCCATTGCCCCTAGTTTTACCCATCTTTACTATTCTAATAATTCCTCCTTCCACCCTTAGATATTTGTAGAATCTTAGCATGATCCTCTCTACTTTGTTGTGTAGACTCTTTTAATCTTTCCTCCTAAAGCAAATCTCTAGTCCCTTATCATTTTTTATGCTTTCTCTATGTTCCCTTCAATTTGTAAATGGCTTTCTAGTAATGAGATGCACAGAAATGAACACGGTACTCTGGGTTCTTTTATACAGCATTGTATAGGCAAGGGCTGAGATGAAGAAATCGGGTCGCCACTGAATTTCATAGGCACTTGGGCACCCAACTAATTTAGGTTCCTTTGAAAATCTTAGTCTGGGACTATTACTTTCTACTTCCTGACAACGATGGCTCTAAATATGCTGTCCAAAATTTCACTGGCCTCTTTTGCTACTAGATGCATCACAAACTGGTACCTATTTTGCTCTTCACTTCTTAAATCTCTTGCCACCCATGACAATCTTAAATCTCTTTTCAGAGAAAAACAGGGTTTTTTTGTTTGGTCTGCCTCTCTTATTTATAAGATACACTTAACCTTGACATTGTTATTTGGTGAGCCTTTAGTACAATGATCTTGCCTCTTATTTAACTAACAATATCACTGTGCTCAAGTTAAGACTCGATGATACTATAGCTCAAACAGGTTACAGGCTTGATGCAGAAATTACTGACTGAGGTTCTGTGGTTTGTGTAGGTCAGACTAGATGATCACGATGGTCCCTTCTGACCTTAACATCTCTGACTCTAAGATAAATTCAAGTTTTCATGAAATGTGGATTTCCGATGCAGGCCTGATGGGCCAAAACCAGTCTTTGTGTGAGGAGGTATAACTCCATTCATTGTCGTGGAAGGAGTTACGACCACTTATAGTAAGGCTGAATTTGGACTGATATGTTCAGGGGCCTTTTGCATGGAGAGAAGTGTATTTATGTGGAACTTACTAATTGCATCCTTCATCTGATACTTTTATAAAAAGTTCCAGGAAAATCCAATGTTATTACCAGTACAATGTTATTACCATGATGTAATATTGATAGTTACAATGACTTCGACACAAATGTACTGTCCTTTTTGGTTCTGATAATACCAGACTGATATTGCTTCCATCAAGCTTTTGATACAGCAAAGTGACAGAAACAGGACCTGCCATAGGAGGGTCCACTCGCACAGTCTCTGTCATCCTCCTCATTGGATCAGTCCATAGTCCCAGACTCATCTTTCCTATTTCCAGAAGACTTTAAGTCTTACTAAGACCTTCTGAGGAGGATGGTTGCAGAAGCCTTGGACATCCAAGCTTAGTTTGTCCAAGACAATACTCAAATGTTTGGACATTCTTCAGTCCTCAGCCCCCGGGATGGTTGCCCTCCCTATAAATGAACCTCTCTGGGAGCCAGTGAAGACCTTGCGGCACATGCTAGCTTCCTTAGTTCCCTTGACCAAGCATGTGGGCAAGCAGTAGTATGGCCCCATTCAAGGCTTTGAATATTTCTCCTCTCTCCTGGGTCCAAACTCCCTTGTGGTTACTGCCACAGACAGAAGGACACAACAGGGAAGGTAGAAATTGATGCCCAAGGAGAAAAAGGCCAAGAGACTGGATTTAATGAACAGAGAGATTCATTCCACCTTGTCTCTCCAAATGTGCATAACTAATAAGAGGCTCTATTATCTAAGTATGATTTTGTGAACTGAACACATTGGCCAAATTCACCAACAGACTGCCAGAAGATGCAAGGGAGAGATGTAAGCCTTTCCTGGTAGAAGGCTACCTAGTAGCAAAGACATCACTCCAGCTGGTGCTTGATGTACCAGACGTTTCTTCGAGGATTATGGCCTCAGCTGTAACAATGAGAAGAACCTCCTGAATACAGAACTCCGGCATGGCCCTAGAAGTTCAACAGGATATAGCAGACCTCCCCTTTTGATAGGTGGTTTCTGTTTTTTGAGAAAACCAGTGAGACTCAACGCTTATTTAAAGATTCGTGTTACATTACGCTCTTTTTGGGGGAGGGGAGATCTGTACCCCAGCCATCCAGAGATGGAAACACAGGGGTCAGCAACAATATGCTCAATACTCCAGCAGTATTTCAGACACCTTGCCTATTCATGGCAGCATGCCTTTGCAAAGAGGAGGCATAAATAACAGAGGAGGTGGTTCTCTGGTTCCACTTCTAACGAGCCAGCTCATCCTCTATCAGCTTTGGGCAAAAAGCCCTTTTGACTTTGGCCTCAAGGACAGTATTCTAACCACCAGCAATCTCCCTCTCATATTCCCTTTCTCTGGGGACAGACTGTCTCACTTTTGCTATGATTGGGAAGCCCTAAATGGAGGCAAATGGGTCTTAAGCACTTTGAGAGTGGGAAATACTATCTAAATTCCTCCCATCCCTTTTCAGGGATCCATCTAAAAATTGTTACTTCATCAAGAACTTCAAAGGTCATAGAAGAAGTCCTTCTTCAAAATTGGGGGATGGTGTTTTATTCCCGGTAGTTTTTGATCTCCCAGTTGAAAGGCGGGGTCTGAAACCCATACTTGATCTTTGAAATGGCAACGAGTACGTCATGTATATTAGGTTTTGTATGGTCACTCTAGTGACCCTCCCCTCTCACCTGCCCCTTGTTAGATCACGGTGGCTGGTTTGCTGCCCTCAATCTTCAGGACCCCTACTTCCATATGGCACTGTTGCTGAGCCACAAGAAGTTGCTGAGACTTGTAATAGCAGACCAACATTAGCAATACACAGTTCTCTCCTTTTGCCTATCCTCTGCCTTGCATGTATTTACTAAATGCCATATCTCAGGAGGGAGGGAATGTCTTCCTTAATGGGACTATTCACTTGTGCAGGGCAAATTGGAAGACCAAGTCCTTAGTCACATCCAGTTTATACCATGTCTC
Source organism: Chelonoidis abingdonii (assembly GCF_003597395.2). NCBI lineage: Eukaryota > Metazoa > Chordata > Testudines > Testudinidae > Chelonoidis > Chelonoidis abingdonii. The sequence goes on along the minus strand of NC_133772.1, from coordinate 149,071,238 downwards.
TTTGATCATCTGGAACTCATCATATACAAATGAAAATCCATATTAGTTTCAATACAGAAAATAGAGTTCATTGGGTCCCTACTCGACTCCACAAGTTTGTTGGCTTTTTTCCTGAAGGAGTGGTTTCAAGACAATTCACCAGCTATGCCTGTGCTCAAATCTTGCCCCCTCTCCACCGTCTAAGTATGTTTGAAGTTGCTGCTCCACATGGCCCCTTGTACTTATGTCATTTGGCATGCGAGCTTGTCTCCATACTCTTCAGGGAAGATTAAAATCGGTTTTAATGCCCAAACTGTCATTCTTTGCACTTTCTAGGTTGGGTGCCTCTGGCAGTCCTGGCATCCCTAGAGCAGCAGGCAGATCAGAGCAATATTTGTGCAGTTGTACATTTTGCTCATTTCCACTCCTCCCTGCCCCCAAACACAACCATAGTTACGTTTGTCTCGATGATAGGCTGATGTGCATGTCTGGGGACACTGAAAGCCCAACCTTTGTGGAAAGAACAAGAGACATAAGAACATGAGAATGGCCATACTGGGTCAGACCAAAGGTCTGTCTAGCTCAGTATCCTGTCTTCCAGCAGTGGCCAAGGCAAGGTACCCCAGAGGGAATGAAGAGGTAATCAAGTGATCCATTCCTGTTGCCCATTTTCAGCTTCTTGCAAACAGAGGCTAGACACACCATCCCTGCCCAGCCTGGCTAATAGCCATTAATGGATCTATCCTCCATGAATTTATCTAGTTCTTTTTTGAACCGTGTTATAGTCTTGGCCAGGGGTAGGCAACCTATGGCACGGGTGCCAAAGGTGGCACGCGAACTGGTTTTCAGTGGCAGTCGCATTGCCTAGGTTCTGGCCACCAGTCCAGGGGGCTCTGCATTTTAATTTAATTTCAAATAAAGCTTCTTAAACATTTTAAAAGCCTTATTTACTTTACATACAACAATTGTTTAGTTATATATTATAGACTTATAGAAAGAGACTTCTAAAAACATTAAAATGTATTCTGTCGGAGCACGAAACCTTACAATCTAGTAAAATGAATAATGAAGACTCGGCACAGCACTTCTGAAAGGTTGCTGACACCTGGTCTGGTCCTTCCGCAACAACATCTCTCTGCGAGAAAATGTCATTCAGAGAATGGTTTAGTGCGCCTGTGTTGAACGAAAATACTTCCCAACATTACAATGTAGCTTAGTTTCTAGTATGCCCACTGTATACTTTGAGTGGAATAGGTTTGATCAAGAGAAAACATCGCCAAATAAGGACTGCAAGAATTTCTTGGTCTGCGCCTAACAGCTAAATTCTAGGACCCCATCCATTTTATAACTGTAGTACGTTGAGATTGTTTCCAATGTGCATACTATGCATTATCACAATTACATTTCATCTACTGTTTGTTGCCCAGTCACCCAGTTTTGAGAGATACCTTTTGTAGCTCTTTGCAGTCTGGTGCGCTGGGGCTTTTAAACTATCGTGATAGGTTTTGTATCATCTGCAAATTTTGCATCTCACTGTTTACCACTTTTTGCAGATCATTTATGAATATGTTAAATAGGACTGGGCCCAGTGCAGACCGCTGGGGGACACCACTATTTACCTCTCTCCGTTATGAAAACTGACCATTTATTTCTACCCTTTGTTTCCTATCTTTTAACCAGTTACCAATCCATGAGAGAACCTTCCCTCTTATCCCATGACTGCTTACTTTGCTTAATAGCCTTTGCTGAGGGACTTTGTCGAAGGCTTTCTGAAAATCCAAATGCACTATATCCACTGGATCCCCCTTGTTCACATGCTTGTTAACCCCCCCCCTTAAAGAATTCTAGTAGATTGGTGAGGCATGGTTTCCCTTCACAAAAACCATGTTGACTATTCCCCAACAAATTATATTCAGCTATGTATGACAATTTTGTTCTTTACATATCATGCTACATATCAGTTTTCTAAAGCTTTGAGCAATTTACAGTGTTTCCCATCCCTTTCTCCTTTTCATCAGGGAGCTTTTCCATTTGTGTATTTACCAACAATACAACAGCAATGTATTATGTGAACAAGCAGGGAGGAACTCGGTCCAGTCAGCTCTATCAGGAAGCGATTAAGCACTTTTGCATCAAGGAAGATATTATCCCAATGACTGCTCACTTACCTGGGTCCCAGAATCAGCTGGTTGACCACCTCAGCAAGAATTTCTCCAGAAATCTCAAGTGGTCTGCGAAGAACAGCATCTTGAGGTCGATTTTCAGGGCCTAGGGCATTCCATCTGTTGACCTATTTGCAACAAATGACAACAAGAAATGCTCACAATTTTGCTCTTGGGTGGGTCAGTCCCTGCTCTCTCACTGATGCCTTCTAACTGAGCTTGGGGTTTGTGCTAATCTATGCCTTCCCTCCCACTCTGCTCATTCCTCAGGTCTGTCTCAAACAAACAAGATCATGCCAAACTGATACTCATTGTGCCAGCCTTGTTGAGATAATGTCAGTTCTCCAATCTACTCAGTCCAACCTCTAAGACTTCTTCCTCTCCTTCTAGATCTTCTGTCAGAACATTGCGGTCAGATGTGTCATCCAGATCTGGGCAGCCTGTACCTCATGGTGTGGATGCCAAATGGTTAGATCAAGCAGAAGAGAGCTGTTCAGAAGCAGTCCAAGTTGTGCCTGTTGAACAGTACAAACCAATGCACTGGATCAAACCTACTTGGCCAAATGGAAACACTTCTCAATCTGGACTGCTGGTCAAGGAATTTAGCCAATGGAAGCCCAGATTTAGGATGTTTTAGAATACCTGTTACACTTTGAATTGTCAGACCTTTTTCTCAGCTCTCTGAGGGGCCACATAGCAGTGGGTTCAGTGTTTCAACCCCTGATCCAAATAAAGGTTTTGGGTTTTTTTCCGAACTCTGTGGTAGTTAGGTTTCTGAAAGATGTTACTCGCCTCTTCCCTCTAATAAAGAACACTGTTCCCTTTTGGGACCTTAACACTGTGCTCACTGCCCTCATGGGTTCCCCATTCGAGCCTACACTGCTCTCTCTCTGTCTTTGATGAAAGATTACCTTTCTTGTTGCACTAATATCTGTCCAGAGAGTAGGTGTACTTCAGGCACTGGTGATAGGACCTAGAATCATAGAAGAAACATAGAAGATTAGGGTTGTAAGGGACCTCAGAAGGTCATCTAGTCCAACCCCCTGCTCAAAGCAGGACCAATCCCCATATACCTTCATATACCCAGTTTTTCAAAGGCAAAGTAACCTTAAGGCCACATCCAAAATTAACTAAAATGGTAACAAGCATTTCATCTCAACCAATTATTATACTTGCCTCTATAGTTTCTGAAGCCACAGTCAAATACAGGTGTCTGTGCCGTGTGTCATTCCTATGGAAGAAAGTCTGTTTGGAAATTTGTTGATTTATAAGCTTGAAAATTATGATTTGGTACTGAGTCTGCATGTCACAGGTGCAGCAGATTGCTTAGCTTTAAGTCTCCTGGTTGTCCGGTGTCAATCATTTTGTTATAGTAAACCATAATGAATTTTTATTAAAAATATATGAAGTTATCACAAAAATGCTCCCGACATAGACTGATTTTTGCATTTTATCCTTTAAAACATCCAAGAACTTCCAGGAATCTATGTGGCTCCAGGACCTTCCTCCCTTCTCACTGAAAGTTCCCCACCACCACCACTGAAATCTGAGACCACTGACTATCTTGCTGCCCATTTAATCTTAATATTTCCTTGTGCTGCCCCATCAGTCGGTCTGTATCCACCTGTTGTCTTACACTTGGATTGCAAGCTCTGTGGAACAGGGAGCATATTTTCATTTTGTGTTTGTACAGTGCCTAGAACAGGGGGAGCCTGATCCATAGCTGGGCCTCCTAGGTGCTACCCCAATATGAATAATATCAGTAGGGTCCAAATAGGAGACTGAGCCAACGTGCATCCCATTGTCCTTATGGTCCTGCTAGTTAGCTCAGAGCCATGTAGTGAGAATTCTTTGGTTCCATTGCAGACTAGTGATTTCACATCACTGGGTGCACTTTCTTCAGATTTTTGTTTAATTGATCCATTATTTTCCTGCTGTTCAGAAGGTAGGACACATCCATCCCTACCACAGCGTATGTGTAAAATAGTGAGAAGAGCTGGGTTCATTTCTCAGCTCTGCCACTTACTTGCTATGTGGCTTTATATTGGACAAGAGACTTTAACCTCTTCATGCCTCAGTTTCCCTGTTTATAAATCACAGTAGCACCACTTTCTCACTTGGGTAAAGCATTTTGAAGTCAATGGATAAAACACTGTAAGTAGTCAGGATTATTATAGGCATCACTATTCTGCTTTTATTGCCCATTAGTCCAACTTTCCCCCAAACACCTCCATAACATGCTGTCCCTTATGTAAGAGAGGCACTCCCCATAATATCTACAGATCCATTATACTCCAATATTCTCCTTTAAACACAACTTTACCAGGATACCTACAAAACATGTGGCCACTGCTTGCACTAATCCTAATCATCTCACTGTTGCCTTGTGCTCCCCATCTGCTTGTAGTAATTACCCATTCTCTCATCATGCATTTAGACTGTAAGCTCTTGGGAGCAGAAACCGTCTTTTTGTCATACGTGTATAACATGCTTTATTGCAGTAAGGTTCTCTTGGTGCTACAGCAATACAAATTATAAAGGTGTCAATTTAATCAAGGTGTAATTGCTTTCCCTGATATTAGGGGTAACATTGATAGTAAATCACACTCAGTCCAGATATGCCAAAATCCCTGTATATCAGGCTCTACCTTAAACCTGACCATGCAAACACGTGCTATCACAGACCTCCTTACGGATATGCTAGCATGTCAATCTGTAGGATCAGGGCCTTAGTGAGTTACTTTGCTAGTGAACGCATTTTTGCCACTTGAAGCCACAGTCCTTGTATACAAGAGTTCAAGGCACTTGTAGATTGAGTCACTGCAGGTGTAAATGTTTTATTTCAAAACTGACCTGTATTCTTCTACATTGGACATCACTTAAATAAAAAACATAGCAGGATTAGCAAAGCAGGAGAAGTATGTTAAGGCAATATCTTTAGAAATATCTCTGTTTTATGTTAAGGTTCAGTGAAGATGTTATACCTAGTTAGCTAGAACAGAACTGAGCCATTATCTCATTAGGCCATTGAAGTGGAACAACACAAAAGATTTTTCAAGATTGTCAGTTGCATTCTAGTTGTATTTTTTCAAGTCCTTGTTAGAAAGTAAGCTGTGAAACTGTATGGTGTCATTTAAGTGGAAAAAGTGCTTTTGATGTTAAACTTAAAAAAAAATTCTCAGCAAAAAGTAGGTTAGCACTTGAGTTACTACTACTTTAGGTTGTTGGAACGCTTTGTACACAGTATACCATTCTTTTTTGTCTTTATGCTTATATTTATCTCCTATAGTTAATGCTTTTCACTATTGAATTGGAGATGGTTTTAATGATGGACAGTCAATTTACATGCATATTTTATAGGGTTTTTTTACGATTTATTTCTGCATTTAAAAACAATAGTAAATTTCTTTTAACCAGACAAATGAGCACCAACTTATACGCAGCATTATATTAGACCGTAAGATTTTACTTATGAAACAGTACACATAGATTTATTTATTAATTGGTTGGTATGGTATTATAAATATCTTTCCAACATTGCAATTTTACAGGCCCTCTGTTGGTCATCAGTTTACACATTAGATGTATTTTTTTTTTATTAATAGCTCCGGTGTGCTTTTGTAGCTTAGCTCCCAAAGAGCTCCCCAAACTCTATCAATCCCCAGATTTTGTAAACATTTATAATTGTTAATCCATTCAGCATGCACAGCTTCCATTTTTGTGCTACAGTTCAACTGGCAACTAAAATAAAATCATAGATTATTATGGTTGGAAGGGACCTTGGGAGATCATCTAGTCTAACCCTCTGCTCAGAGCAGGACCAATCCCCAACTGGCCCCCTCAAGGATTGAACTTACAGTGCTGGGTTTAGCAGGCCAATGCTCAAACCACTGAGCTATCCCTTGTCTTTATGTAAAGGACTGACTGCTCGATCCTATAATCCTTTACATAAAGTTTTCCCATTGACATTATTATGATGAATTATTTGTATCACAGTAGTGCCTAGAGGCCCTGAACAAATTGGAGCTCCATTTCGCATGGTGCTAACACAGACAGTTCCTGCCCCAGAAATCTTACAATCTACATTGACAACAAGAAAGATGGGAGAAGGAAAATATTATTATTCCCGTTTGAAAGCCAGAAGTTATCTAACTTGCCCAAGGTCACATGGAGTCTATAACAGAACCAGGAACCTAACAGAGTTCTCTTCAGTCCTAGTCTAGTGTCTTAATCACAAGACCAAAGACTTCTAGTATTATTTTTGTATAAGGCTTTTTAGGATCATGCCCTAATACAGTATCTATGCAGCTTATGTATTTTGCCTCAATACCAAACTATGAGACCTATTTACTTGCCTTTTGTTTTATTATGTAGGGAATCCCAGCTGCAAACTCCCCTATGGACTCTGGATTTCCTGGATTACCAATTACCTTTTCAAAACATCCTCCCTTAAGGGTAACAAATGTGAATCTGCTTGAAGGCATCAACCATTTATTTGGCTCTGACCTCATGTTTCCTCATGTATTTGAAGATCCTTTGCAGAATGAGGCAAATAAATGTGAGTATAGTATTCTGGTTCCTTTCCTTTCCTGAATATAAAATATAATTATATATTTTCCAGTACTGGACATTACATATAGGATAAACTGAATAATTTTAATAAGGACATTTTGACTTGCCACAGATATCTTGGAGACTGATCTGGAACTAATGGCATTTCAGTTGCATTTAAAAGAAAGATAACATTAGTTCTTTCATAGTTGACTTTATTTTGTAGTACTTATATATAATTAAATTTTTGTGCACATCCTACAGATGATTATGAAAAACTCATAGGTTTTCAGAGAAAAAACGAACAGTTTGTATTTTTTCCTAGCTTTTGTCATTCTTCTGAGTTGTTTTCATTTTGGGGCATCTGTCAATCTGAAGAATTTACATAAGAATTATCATATTTCAACTTTTTGGGGTTACTAATTTCAATCTGTGAAAAAACTAATTATGTTAAAAACTGAAAAGGAAAGTGATAGTATGACCATCAAGGTCCTTGTTATGCCTGTTAGGAAGCAATAAGAAAGATACAGAATTCTAGAAACCTACAGGAAAAGAGGAACGGATGGAGTTCTTGATGATTAGAAATGGGCATGTTGGGGTTTGGCTGGAGTACTGTTGTTATGTTTGGAGGGTATCCATATACATTTTGTGATTCAGATAAGAAATCTAAGAACCCAGGAATGGTGACAACTAATCCTCGAAGCATCCATGCAGAAATAGCTCTCAGGCAAGTAAAAGGAGCAACAGCTAATCTTCTAAACCAGTTGACACAACAGAGTGGCACTACCCGAACTGCATATATGCACCAGAGCAGCAGAGAAAATGATGGCAGGTGAGGCTCTTATCAGCAATAAGCATTGTTTTTCCTATTTTTGCTAGCGCGATGCCTCCCTTCTTCCTTAATCTGGAGAAAATCTGACTATTTCTTCTTTTCAGGGCTGACAGTTTTCTTTCCTCCAAAAGATGTGTTTTACTTGGGTTATCGTTCCCAGCTTCCCCTGAAGGATATGTTTTCCTCTATCCCCTGATAAAGCTCCTAATGTGATCAAAAAACATGCAGATAAAAAGATTAGAGCTAGAACGATTACTCATTTGGCGTGAGATCCAAGCTGGTTCTGTACTGTAGCTTGCTCGAGCCTTCTTGTTTCATTTTTTTGTTTTCTTCAGTTCCTAATTCTTTGTTTACTGTTTTAAAAATTGAATATATCACTGTAGCAGCAGTCAAGAGTGAACCTGTTATTGTGACCAGGAATGCGCAAGGTTAAAAATGATTATCTCAAAATAAAGGCCCGCCCCCACTAACACTTACTACCAAGCACAGTACTTATTACCTTCAGACTACAAGCCTGTGAGACTATTAATAATAATAATGTGCAATGATTATTTATTTGTGTTACAGTTGGACCTAAGAAACCTAGTCACGGAGCAGGACCCCACTGTGCTAGGCACTGTACATTGCAATAAGAACTACACTAGATAGCTGGTGTTTGCAAGATCAGGGCCCAAGAGAGCATTTGTCTCAGGACAAATTTCACACATTATTGTACCTAAAGACCATAAAGTTCAATGGCAGCTTAAATCCCATTTTGTGTGTCATTGCATTAGCCCTACAGTGTACTATCAGTTGAAAGAAAAACTCGAAAGGTGTTACGTAGCAAGGATACTGCCTATCATACTTTGAGAGTTAATTCCGTGCTTTTTCTTACTAGAAAAAATTGCATGAAGATGGAGGATCACATTTTGCCCCTTGTGCTCAAAGCACACTGGCAATCAAAATGGTAGGATGTAAAAATAATTGGATAGAAAATAATATCTCAAGGACAGTTAGCATTAATAGGTCCACTTTGTGCTGACTGGCTCAGGTACTCCTGTAACCTTAGACAACTCTTAGTTTATTTCAAGGTGAGCTCTGGGAGTTTCACACAAACCTATACTTCCTTGCAGGTGGGCGCCCTTGCCTGAATAGTTCCATGCTAACACAGATGTTCCAGGGCAAATGGTCTGAGGAAATGACCAACGGACATTCATAGCTAATGCCTAAAGGGTGAATTTTACCCCCCAGTGTGTAGGCCTTTTGCTGCCCCTCTGTGCAGGACTAAATGTCTCCCATGCTATTTAATTAGAATGATGTTGTTCTGATGTGTGCACTTATTTTTACTTGGGGCAGAAGTATTTTTCACTTAAAGCTGTGTACATTATTCTTTCCTTGGCACGTGGATTGATTTACACTAGAATAGCGGTCCTTTTTATATAAAAAACACCAAAAAACCAGCCAACTACACAGAGATTGTTTAAATGTCGGACATGATGTGGGAAGGATTCTGCATTATAGAAATGGCTGCTTTACCTGAAATGGCACATTTGTTCCTAAATTCTCTTCCAGCTCTTTTGCACGATGGCCATGCTTTCCTTGGTGGTTTTCTTTATTCTCTTTATGAAGACAATAAACATATTAAGACCATTTTGTTGTAATCTGCTTACTATTGTAGTATAATTAAGTGACAAAAATACATTAAAATGGATTAAGGTTGAGAGGACATTTCAATAACTTAATGGTGAAAAAACGTTACAGGGATGTTGTAACATCACAAAACCATGCATTGTAAACTGAGGAAAGTCAAATTTAAGGTTACACTTCAAAGAAATCCAATCCTGTTAAGGTAAGAAAAGCACAGTGAAGACACTATTGCATCATGCAATAGTCATATGATTTTAATGTTTGTGATCCTATTTTGGTTCAAACTGAATCTAAAGACATTAGATTTTTTTTTAATATCCCCACACACACACCATGACATCATTACCAGGCACCGTTAAGGCTCTTTGTGTGCCTTAACTGTACATTTCTTAACTTAATGTGTTCAGAGTTCTTTAAAGTATAACCTTAACTGAATTTCCTGGGCTTATAATGCTTGGTTTGGGAATAATTTTTACATTTAAATTACAGACATACACCCTTGACCTTATCTCTATTTTACTATAATCTTTTGCCTGGAGATTTTAGTTTTTTTTTAAGCATATTAAAAATGTCAGACACATACAACAATAAAATGATAAACCCAAAGAGAATGTGTTTTTAATTTGAAAATTTATAGATCAACTTTAAATCATTTTTTATTTTAACTTCTTCAGGCAGCTTCCCAGTACTCCAAAGAAGTCAGAGTGTACCAGCCAGTGAAGTTGTGTTTTATAGCTGCTTTGCATCACCAAAGCATCAGAAAACAGCTGAAGTGTGCTGGTGAATCTGGCCCTTAATTTACAATTGACTGATTGGTTTACAAGGCGTGTAAGTAAGATTGTGCTATGCAAAGAGCTCATGGAGAGCCCAGCCCAAGTCCAAAATCACTATGTGTTAAAAGCTTTCCTGTCAATTCCACTGGCTGTGTGCTTCAGTGCATAGGGGTTCTCCTTCTCTCCACTCAAGCACTGCTGCCCAAACTAGCCTGTAGCAATAGAATCTTTAAAGAGCAGTTGGGACAATTTATCTAGCAATGAGAACTTTAGATACCTGTGTATCCCTCCTACCAATGAGTCATTACCACTATTTGCATGAAAATTAACTGTAGTAGAACGATTGGCTGATTTACGTCTGACACACTAGCACTACTTAAGAGTTACCTGTGCTGTTGACCTGAGCCATCCATGACCTACAGAATTACAACAATTACAGACAACAAACAGTAATACTTTAGCTTAATTACAACCTAATTTATTCAAATACAGCCTGTACACAAGATTTCAATTAATTTTACATATATGAAAAATGTGAAGTGTGTTGTTTTGCTGTTAATATAAGATGGATCAAAGAAAAGTCTCACAAAGGATGCTACAGTTTTTCAAAGGACAGCATTTTTAATTAATTTATAAAGTAATGAATAGACTGACTTGTCGATTCTCGAAAATTCATTCTGCAGTCAGAAAGCAAGTGCTGTAAATTTGGGGAAGATATACCCTATTTTTCATACAAAGCAAGAGAGGTTGAATCCCTAATTTAAGTGCAAAATGGAACTTAACCTCAACTGTGAAATCCCAAACAACACCTTCAAAATATAATTTGTTTCCTATCTTTGTTCCCTAGAGTGGTTGAATATTAAAACATTCCAGGCGTCAATTTGACAGGTTTTCAACATTTTATTAATTTACATGTTAGTCTAAAAGATACTTCATGTAAACGAGATACTGCCAAGTCAATGAGAGCTGCACCTTTCAAAAAGAAAATCAGTACAGCTTCATTTAAATGCCTAAAGAGGGTTGTAAGCACCTAGCAGCACACAGCTATGTTTTAAAATATTGGTTTTTACTTCTTTTTAAGCTAAGGTAATAGTTGGAGACAATTCAGGGCGCTATATCCCCTGAGCAGGAATGGAAAATCCTATCAGTTGGTCATGGAGGGGAATATAAGTGAATCCCACATTCTAAAGCTGGGTGGGGTTCTTGCAAGTCACATAGTGGAACATATAATCAGATGTTGAATGTTGTCATTTCTAAGCCAGTAATGGCACATTTCATTTGCTTAACAGCTGTGAACCAGCTAGTCATATATATGTAGGGTAAAATTTTCAGAAGCACCTATGTCACAGGGTCTGCAACTCACTGTTTGGCTCAGCTGGGGAATTACCTCACCACTGTCCACACCCCGTCTGGCAGTTGCTCAGCCTGTTACTTCAGTCACTCGCCAGGCAGCTGCGCTGCCGTTAGTCCGAAGCTGCTGTGCCTCTCCTTCGTGGCTTAGCACTCTGGCCAAGTCATCATCGTCTGCCTCTTCAGGGTTATTACCAGAGTCGCCTTCCTCAAAGTCTCAGGCAGTCTCCGACTCCACTGTAGTGGCTGTGTCACTCCCAAAGTGGCTGGTAGGGGAACCCAGGCCCATCCTCTACAACACCAGGTCCTAATCCACAGACCCTTGTACCAGCAATTCAGATCTATCCCTCTTGGACTTTGCGGCGCCTTCCCTGGACTGCTTCCTACTCTGCCATTCTCAGGCTCCTACTACCCCCTTGCATTAGGGAGCGTGACTGTAGGCTTACCTCCCTGCAACCTCATTCCAGCCTCAACTCCTAGGCTTTATAGAAACCCCGCCTGTTCCTGCCCAGGTGAGATTCCTTCTCAGTCTCATTGCCCCTTAGCTTGCCAGCAGGTGTGATGTAAGGCTAATTGGCCTCTCTTGGCACTTTTAACTGCATCCATGCTTGTGTGAGGTATGCCCCATCACAGCACAAATCATGAGCTTAAGTCTCAAGTTAAAGTCAAAGGGATTTAGGCTCCTAAGCGACTTAAGAGCTTTTCAAAATGGGATTTAGCCATCTAAATCACTTAGACCTTGCAACACTGAGTGAAGCAATGACTAAATACCTTTACAAATCTAGGCCTGCATGATTTAGGTGCTTTTGAAAATTTTACTCATAATCCTTACTTCATAGGATTAGCTATGAAAGTATTCACAGATCAGAGGGTAAAATCCAGTTCCCAGTGAGGTCAATGGTAAATTTCCTCCTGAGCTCAGCAAGGCCATGATTTCACCCATATATATGGGAAGGTAATTGTTACCTACGCATATGATAGGAATAAACATCAAATTAGTTGATTTGTTATTGTGCTGTAAAATTAAGAGTTATTGTTTCCATTACTGCTCTAAATTAATTCCTCCTTTATAAAGCTGTCACTATGGTTTGACTTTGTAATGTTTCTTTCTTGCAGGATGCCAGCCAATAGCCCCTCCAGGCCAAATCAAATGTAAACTTCTATAAGAAAAATGGACATGAGTGAAGTATTGAGTCAAACTCATCCCTGGTATTATTCCATTGACTTTAGTGGAGTTACACCATGGAAGAATTTGTCCTATTCTGTTTATATTCACAGATGCCAGGGAAAAAATTAATAATGATTGATATGAAGTGTGAATTAACTAATTAAGTTCCTACGGCTGGTGAAGCAAACATTCATGCACATATAACATCATAATCCAAACAATGGATACGCCTTGAGACAAATACTGCTTTCACTTATGCTGATGTATATCCATTGAATTCAGTGGAAAAGATCCCCTGAATTACTTCCTCCAGATTTAGCTGTAGCTCAAGGCAAAATTTGGTCTCTCCATCTTTTACAGTATTTTTTTTCAACAACCTCAGGAACTTTCACAAAAATGTGAATCAATTGCTCTTTGATTTAACTGGATTGGAAAAAATCATAGTATGGTACGTCATCTTGCAACAGTAAATGAGAAGGAACAGTATCACTAGATAAGGGAGCAATCCTGCAAATTCTTACTCTGGCAAAACTCCCATGCAGGATTTGGGCAACTGATCTGAAAATATGACTGTCAGTCTACCACTTAGTTATAATACATTTACCTATTTTATCTACAGTGGGCCTTTCGCATTCACATGTATTTAAGTATAGCCACTGAAGTCAGGAGGAGTCATGCACGTATAGCTGAAGCCAGAATATGGCCTCTAATACTGAGAACCCAAATGTACCTGTTCCTTAACTTTTTTTATTATTATTTTTAAGTTATATTACAGAAATTTAAAATACCAGATGATATCACTAGCATCAGTGATAAAGCCATCAAAATTCCATTAAACTGGTTCTGTTTTTTAAAAACTTAAGTATGACTGTTTAAATAATTATTTGAGTAAACCGCCATGTTGCACTTTGAAATTAAAGCAGTGAAAGACATCAGAGCACATATTTTAATGTAATAAAGTATACCATTCAGAGCTTCATGTAATTTTCACAATACATATTTTACATGTCAGGCCCAAAGTAAATGGTTACTAAAATTATTGCATTTTCTGAAAATTTCATCAGTTAGACCTGTTAATATTTTGGAAATTCTGGAATTTTGGAAATGTGTAATTCTTGAGAATTACACATCTTAGAAAATGTTTAAAATTAAAATATAATTTTATTTTTCCTTTGTGTAAGCACTGTAAATGTGTAAGAAAGAACTGGTGTTTCTTACAGTTAATTATAAATGAATATATAGCTACTAAAACACAAAGACTGCTTATCAGGCCACTACTATACACGATTGTGTCAGATAGCCCTTTTTGGTGGCATTTTCCTTTGTTTTTTTGTAGTCATTTTAAAGATGTGCAGTTTGCAGGACAGCCACCAGGTGTCTTTGTTGCACTGTGGATTTTCTAGAGCTTTGCCACAACGTTAGTCATTTAGAAATTGGATCAGTTTTTGCTCTGTTACACCCATGTAAGTCCAGAGTAGCTCCACTGATTTGAGTAGTTATTCTGGATTTACACTGGGATAAGGGAGATCACAGTTTAGGCCATGCAATTTACAGGGCAGACTGCTGCATCTGTGCAGAGTCAGCAGGGTTCTGCACAGGCAGGGCAGTCTGCCCATGCATTGTAAATTGCAGGTTCGGGGCCTTAGTTACTAGGTAGTGACATATGTCCTATACAGATTTCCATTGTTATTTGTATTATGTTGGTGCCTTGGAGCCCCTATCATGCTGGAGCTATACAAACCTGGGGCTTGAGCCAAAGCCTGTTAAAAGCAATGGAAAGGCCTGTATGGTGAGAGTCTGAGCCCTAAAGAGCTTGCAGCCTGGATGAAGACGTGATACACCAGGTGGGTGTAGCAGATAACAAAGAGGATAAGGAGGGGGAGACAAGGGTAGCAGAAATGGGAACACGGGTTACATAGTACATAGACTATCTATGGGCTTGATCTTGTACCACTGGTGTCATTGGGAACTTTTGCCACTGACTTCATTGGGTGCAGGAGCAGGTCTAGTGTGGCAGTCTTTCATGGGCATTGTGGGAAAGGTAACAGGGACCTCGGGGAGGACAGGGTACTTGCTTTGGGGTGATCATTCCATCACTAAGGGCAACATGGAAGAAGATGCTTGAGAAAGGCAGCCACAAGCAGCCACTGAAGGCTGGTGTTGTTAGTGGAACAAAAGGGATGGAAGATGATCCTGTAAGTTATGAGAGTGGACAGGCTGTGAAGGGACCAGTAGTTTGTGTTTGATTTGGAGAAGAGGGAGTAATCCCATTGTTTTCAGTCTGACTACTAATGGAGTGAGGTAATATGTACAGGCCTCAGTGTGCTTGGCCCTGTACAAGCACAGTCCTTTCCCTGTAAAGCTAACAATCTAACATTAACGCAAGATGCAATACATGGGTTTAACAACAATTGGAGGGAGAAGGGGAAGGGAAAATGACGGTAACAATAATAATAGCAAATGGTTGTGCATACAGGATATTCAGGACAGATCCCTGCTCTTGGGATGCTCATGTGGACTGTGCACTGGCCGTGAACCATCTGGAAAGCCACGAGTATAACTTTGAATGGAACTGTCCCATGCATTAAGGCAGAGTCTTGGTGCCCCCAAACAGTCAAAAATTGGGCAGATACCGCAAACTGGTGGTGTGGTCTATAATTCGATTTCACCAACCCAGTAACAAATATGAACTCCTGGATCACTGTAACAGTCTTACCATGGAGTCACAAACAGTCCTCTTGGGTTCTCCAGTTTGTCTTGCCACTCAATCAAGTTGGACTTAGTGATAAATGGTCATTTACACCAACCAAAAATAAAAAAATCGCAAAATAATCAGGTTGCTTCCAGTCCCAAGAGACCAATCACTTACCCCAGATCATTTGGTAGCCTAGATCTTACACCAAAGAGAATGCCTGTAGCCAATCCTGTAATAAACTATCTAAAGATTTATTAACTAGGAGAAAGAAATGAGAGTTATTTACAGATTAAAGCAAGCAAGCGTAGAACACAAATGAGTTGCAAACTAAATCCTAAGAGTGACAAATTTGTAGAGATCTGTCAATTCAAAATGTCTTTCAGGGCAAATCTAGGGATAACCCTGGGGAATCTCCCACTTCAGTTTAGAGTCTCTGGCCCTGTGAGAGTTCAGATAGCATTATCATTTTTCTGTGTGAAACATTTTTATATCTTCTTCCCTCAGAAATCAAGCTGACAGCAACAGTTTCCACCCAAGTCCCTTCTTCATGGGGTGGGGAGAAGAATGCCCTAATCAAAGTCTCTGATCTTTGATCTTGTACAATGGCTCATTTGCATATAATAAACAGAATTTAATCTCTTCTTGTTAGAGACCACCCTCTGCATTACACAAGGCTTTTCCCTGTTTGATGAGATAACATAGAGGTTTACAATGCAAATGCTTGTTATCACTTTATAACATGGGTTATAGGTGAGTGAGAACAATACATGCAGCATCCTACAAGCATTATATAAAACACTAAACACTTTCTATCAAGTTATCTAATATTTATTTTGATAATGCTAACACACAGGTAAGCAAGACTGATTTGCTAGCGCAGACCAGGCCTACTTGGGCAGACAACCCACAGGCAGTTCAGCAAAGACTCTCTCTGATTAGATTGCTCATAAAAAAGGGGTAAACCTCAAAAAGAGCCAACACCAAGGACTTAAAGTCCAACAGTGGAGACACACTCGGTTCCCTAGCTGGAGGCACACCTAGTGTTCTGTGCACATCTATCACTTCTTGTAAGGAGAAGAGGCTTAAAGAGACAGTGTGCTCAGAGTAGCTTTGCTATACCTTCATTACAGTCAGCAAGCTTAATTCCATTGAAATCAATGGAGTTGCATCTGCTTATGCCAGTGATGGATTTGGCCCTATGCATCCACTGAAGTCAATGGCAAGTTTTAAGTAGTGAAAGAAATGGCCCTTGGTTTTTGTGGCTACAAAGGTTAAAAAAAAATAAAAATCTATTTTCATTGTTAAAAACACCCTTTGCAGCCTGGCTTCCTAGAAACATTCACTTTTTTTTAAATGAAGGCTTAGATTTGAAGGTCAAAAATGCTCTGTGAGGCCTCAGTTCTGTGATTTTATCCTTGTGCATACCTGTTAATGCAGGAATGAGTATCTCTAAGGGCAACCGTTGCTGCATTACATACGCAGATCATGATATATATAAAAAAACAAAAGTGGAAGCTCCCTAACTCTGTTTGTGTGTGGAGACCTTTAAAAGGTACTGCTATTTTCAATAACTTTTGTCTGAAAAGTGTCATACATTTCACCTAGCATTTAATTCTTCTAAATGGATGTTACTCTTCCTCCCATTATGGATTCCCTATGCTTCTGTGAAACATTATTTGCATAAAAGGAATTGAATAATTTATAGTGTTATGTGAGCAGGAGCTAGCACACATCTTGGTAGGGGTTTGCTGGTAATCCCAGTGAGTCTAACACATAGCTCATAGCTTGTTTAATGGGATGGAAACTGACAGTTTTTTCTTGTACCTCTGCTACAGAACTCATAGCTTCTGAATGACCTCCATGTACTTAGCTACTTTTCTTGTTGATCTTGCTGCTCTTTTTCTCCATTAATGGGAGAATTCTTAAAGGAAAACATGCACTCTGCTGCAACGTGTGCGCTCAGTATTCCATAAAATAGTTGAGGTCTGGCAGTATTTCCATTGCTTATATAAAACAGTAATAATAATTAAAAAACCCTTCATGAATTGTATTGCTAAAGATAATGTTACATTGCTGTGGCTATGCTTTCATTTAACAGAACTAAAGGTTTGATCACGGGTTATATTTATTTTTAATAGTCTCTGGTGGGAAGAACTAGTTTGGGGGAGTTTTTAAACCTATTTTTTGTTGATTAATTTTTGAGAAATTCTTCTGCATTTTAGACATTTCAGTATGGTGGAGCTACTGCCAAAATGAATTTATAGATAGTGGGATTTTTTTTAAAAAAAAATATTTTGAAAAAAGCTGTTAGCTTGTAGATTAAACCTATAGGTTTCAAAAGGCAATTGTTTGAAAAAAGAACTATGAGAAATTTAAAATCCAGTAATTATTCTTTTCTATAATCATTAGAGCATTTAAATATATATTTACTGGTAATGAACAGCAACATTGGGAGAATTTAGAAACAGCTTGATCGCTTGGTATCTTGTTCACTGGAGGGAGCAGTCTCAGCTGCTTTGACAACCTCGCTGCCATTTTCAATTTAATCACTTGTGATTCTGAAGCACTTGGTTCCTTTTAAACTTTGTGCACATCCCTCGGGATAGTTCTCTTTTTAAAGTAAGATTCATTTCCATATGTTCATACAATTTTTCTCTTACAAATTATGTGCTGTCCAGAAATTACTCTCCTTCCTCCTGGGGGGTGACTTGCCAAACAGGGTTTCTTTGTTAATTAGTTGCACATGTACTGAACATTAGACATGCCTAATGTTTTCAGCTATCGCACGTAAGTCTTTTCACTGAAAGAAGCCTTAAAGTTTCACTTTTACTGAACATTTTTGTTTTAGTTTTTAAAGCAATATCTTACCCACTCTTTCTAATCCTGATAAATGTGTTGTGTAGTTTAAAAATTACTCATGTAAGCTTAAAATTAGGTGACTGGCAATATTAACTAAAGAGAAACATTTTGAAAACAAGAATTATTTTTCCCTTTAAAAAATAATGAAAGTAATAACAGGATAATCTAAATATGTTAGTTAATCCATTTCCTCTCGTTAGGGCTATGCCTTATGTTTAAGAAATGAAAAGGTTTTAAGTAACAAAAATCTACAGGATGGCACATTTCTCAATATTTTATTCCCCAAAATTTTTGAATGTACTCTGCTAATTCACACAAAAATAGGTAGCATATAAACGTGTATCAATAGCGTTTTTAAGTTTTCAATTCTTTCTTATTCTGTCCCATCAATTTGGCTGAAAACAGGTATTTGCAAACACTGGTAGCCTAATTTCTTATGGCTTTTCATTTTTTATGAAGTGTTTTCAAAAGGTTTCAATCAACCTTAATGGTGCATTTTTAGTTAAGGATAAAGAATAGAGAGAAGTCAATTTAAGCTCCCCAGTGAACAAGTGTGTACAGAAAAAAAAAAAAAAAAAAAAAAGGCATAAATGGGCTTAGAAAACAGAGCCAGTACAAGTAAAATGCAGCAAGCAGATCACTCAGGGAAGCCAAGATACAATGGAAAGAGTAAAATACTGCAGAGCTTTTTAAACTATATACAATTGGAACAATGGCCTGGACCCAGACATCTATGTTAAACTGTTAGCAGATAGGTGAAAAGGAAGCTTCAATTCTATAATGGGTGCCGGAGAACACTAGAATGGAAGGATTTAAAGCTGAAGAAAATAAATGTCCGGTAGTTCAATGGGATAGAAATCAAGTCAAAATTGGTATATTTTACTGTTTAATTTACCATGTAAAGAATTGTCTCCTGGTTTTATGTATTAATTAAAGCATTATCAGTCCTAGCCTACAGCTTCCTTTATGACCTCTCTGAGATAATAAATCTCTCTTCTGGGGCACCCCAAAGCTCTTTAAAAAATTGAATAATTAAGTAATGTAGCCTTTGCAGGAATAAATCATATATCCACAAATATATATATAAATAGAGATTCACCTGGGCAATTATCACCTGCTGATTGTTCAATTGTCTACCATAATTGAAACCTGGCATTACTAATACATCTAATACATTTTTCCAGAGTGTCTCAACTATACTGGTGAAAGGGTAAGTACGTACACATTAAAAATCTAAAGACAAAAACAATTCAGATCCACAAAGCCAGTATGATGCATGCTGTCAGTTGTCTGGGTCCAATCACCTCTTTAAAACAAATTACCGTACAGTGTACTGGCAATTATTAACACTTGTAATGTAGTGTATCAATTTATACTATGCTTTTATGTCATCTTACAGCGGAGTGCAGTTGTTTTTAGTGTCCGCCTTACATTATGATTCAATCCATTTGGTTAGCTTAATGCAAAGATTTCATAATGTATACAAGGGTGAATAGTATTAAGGCAGTGCACATAGTACTCATTCTTTTAATGTGAATGTCAACAAGAAGAGGAATTAAGAAGGAAATCATTGTAACTCCAAAAGAACATCTGACTAACCACTACAGACATGTTTTTCTCCCTTTTTTATCCTCTTCACAATCTATAAAGGAGGATTTTTCCAAAACAATTCATTTGGTTGCCAAACCCTTCTTAATTCTAAGGAGATTTAAAACTCATCTACTTGGAGACTGTCTATAGAGAGAGAAACCTACAACCGGATTACAAGATATTCCATCATATGGTAGTTGTTAGCCTGACTGCGGTTACATGGCACATAATAGGACTGCTTAAAAAAAAGAGGAAGATATAATCCTCTCTACGCCCCCCAAAAAATCTTTTCATTAAATCTACTAGCACCTTCAGCATTTTGTTATTTGCATGACTTTATCCTCAAAACCAAAAATGTGGCAGAATAATGGAGATGGCAAGAAATTTTAAAAAATTCACCCAAGTAATGTTGATATAATTTAATACAATCACAGCAAATGATATTTAAAGACCTAAAAGCTCTGAGTTAAACCAGCCATGTACAGCAATGTGTACTGCAATGCATAACAAAATGGGGTGTATTAAGAAGGTTAAGGTGGCTCATCTTTGTGTCTAGGTATTGGAGAACATATGGTGAACTTCCACTTAAGAACATGTTGGTTTGCAACACAAAATAAGTCCTATCTTAATTCTTTTAATTATTCTGTGTGAATGCGTGTTTGTGGAGTGCCTCGTTTCTTTGGAATGAGTTAATAAAATTAAAAAAAAGTCTGACATCTTTGATCCGGCTTCACCCCTCTGCTTTAACTCCATTGACTTAGCATTGGGATCAGATTGTTGCTGCTGCTGTTATTGTTTTTCCCCCTGATAACAGTAGATGGGTCACATTTAGTATTTGGTCCTTGTACACCAGGGCAAAAAGTCATGCAGTAAGGAAGTCCTGAACACCTTACAGTTCTCAAATAAAGGTTTAATCCTGAACTGTAATTGCTTTCATTGGCTCTCTCATATCCTTAATGTTCTTTCAATGTATTTTTTTAGTTCACTTCAGGCATGTAGTAGTTGTTATTAAGCTTTTAAGCATCACCTATAGAAGCCCTTAAAGTGCAGTTGCATGCCCATCAAAGCAGAAAATTAACAGGTACTGATAGGCACTAATATAATACACTTCAGACTTAGCAAGAGTTGTGGTTTCAAGCATTAATAGAGAGGTCCTCTTTACCCACTAGATTTTTTTTTTAAAAGAGAATTTAATATGTTAGTATTCATGAAAAGTGCCAGGTTTACAGGCCTAGAGACTCAAGTCCCATATTTGTCAAGAGAATGGATACTGTCCTTGAATGTTGCAGTGCAAGATTCCTTACACTGCCTTACCAATATTCCTCAACACTGATCTGATGATCTATAAGGGTGTGGATATAGTTCCTGCTCCAGACCATTAAATCTTAGCTCTCTCTTCTGAAACTACTAACAAGCCAAAGGATGGACCACTGACATTTCATTGAACAGCTCTCAGAAAGGAACTTCTTTCAAATACTTCTAACCTGGGCTGGATTCAGAATGAGTGCCTAGAACTGAAAAGAGCTATATGGCATTACCAGGGGTGAAAGTAACTTAAAGGACTTACTGGTATGCCGGAGTCCTGAGCAGAGGCATGGCCTCAACCAGAAGAGGTGGGGTCTTTCAAGATTTAAAGACCCTGGGGCTCCAGCTGTGGCTGGGAGCCCCAGGGCCTTTAAATCACCCTGGAGCTCCCAGCTACAGAGGCGGCTGGGAGTCCCAGGGCTCAGAGGCAAATTAAAGGGCCTGGGGCTCCAGCCACCGCAGAGCTCTGGGCCCTTTAAATCCGAGCCTGGCAGCTGGAGCTCCGGCAGCGCTTTAAAGAGCCCAGGACTCCCTGCAGTGGCTGGAGCCCTGGGCCCTTTAAATCACTGCCACAGAAGCCGGTTCGGTCCGGCATGGCATACTAGCTCTTGCCGGTACACTGGATCGGACCAGACCGGCTTATTTTCACCTCTGAGCGTTACTAATCCCCTGAGCCATACAGTCCTCTTGTTTTCAAATTTGTGGCTGAGTAAGGATCATCATCACTGATAAATATCCCTTAACACATTTTTTCTCTCTTCTGTGCTGACTTCTTTTGACTATTCTTCCAGGTTTAAATTTAGGCTGAGTTCAAGTACAGAGAAGAGTTACTTGGGATGACTCCAGACCTGGCTGTCCAATACACATCAACACCTGAGAAAATATCTGGCGCAGCTGAGTATTTCAAAAGAAAGAATAAACAAGTTTAAAGAAGACAGGGAAAAGAAGTTGAAATTTGAAAAGTAGGTTGGGTAAATTATTAGAAGATAGATTCTAATGCATTCTGAATGAAAGAACAGATACATCTAGATCTTCTAGTCATACTGCAATCTGAAGGGATGAAACGTGGATGGGAGGGTGTACATGTGTGAAGAGGATTTTGATGTGAGGATCTATATCATTTAAATTAATTTTACTTTCTTCTTCGAATGCTTGCTCATATCGATTCCAATTAGGTGTGCGTGCGCCATGTGCACAATCATCTGAGAATTTTTACCCTGGCAACACCTGGTGGGTTGGCTGTGGAGCCCCATGGAGTGGTGCCTTAATGGCACTGGATATATACCCCAGGCAACCCAGCACCCCCTCAGTTCCTTCTTACCGCCTGTGACGGTCGTTGGAACTGTGGAGTGTGGCATAGCTGTCCTCCACTCTCCCTAGCTTTTGCTTCCCAGTTTTAGATAGTTGTTCCAGTTGTTATAGTTGTATAGTTAGTATAGGGCAGTAGTTTTTTTTAGTTATAGTGTTTGGATTTTAATTAAACTTAGTGGGTTGGAAGGGGTCCTCCCCCTGCCAGCCAGGCTCATGCCCAAGGCTCCGGGTTTTAAACCGTGTTCAGCCTGTTCAAAGTCTATGCCAACAGGAAACCTCCAGGACTCTTGTTTGAAGTGTCTCAGGGAATCTCACCAGGCCAACCAGTGTAGGATCTGTAAGGTGTTCAGATCTCAAACCAAAAAGGAGCAGGACTTTAGGCTCAAGAAGCTCCTTATGGAGGCGGCCCTTAGCCTGGATCCCACATCGGCATGCCAAGTTCCGGCACCGCTCACATCGGTGCACAGTGCCCTGGCGGCAGCTTCAGGTACTGCACCATGGGGAGACTCGGATAGAGGCCTGCGGCACCGGACCTCTCCAGCACCGTGTCCAGTACAAATGACTCGGAGCCATTCGCTATCACCAGGCCCGAAGAGACAGCGTAAGCTGGAGGTGACTGCCTCTCAGCAACAGGCACTGGCACCGCCTTTGCCAATGTCGGAGTCACATCCAGTACCGGAGCGACCAAGAGTGCAAGCGCTGATATCGGCACCATTGACTCTGGCACTGAGGGAGGAGCCATTGAGTCTGGCACACGCTGGCTCCCCGACCTGAACTGTGGTTGAGCCCTGCCCTCTATCGACACCGAAGACATTTGCAGCAGCGAGAGACCTCATTGCCCTCACAATGTCCTCCTTCTCCATTCCAGTCTGTCTTGAAGCAATTCCTCAAAAACTCCACAGCTAATCAAATCCTTTTGTATGACATCTATCCATCCAGTTTTGGGTCTTCCAACCCTTCTCTTACCCTTTAGTGCTAAGTTTACCCTCTGTTTCCCATATAGTCTTCCGATCTTCCTTTCACATGCCCAAATCATCTAAGCCTAGATTCCTTCAGCTTTTCTATAATTGGTACCACTTTCATACTTCCTGTAATTCGTTCATTTCTAACCGCAAGCATCCATCTTAACATTTTCAGTTCCACTGTGTTCAAGCTCCTGTCTCTTTCAGAACCCAGCATTGTAGATCTTATCTTTTGATGTGATTTGATTTGATCGGCATTCTCCTATTGCAGATCACTCTGTTGACTTCTCTCCATTTAGTCCATGCCTTTCCTGTTGCTTATAAGTTGGTTATTGAATTCACCATTATCTGGTATTATAGCTACTTGAACTTCTGTAGTAATAGTGGCTGGTCCCCAGACTTAGTCTCATTGTCTTCCTGCAAGGTATCATCAAATCTAGAGACCACATACTCTGTTTTATTTCTGCTGATTTTCATGCCATTTCTCTCAAGTGCACACTTCTGTTTCTCTAAATCTCATTCCAATTCCTCTTTGCTCTCTCCCAAAGCACCACATCATCTACAAAAAGCATGCACCAGGTTGCCATTCTGTGGATGTTTTCTTTGAGCACCAATGTGAACAAAAAGGGGCTTAATGCCAAGCTTTGATATACTGTGATGCTTGCTAGAAACTGTTCAGTTTCTCCACATGGCCGCCTTTTAGCACCCTCATACATATCCTGGTCAAGTCTGATATAATCTTCAGGTAGCTGTTTCGTTCTCATACAAGATGACTTCTCTCCGAATATGTTCAGAAGCCTTCTCAAGACCAATATATATTACGTGCAGGGGTGTCCTCTTTGTATTTTTCCACAAGTAATCTTAGTGCAAAGATAGCATCCACTGCTGACTTGCCTGGCATGAATCCAAACTGATTGTTATTGACCTTTATTTCTCTTTGTAGTCTCTTATCTAGAACAATCTCCCAGATCTTCAGCGTGTGGCTCATGAGTTTTTAATGTCGCAGTAGTTCACACAGTCTTGTATGTATCCTTTTCTCTTAAAAATTGGTACCAATGTGCTCTTTCTCCAGGCATCTGCTCAGTCCTCATGATAAAATTAAACAGTTATGTCAGTATGTTCACCTCTACTTGCCACAGGTACTTCCACACTTCTGCTGATATGCTATTGGGGCCAAGAGCTTACTTATTTTTCATGTTGCTCAATGCTTCTGCAGCTACTTTTTCTAAGACTGGTACCACCAGACCCAGATAGCTTGATTCTCTTGGGTTCTATTCAGTCATAAGACTTTCAAAGTAATTTCTCCATTGTTCCTTACTCTGATTCTCATTGATTAACATAGTTGCACTTTCATCTTTAATTACTGTGATCTCACTGATATCTTTAGTTCTCTCATTGTGGGTCTTTGCCAGTCTATATATTTTGTTCTCACCCTCCTTTGTTTCAAGACAGGCATATAAGCTTTCATGTGGCTGCGACCACTTCTTCACTATTTTGTTTTCTGTTTTTATATATATATGCACTTCTGGAAATCCTGCCACTGAAGTATCGCTTGCCAAAATTGAAAGCACTTTTTTTCTTTTCTTTTGCAGCCTCTCCAACTTTCTCATTTCACCAGATCTCATTGGGGGAAAAGGCTCTTGCTTTTGTTTCACCAGCCAGGCTCTTTGCACATTCTTGAATTTTGCTTGTAATAAGATTCCACCACTGATTCTTATTTTCTCTTAACCCTTCTAAAGAGATCTTCTCCAACACTTTGATTTTAAACTCCTTGCTAACTTAATTAAGCTTCTACTACTTGGTTTTCTGTACTGCTTTGGACCATTTTCATCCCCTTTATAATGTGTATCCATAGTCAAAAACCAGCATTCTATGTTCTGTGTTCTTCAGCTCAGCTCAATTTATCATGAAGTAATGTGCACCCCCATACCACCACTCTTATAGGTAATCAAATGTTCTTCCTTCTTAGTGAAAAATGTATTAATGTCTATCAAATCATATGTCTGGTAATACTGTAAGATAGTTTCCCTTCCTTCTTTGTATGTCCATATCCACAGCTGCTATGGTACTCCTTGAAGCATTTACCATCTCTCCCAAGTGACCATTAAAGTTGGCTCCAATGATGACTTATTCATTTTTTTATCACTTTCTGTACAAAAGTGTCCATTTTTCCCCCAGCAATCGTTTGTTTGTTTGGCACATCTCACTTGGAGTGCATATGCATGCATAACATATAGGTTATTTTCAAGAGCAACTTCTCCAAAATTATCTTGTCACTTTCTATACCCACAACCACTATGCATTCCTGCATCACTTTGTCTAAGACTATACCAAATCCATTTCTCTTGTTCAGCATACCATAGTATGGTAGCTTATAGCCTTCCCTGATATCTTTGCCTTTGCTTCCTTCCATTTGGTCTCCTGAATACATGCAGTCTGTACTTTCCTTTTCATCAGTGTCTGAACCAGCTCTGCACTTTTTCCATGTAATGTCCCATATTACTAGATACCAGTCTTATTTTCTGGATTCTTTTCCTTGATTGCATCTGTCCAAAATGAGGCAGTAACCCTCGCAGTAACACTCTGCTACGCTTCATCTCTCAGGAATGCCCTCATTTCATAGGGGGTATATAAAGGTCTCATTTCATGGATTTATTTGGCAAATATTTACTGCTGGCTGCCAGTCTGATGCCAACTCTCCTCCTTTTTCACCCAAGGGCTGATACTGTCTATGGGTGGAGTTTACTTCCATTAAATGCAAATATATAATTATATTTAACAGTTACATATTCAAGGTACCCATGAAAGCTCAAGAAAAGCTAAAGCATACTTATTATTGTACTAGTAGCTGAAAGCCCATGCTGTCGCAAGGACGTGGCAGTTGGGCCAAGTAATCCACCATCTGTGCAGTCTGCCTCATACAACCAATGAAATTGTTGCATACAAATCAGCTGTGGAGTGAGGTTGGTGACTGGCTGAGTTAGCTCTGATACCTCCCTCTGATATCACAGTGATCTAGGACTCTTGGCATGGCATTGATACATGCCTTACTATAGCTGTACACCACATGGATGTAATTCATTACGCCAAAATGGCTGAGAAGTAAAAAATTGAACCTGGTGCTATTTTAAACAAAAAGAGCTCTCAGCCATACCCGTGGCTTTTTCCATCACTTCATACTAACTCAACAGACATTCTAGGCTCAGAGTGACATACCGACAGAATGACAATCCTGTAATCTTATTATATAGATACTCTAATACATAGGGACAAATCTGGGCATCACTGAAGTCAATGGCAAAACCCCTATTGACTCTATTGGGACCAGCTTTTGTCCATTAAGGAATATTTTAGTATTTTAGTTAAATCCTTTGTTTAGATTGGGCCCAGTTCTGTCACCCTGTTGAGTGGTACCTTAACCCATAATCAGTCACATTGAAATATATGAAACTATTGCCAAATAAGACAGTATTCATGAGTGTGAGTGGCAGGACCAGGCCCATATTCTCTGACCATGGCTCTCCAACATTTTCAGTCTTCAGATGGGCTCATAAGAGAATGACGCAATTAAGTGGACGTCCTTCCCCAGACCCCAATTGTTCGTGCCTTTTTCTGTTCTCCCATGGATGAATTTTCTTGTTGGGCTTATGACAATTTACAAATCCTGGAGGCTTTCCAAGCATTCCGACAACTATAGTCACAAATAATTTCTAGTCCAAATTCTTCATAATTTTGATACTTACATTTGCTCTGCTATGCTTACAAATTAATGCTGCATTTTTCCCCCCTAACACATCTAGAGAGGTTATATTGGGAAGAAGAATATCACTGTGTCCAATCACTGTGATTTTATTTCTTAGTCACAGATACTTTAACGCTATGGTTTGTCCTTAATTCCTATTTTATAGTAAAACTATAAAGGATACTGAATATTCATCTTGAAATAACAGAGGTATTTTGCTATCCCCTTTTTATCATTTTGACCGTAATATTTCCTTGTTTTGTTTTCAGAGCTCAGCTGTTCCATATTGGTATCTTTTGGGATGTATACATGTCTTTCATGTTAGATTTTTGCTACTTGTGACCATGTGTTTCATTCCTGTTTGACTGTACAAAGGTGCAGTTCTCCCCAGAGAACTTAGGAGCCATTTTAGGACTTGGGAAAGGGGCTGGAAGCCACGTGAGGGTCTCATCTTTGTGATCCTGGATTGCTCCAGGACTTACCCTCCTAGGCCAACTGAATAAAGTTCTCTTCGTCGTTAGCGCTTCTCCCTATTCTGCTCTGTGTCTCCTGGATGAGTTGTGGCTTTGTAGAGTGGTTGGGGACCCCACATGACTCTTGGACTCAAAGCTCCATGCCCTACCAATGTTAGGGTCAGCTGGCTGCGAACAGGCAGGGCATAATTTACCCTCTTCAGAACCTGTTACTGGTGCCTCGCCGTTGGAGTACCTTTCGGACTTAGGCTGGTGCTTGCATGGCTGCTCTGCCATGCCTGAAAGAGAGCGAGGGGCCTGGTAAGGAGGCACTGCAGCAGGGACTCCAGGTGACTACAGCCACGCTGCTGCTGAATGCCTAGTCCAGGAGGAGAGAGAACAAAGAATGCTGCTTACAACTGCCTGAAAACTATTAAAAACAACAAGGCAAAGGAAAGGATGGGAGCAAAGAATGGCCAGTGACTGCTGCCACAGAATCAAGATCAAACTGGAGAAGGGAATAAGGTCAGCCTGGCTGTGCTGCAGCTTTAAACACCTCCAGAAACTGCAGACAGGAGGGGAATAGCCCATTTGTATCAGAATTGTGGGAGACAATGGGCTGCAGAAAGGTGTGACAGACCTTGACAGGTGTTTGGTGAAATTGTATCAAGAAAACTAGATATGAATTACAAAACAAATGGAGTCCTAGCATTTTACAGTTTTAATGACAGTGAACAGAAACGTCTGGCCTGGCTCTATGGGACTCACTGTGTTTAGGCAGAGGAGTAAGGGGCATAAAGTGCTATTCCCTTGTGCAGGTGGGATGCATTGTTGGTCTGTATGTGGATGCAGAGAGCAGCTGATGCTGAGCCACCTGTTCCTCCTCTCACACAGGCCAGCTTTGTGCCCCTCTTACGCACTGACCTGCTGGAGCAGTGGGGGAAGCAAGCTGCACAAATTACTCCTTGCCCATGGAGCAAGAGGGAAGCAAGGGCTGAACTGTGACTCTCTGAATCACAATTCAGCCCAGGGTCTGTTCCTGGAGAAGAACAAGTCTGCACTGCCCCTGACACGTGGCTCCTGGTAAAGCCATAGTATGGCCCTGAGTAAAGTAACTAGTCTGTCCCCCCTATAGCATGGGAGCAAATCCATTTCATCTCCCATCTCACCTTTCCTCCTCATTCCCCACTAACAGGGTGAACGCTAATAAAAAAGTGACTTTAATACACAGATGACATACAGGCCAACATTTTCAAGTCTTGAAATTCAGGCATTTAAATCTGCATTTAAACATCTAAATATACATGAGGCACCCAGCTTCAGGCATCTGGAGTGGTGTGAAAAGCCCCAGGCTCTGAGGGGTATGAAAGTACAATACATTCCTGCCTTCACAAAGAAAATCATTGGAATGATGCAACTTCCACACATAAATATACTTTTTCAGGAAGCATATAGCTAAGAACAGTCTATGCTGACTATAAAAGTCTTATAGAAAATATTGTTTATGAACAGTGCATGTTTCACAAGTTTTTAACATGACAGAGCTGCAAAATGGGGATTTAAAATTCATTCTAAAAGTCCTTTTTTTCCACCCTTTACATTTTTCTATTTTCTGTACCTCTCTAAAGTTTTACACCAATCTGTTAATCAGTAACTATAAAGGCTCTCTGAGAATCAGCCTAAGAGTAAACCTGGACAGAAAATCTATATACGGTACAGAATGCAGTGTCTCAGAGAAAGCGTACAAAATCTGCAGCCTAAACAACCCCGACACTCATTCTAGTATTCAGGCCTTGTCAGTATTCTTCAGAGGCTGTAATAACATTATAATGGGACTGGTAGACAACACTGACAAATTCTTTCCAAGACAATCGTCTAGGCTCATCAGCATAGACAATCATTCCTTTCGTTTCTACAGTAATAGGAAGATTTTAAGCAATATCTTTTGATTGGAGTTGGACTTGAAAAATGACTTAGTTGGGGGCCTTATTTTAAATGCAACGAGACTGAAATGTAAAGTGCAATTTCCCATGCAGTCTCTGCAAAGAATGAGGCACTTGTCCCAGTTCACTTAATTGTCCCTGATTGCGGTTTGTGCAGCACAGTCACTTCTCCATCTTCAAAATCATCTTCAAGGGTTCCAGCACTTTTCACTGCTGTTTTAAATCAAGAAGGGCTAAACACCAAATCATTTGACCATTACGGGTCTTTATGTTATTTATGTCTTTATGTCATTATGTCATTAGGCTTTAAAATTTTGTTTATTTAATTGACCTTAAATGGTATTTAAATAATAGTTTTGAGAACACATCAGAGGTACTCCATGCATGTTGATTACAGTGGGACACAAAATGACAGTTAATATTTTGTACCAGTTTTTCCCAGGAGTAGCTACTTGTATGGAAAAGGTGCTCATTTTCTACAAATATTTAAGGCTTGATGATTATGTTTGGTCTTTATTCACATGGTACCATTATTTCTGACTTGCTCTGTGAGAGATGAGGCAGAGCTATTTTTATGCTTCCAATGCCTTTCTGTCTAACGCCCCAATCCCACAATCATCTAGGCCCACGTATAACTTTGCTCACATGAGTAAACCCAGTGACTTCACGGAGCCTGTTCATGTGAATAAAGTTATAGTTCAGCTTATGTTTTCTGATTTAGTGCTCTTCCATTTACTCAAGAAAAGTAGCCTGTTTTAAAAAATATAATAAAAGCCATGACTAGCCGTGCTGAGCTTGGTGAACAGGAAGCCTTAAAATCGTGTTCTTGTGTCACTCCAAATCTTTTTCTTAAAAGTGAACTAGTTTAGTTCAAAATGGAAGTTCAATCAGATGGAAGAAATCAAAGAGAGCGCTCCAACTCCTGGGCAAATGAGCTAGGCAGCATGAACAATTCAGGTAGCTAACGGAGGGAAGGCACAGCAGTGAGTGTTTCAAAGACTGGTGGTATTTGAGGATGCAAGGAGACCACTTTGACCTCTGGAAAAGGGAGAGCTATTCACGGTCTATAGTGGAGTGGAGTGCAGACCCCTGTACTCTTAAGTTGTCCAAGGCAACAAAAGTCCAACTCAGTCTGTTACATAAAATTGTTCATGAAAGTCAGCAAAAGTTGGAGACAGACTGGAATGAAATTAATTAAGTTAAAAGAACTGTGCTAAGGGGTCTTCAAGGCTTCTAGTAAAATCACAGGTTGATGAGACAATGAGCAGAAAAATTCTAGAAATGGAAGGAAATGTTCATAATTGAAATCATTGAAGTGTATTTTCTTTGGCTACTTCTAATGGAATGAGGTTGCCACACCTGCTTGGATATTGTTTAGCTTGGGGTCACTAAAAGGGAATAGATGGGAATGTATGGACTGGAAAGGAGCAACTTTTACTATCATGGCTGCTACCTCCACTGTCTCCTGCGATTCCAGGATCCACCATGACACCAGCGGCATATTAACGCTAGGCCAACAATGCCTAGGCCTAGGGCGGCAAATTTGCTCATGTCCCCTCTCCAACTCCACCCCTTCCCCAAATCCCCGGCCTGCCTCCTCCCCCAGGCGCACCGTGCTTCCCGGCTTCCACCTCCCTCCCAGGCTTGCCATGTGAAAGCGCTGGGAGGGAGAAGTGAGTAGCGGCACTCGGAGGAGGTGGAGCAAAGGTAAGCTCGGGCTCGCAGGAGCGGGGAGTAACCTGGGGGGGGGAGGGCGGGAACCGCTCCCCGCCCCAGCTCACCTCCGCTCCACCACTGCCATCCCCCGAGCGCCACAACTCCCCTTCCCTCCCAGACTTGCTGCGCGAAAGTGCTGGGAGGGAGAAGCGAGTAGCGGCGCACTCGGGGGATAGCGGAGGTGACTTGAGGCCGGTGAGTGTGGGGAGTAACTCTTCAGGGGGGCAGGGAATTGCTCCCTGGCCCAGCTCACCGTCACTCCACCTCCACTATCCCTGAGCACGCCACAACTCCCCTTCTCCCGCCTCCCTCCCAGGCTTGCTGTGGGGGAGCGGAGGTGAGCTGGTGCGAGGGGGTGGCAATTTTTTGAGGGCCTAGGGGCAGCAAATTTGTTAACCACTGCATGACACCACTGGGTCTTTGTAATCCTGATCCTGAAAGGCATCCTGACCAGACTGGGCCAGAGAGAGGGGAACAGATAACATCACCCTCTACTGGCTTTAGCTAAATCCTGGACAACACTAGGCATGTGAGTTTTGGGTGCCTGCTGTCACTCAGTTCCTTGTGTGTTATTTTCTTTCCTCGTCTTCTTTATTCTCTTTTCTATTTCTCTCATTTTAAATAAAGGCAACAACAACAAAAAGAGTCTGGCTTAATCGCTGAGACAACACCTTTTTCAACACTGCCGGGGCCTGTGATAGCAGAGGCAAGAGAAAAGCAATACTTTAAACAGACTGATGCTGGTACAAGTTTGCCAGCTCTCAGAGTGACTGATCAGACCACGTGCTGGGCCTGTGTTTCTCCAGCAGTGAGGTTGCAAATAAAAAAATCAGCACCAGACAGAAGCTGCATTTTCTATCTTTGCTATTGTTTTCTTTCCTGTTTTGTGAGTTTGTCCTTTTTGGCTCAAGGAAAACAACGTCAGGCTCCAACAGCAGCAGCTGACCATCTCACTAAATTGTTATGTTTTCCCCTCAAAAGGGCAGTCCATATAGTCGAAAAATCTGTCATGCATGACTTGCTCCCTATAAAAAGCTCAATGGAGGAAAAGGAAATAAATCATATTTTTTAAATGAAGACCTTACTTAGAGCACTTTAAAGCTAAAGTATTAACTGTTTCCCCCTCACTTCCATTTATTAAAAGTTTAAAGAGATTTTTAGTGGTGGTTGGAACAATGAGACTAAGCCAGTGACAATTTGACATGAAACCCTGAACTACACGTAGCTGTTCCTTGTTGTAGCAATGAGCAAGGCTTTTATTAGTTTCTTGTTGGGCCCAATACACCCATTTTCAATGCAACAGGAACTTGCTGTCCATATTTAGGGGGGGAACTGTTTGTGGGGGATTTTTGTCTTCTGACTTGGAAAGCTGCTCTTTAGGAATAACTGGACACAAATACCTGGGACTGCTAACATTCTCTGGGAGAAGCAGAGATGTTAAAATACAAAACTTCATCAAAAAACAGGCCCAAAGGACATTAAAAAGTAAACCTGAAAAACCTTTCTAATCCCCAAACTGATCTCTGTGCTATTGTTTCCCTCCCATAACACAAGGAGGGAGAGGAAAGGAGGCGTCTTTTAGATGTCGTTTTGGTCACCAAGGGTTTGCCTACACTGCAGTGTAAGCCCAGAGTTTGAACTCTGGCTCAAGCCTATCCCCACTCTTCCCTATACACACACATTGCTTTAACGCAGGGCTCAGACCCAGGGTCCCAGGACCCCATGGGGGTGGAGAGTCTGAGCTTGAGTCAAGCCGAGACCCAGAGTTCAAGCTCTATTGCTTTGCATTGTAGATGCAGCCCCACTAGATCTGTGTTCTGGGAATCCAACAAAAGTATCTCACAATTCCATGGGCCAACTTTGTCTTCTGGACAGCTAAGTTTGATCGACAGTCAAGTTTTCCCACACTGCACCATAAAAAAAAGGGTTAAAGCAGCCACATTTGGGGAGGGAGCTGGGAAGTCTAGAGTATGGGTGGTTAGACTCAGTCCCACATAATGCAGTGTAGATGCTGGCACTCCAAGTTGGAAGCCAGCGTACATTTCCTAACCTGGGGTTACAAATGGGTGTAGATGTTCAAGCTGTAGGTAAAAAACTCAGGATCTGCTAACTCAAGTTCTACTAACCCTGGGCTCACATAGCAGCGTAGAGAGACCCCGACTCTTGACTTGGGTAAGAGAATTCTAAAGGCAGGAACCCGTTGCTGAGGACAGCCTGCTCCCTAGGCTTTGCTGGTTGCAGCTGTCATGGTATATAGGTGGCTGCCATAGTCTGTACTTGCTACAATGTCCAAGTGGTTTGGGCATATTGTAATATTCCAGGTGTGAGGTGACAAACATAAGTAACCACGATAAGATTCACATATGAAAAAAAGGGACCAAATGCAAATGACAAGCTCTTCATAACTGTTATGGCCTGAATATCTAGAAGCAGCTGGAAAGCCAATGAGACACACCCACTCCCCCCATCCTTCAGATTGGAGACCTGATCAACAAATAGCAAGCAATCTCCTACTGCATTTTGGGATGCTGATAGAATGTTTGATCCTTCCTCCAGGAATTATCTCCATCTTTTCTTAGTTGAGCCTCAATCAGCTAACCCTCATCCCTGCTGCAATTTCCACTGGGTAAGCCACCAAGCTGCACCAGCAGGGATAGGAAGAGATGGGAATATGAACACGTTTAAAACACTGTAGCCCACACACACTTACTCACTTCCTAAAAGGCCCATTTGTACACTCGGCGGGAACAGTGAGAAATTGCCCATTATTCCTGTATAGAGTCTTTTGGAAAGAGGGGAGTGAAGCTACTCAAACAGACCCATCTGCCCCTGAGAGCCTTCACAGTCATGCCAGCAATGCCCCATAGTCAACTACGTTGGAAGCAGCCGATAGAGTAAATAAAGAAAGCAGCATGGTCCCCTGATCCTCATACAAACCTTAGCCCAGCATAAAACCTAAGTGGCCTGGTTCAAAGGGGCCTGAGAGAACTCCAGATTTTGCTAGAATTATCATCCCTAACCCAGACTCAAGGCTAGGCAATGTCTGGAGGGATTGTTTGTGGTAAGAGATGGTTTCTGGAATACGGAGCTAACAATCATTTCTTTAAGAGAAGCTGGCAGCTTGTACTCCCTCAAAGAAATACTGGCAATCATATGCAACTCAATACCTTCCCACTGGCTTTCACCAGCCACGGGGACCATAGATCTGAGTCACACAAACACACTACCCATTTAACCTGTGCACACATGTCCACACTGAATCGTTGCTAATGCTGCTAAGGTTGTAATTAAGATTTTGTGCCAAATTGTGAGAGATTACTGTGTTGTTTTTAGTGTGGTGCCTTAGTTTTTGGAGGCAGAATGTAGTACTTTGCAATGATCCAGAGTCTTAATAAGCAACAAAGAGTCCTGAGACACCTTATAAATGTCTGTTAGGCTTTAAGGTGCCACAGGACTCTTTGTTGCTTTTCACAGATCCAGACTAACACGGCTACCCCTCAGAATCTTAATGTTACTCTCAGTGGGAATGTGCTGTTTGGGCATTAGAGTACAGTTAGAGGTGTCCCATAACTTGGCTTTTCCTTGTTTAAGGGTTTATGGTGTGGCGACATTACACTTAACCAACTTCACTTCTTTTCTCAGTGAAGCTGTTGTGTATAGCATTATATTGGGAATGCAAAGGAAATCCTAGCAAGAGGCAAGAGCTTTTTCTGGACTGACACATTAGAAAATGTGAATGATGGCACTAAAATAATAGAAGCATAGAAATGTAGGACTAGAAGGGCCCTCAAGAGATCATCTAGCCCAGGGGTCGGCTAGATGATCTCTTGAGGGCCCTTCTAGTCCTACATTTCTATGCTTCTATTTATTTATTTTCATTTATTCACTCTGATTTAAGTCTTCATTTATTCACTCTGATTTAAGGTTTCACATGCCAGTAATACATTTTAATGTTTTTAGAAGGTCTCTTTCTATAAAGTCTATAATATATAACTAAACTATTGTTGTATGTAAAGTAAATAAGGTTTTTAAAATGTTTAAGAAGCTTCATTTAAAAATAAATTAAAATGCAGAGCCTCCTGGACCAGTGGCCAGGACCCGGGCAGTGTGAGTGCCACTGAAAATCAGCTCGTGTGCCATAGGTTGCCTACCCCTGATCTAGCCCATCCCCCCATGCTGAGGCAGGACTAGGTATAAAATGGTCTACTGATTTCATTTTTAGTTTTTTATCTGTTACATGGAACTGTGCTTTAAAAATTTAAATGATTTTCCAGCTACATACACTAAGAATTGTGTTTTTACTTCAGCAGTCCCAAAAGCAAAGCGAGCTTCTATGACTGAATAAAGTGTGCATACGTTTTTTTGTAATTTTCTGTCCTCAAGAGGGCACTAAAAGACAGTTGGGAAAAAATGGAGAAGATCAGCTTTATCTTAGGCTAGAAACACTCCTGCAATGAGCATATTCTATTTACTGTAAATAAAAACAATCTCATAGCAACCAGCTGGTCCCTCAACTCTCTTCCCCAAAGAAAAGAGTCTGCAGTTTCCCCTAATTAAAACCCCAGGGACAGATTTGTATCCTGTCAACATATACTTCCTTCTTTGTAAGGGTACGTAACAAGAGTATAGTAGAGAGCATTAGCAATAAGACTCCTAGGCTCAGCTCTCGGGCATTTCCTTTAGAAACTGCCCCATTTCATAGTTTTGAAGAAGGGGGAGACAACGTTCAACCCAACTGTGAATTCAGTATCATTTGATGACTTATGAAAGCATCTCACAAATTCTAATCAGCTGTTACCTGTCACAAGGGAATATGTAATAATTTTTGTTACTCTAGTTGCACAGTAGGAGGGTAAACTTTACTTTACACGCTCACCAGGGATGTTACCAAAATTAAATGAAACAGACTTAGGAAAGTATAGTGCATTGAGGTTAATCTGGTGTCCACTCTCTTGGTCTTATCGGCACAGAACATTAATAGAATAAGAATACTGAGCACTTACTTAGCCTCTCTCATTCAAGGATCTCAAATCACTTTTGCATGCATTAATTAAGCTTCACAAGACCCCGCAAGGTGGGTATTTTATCTGTTTTACAGATGGGAAAACTACATCACAGAAAGGTTCAGTGTAGAGATAGTCCTTAGCTACAAGAGTGGGATCCGAATTCTGAATGCTCTTACTCTTAGGAGAGATTGGATTTCGGTAATGTGAATTTTTTAAATAGATGGGGCCTACAGCACCAGAAATTCAGTGATAGAAAAGGACAAAGAAGTAAGATCAAATTATTCCCCCCTCTGTTTAGAATGAGGGTTTTTTTCTTTACTCAACCATATAACACTTGTGTTATAGCAGTGGTTCTCAACCAGGGGTACACATACCTCTGGGAATATACTGAGGTCTTCTGGGGGTACATCAGCTCATCTAGATAGTTGCCTAGTTTTACAACAGGCTACATAAAAGCACTAGTGAAGTCAGGACAAACTAAAATTTCACACAGACAATGACTTGTTTATACTGCTCTGTATACTGTACACCAAAATGTAAGTACAATATTTATATTCCATTCAATTTATTTTATAATTATACGGCAAAAATGAGAAAGTGAGCAATTGTTCAGTCACAGTATGCTGTGACCCTTTTGTATGTCTGATTTTGTAAGCAAGTTGTTTTTAAGTGAGGTGGAACTTGGGGGTACACAAGACAAATCAGCTTCCTGAAAGGGGTACAGTGGTCTAGAAAGGTTCACCAGCATTCCACATGTATTTTGCTGGTAGAATGCTGAGAAACTCCAAGACAGTTGCCACCACAGGGAAACCAAGGTGCTGCATAATAATACACACATTTGACAGCTCTCAGGTTTCCCCTTTTGACAATGAGGGTGCATTGGTATGTGGACTTCATTAATATTGTTGAATTTGCGGCAGAAAACTCAAGAAAGAAGGCCAAGAAATTTTATATTGAGTGACTGGAAAAGTGAGTACAGTACGTTCGTCTATTGAAAAAAATATGATGCCACTGAATCAAAGGAAAGGGACTAGAGGTTTCTGAAGTAGCTTAAGTTACTTGAGTAAAAACAAAAGTAGACAGCTGGAGACTTCAGACCTTAGAATGGGCCAAAGGCACAGGCCCCACTGAACTCAATGGCCAAACTCCCACTGACTTCACTGATGGCCAACATTTCACCCCAAAGAGCCTTGGTGAAGGATTTTGGTTCATCTATTACAAAGCTAAGAAAGCTGGATTCAGGTTGGAATCCAAAACACCAGTTCAAGGGATTTAGTTCTAAGTCCCTCTCTAGCAAAAAGTGAACAATCCAAGGTTGGTGGCAGAGCTGGGGAAAGAACCTGAGAGCCCTGACTACCCGTCCACTCCATTAACCATTAAATACTCATCCCAAGAGCGACAGATGGCAAAACAGGGGTAAAGAAGAAGATGGATTCACGATGCATTTAACTTTAATCATCCGTTTTATGGAGAGTCCAGTTTATGAAAAATTTACAGCTTCTGTGTGCACATAATTAGCATAACTAGAGACACCCATCAGGGATGTCGCACTTTCCCACTATTGTTAGATAAGAGTGCAGAACCAGTGGGTCCTGGCTGGCTGGCTGAAAATCCTTAGAGAGAGACTACACAGTGTGAGAATAGGTATGACTCTAAATCCTTCACGAATGCAGAACATATTTTTATTAAATTAACTATTGCAGGAACAGGATTTTCAGATACAAATGAAAATATAGGAAGTTAAATATCCAGGGAAATGCTTTTTGCATAAGCTTAGTCAGTCATTTTCTTATTTACTTTTGCTATGATATCAGATATTTGAGTTTTGAACAGGAACATCCTG
The DNA here is from genome assembly GCF_003597395.2 of Chelonoidis abingdonii. Classification (NCBI taxonomy): domain Eukaryota; kingdom Metazoa; phylum Chordata; order Testudines; family Testudinidae; genus Chelonoidis; species Chelonoidis abingdonii. Next base: position 149,033,373 of record NC_133772.1, on the reverse strand, counting down.
CTTTATGACTTGGCTGCTCCTGCATGACACTGCTATGAAGTCACACTCCTGGGCTTAGGATGGCATGACATGCTGTCATGGACAGGAGTGTGGTGGCACAAATTCAGAATTATAGTGTCATTGAAGGAGTAACAGGCTGGAGCAAACCATTGTTTCATCAGAAATCTTTAATTATTGCAAGAGAGTCACAGGAAAAAATATTACAACAACTGAGGATCCATAGACTTTTGTTGAAGTCTAACATCATTAAGACTCCCTTTTGCCCACCCCCAATCTTTAATTACTTTCTACTAAGGATTCCCTTTAATACTCCAGGTTATTGATCTGAGTAGATTATGAGAGTACTAAAGTTTGTGTTGTGCAATAGGAAACAATCTTTGGTCAAATTGGTGCCACTCCCACAGTTGAAAGTGGTTGCTAGAAATTCACCAGGAAATCTGAGGGGAGTACTGTGGGTTTCTGTTGGAAGGACTTCCAGTATAAATGCTACAGGGGCAGAGTCTGAGGCCAGACACTGGATTTCTTAATGTGGCTCTAGAAATGTCTGGAATGTCACTAATCACAACCAAATAATTGCACATGACAATGACTGGCCCATGTGCTGGAGTCAGAAAGCATGGTGAGAAACCTCCATGTCCCCACTGTGCACCCAACACAAGGGCATGTCACAGCTGAAGTCCCTGTGCTCTGGGGAGTATGTGATCTGGTCCATCAATATGCCCCAGCAGGCTCAAATCACTTCTGCAGCTCTACCCTTTTCCACAGCAAAGAAAGCAGCTTGCACTATCCTCCAGGGTGGGGTGACCTGTACATTGCCCAGCCCGTGCACTGGGGAAACCCAATCCTTTTCAGATTGTTCTCTCCCAGAATTCCACCCACACTGTCCCTATGTGTGCCAGTCCCTAACAATGATGCCGTAGCCAGCATCAACATTAACTATTTCACTGCTGATCATTTTAGCAGAAATATCCAGCTACTCCAGAATTGTGTCTGTAGCAGAGAGAGGGAGAGGACTAAGTAACACTGAACATGTTTCATTTTTCAGAGCTTTTATGTTATAGTACCTGAGCCTCTTAGTGCATGAGGAAAGACGGGTGGGGGAAGAATTGTGCATGGCAAGTTCCTTCCCTCTTCCGTTTTCTGTTTCCTGCTTAGACCGTGAGCTCAGTGCAGGGATCGATCTTCCTTTATAGCCACAGATGATTTTGTTGCAAATCTCATGTTTGTTTGTTTGTTTATTTGTTGTGGGGGGGGTCTTAAAGCCCCAGCTCCTGTAATATGTTTCCGCTTTCTTTTTTTTTTTTTTTTTTTAAAGTAGCTTTTGAGCCCTCATGGTTCCATGGAAAAGCTTGAAAATGTAACCTCTAAAGACTCAAAAAGCAGAATAAATTTCATCATTTTTAAATCAGTTTGATACTTTTTTGGGATTGACTCATGATTTTTGAACATTTGTGGTTGGGAATACTGCATAAAGGAGATCCTAAAATACATCAGATATATCCTAATGTGCACTTTAGGGCTCTATAGAAATAATACCTTACATACAATTGTGTGCTGTTAGAATAACCATAGGAATTTATTCTTGTATGACAACATAGTAGCATTGACCATTATATAGACATTTCTGTTCACAGTATTCAATGTATTTGATAAATATGCCCATCTGACCCCTACTATATATTTGACACTAAAATTTGGGGAAGTTGTATGATCTGTGATATACGGGAGGTCAAACTAGATTGTCATAATGGTCCCTTCTGGCCTCAGAATCTATGAAATGAATGAAAGAAAGCTGGACACTGAACAATTACTTGTTTTGAATGATTAGCATGAATTTTTAAAAGTGACTAAAACGGTCATTAGAAAAGAGACATTTGGGACAATATAAAACTTTGGGCAGTATCCTGTAGCCTATACTTTTTTTTCATCTAAGTACTCTCTATCTAGCTTCTTTTGGACTATGTTCACATTATAATGATGCTTTTCCACATGTTAAAATACAGCGTGGAAAGGAAGGTCTTTTAAATTCCCTTAGTAAGTTTCACTAAATCCCTTGTTGATCTTGAGCCTTTTGCTTTCTTGGACAGTTTTGCACAACAGATTTTGACTCACATCAGAGTTTTATGCCCCTGAGATTAGGAATATAGCTTGTTATCTTCACTTATTTGAGACAGGATTGTGGGAATCCTAGTATTTAACATTCAACTTCACCAGTGCAAGCATAATTTATGCTTGTTGGAACTCTTCCATGAGGTCCTGATTCAGCAAAGCACTTAAACACATGCTTAACTTTAAGCATGCGAGTAGTCCCATTGCCTTCAGTAGGATTAGGCCTTCAGTTAAGGCATCCATAGGATTTATCATGCTTAAATTATGCACAGGTCTAAGTGTTTCGCTGAATTGGTGCCTAAGCACCTGGGAAACTGTGTGCAGCAACTGGACTAAAATAAACTGCCATTTGTTTTTCAACAACTAAATTTGCTTCTTTTGTTATAGCTACAATATGCAACAGACTCCTGAAACACAAACCAGAATTTGTCAAAGATGTTGCATAGCTAAAATAAATGAGATTTAGAATTACATGGAATTTCAGATTTTCTGATTAACAAAAACAACTATAGTTGGAATAGTTGATTTTTATAAAATCACTTGAGATGGTCACAGAATCGTAGGACTGGAAGGGACCTCAAGAGGTCATCTAATCCAGTCCCCTGCACTCAAGGCAGGATTAAATATCATCTGGACCATCCTGACAGGTGTTTGTCTAACCTGCTCCTAAAAATCTCCAATGATGGAGATTCCACAACCTCCCTAGGCAATTTATTCAAGTGCTTAACTACCCTGACAGGAAGTTTCTTCTAATGTCCAACCTAAACCTTTAAGTGAGAATACCTTAATATGAGGAAAGTAGTTGACACTGAGAATGGGAAAGAAGTGCATTTTGTATGGATAAAAGCAAAATATTCTTCAACAGAAAAAAACCCTGCTATCATATTTATATCACAGACAGACATCAGATATCAAACAGTATTTTTGGAAGGAGCTGGCACACCTTATGAGCATGGATGGTGTTTACACTAGATCTTGTAATGCATAACTGTCAAGAAAGTGAAACAGGCATAGTGCTTATGCCTCACATCATTCATTCTCTACACTTTTTAAACTACATCACTCCAGGGGTCCATTCCCATATACAGAAGACCCCTAAATACTAAGAGCAATGTCACTACAGTTTTAAAGTTGATATATACAGAAACCATAATGAAGCAGCAAATCAAAATAGAATATGAGATAATACTTTGAGAATTACAACCATTAAACCTCACAATAGCCATGCAAAATGGAGACTAAAGAACACACAGTCTAAGAGACTTGTTCAGTATGATACACCATATTCCTGGAAGAGCTATGAATAGAATCTTCATCTTGTTTCCCAGTTCCCTGTTCTAACCACTAGACAATTCTCCCTACACAGCTCCCTTATACATATCTACCATATTTAACTCAATAGTGGTATCATCAGCATTGAGATCAAACAGTCACTAAACTGAAGAACAAAAGCGACAGGTGTTTTGCAGTTAAATATCAGTTTCCCGCTCCCTCCCTATGCAAATGTGAGGTTTCCCATCAAAATATCACCTCAAAAGATACAGAGGAAACAGGGAAGAGCCTACTGCACAATTCTGGCCTGTCACTGCATGTGAACCTAGTTTCACACAAGACATGTTCCATGAGAGTGACTGACTAAAACTACTGCAGACATTGAGTCAGTTTGTCAGTCAAAGCATACTAAAATAATTCTGTAAAATAAGACTTTGATAAGCAGAAAGTACATATAACTACATTTTCAAAAGACTTTTCTGTACTGCAGTGAAAGAAGAAAAGCCTCAGTGGCACAGTAATTAAATAACATATCACATAACACCCTTCCAAATGAAGAACTTCAGATTACAAGAGAAAAATAAGGCACCACCTCCAAGACAGAAAGGAGTATCATTTGTGTTCTAGTTCCATGTTCTTTCTAGGAAGTTAAGAACTCAAGAAGAGAGACGAGCCATACAGAACTAGTTAAGGTACCTGTTCAAGATTATTTGGAAATAGATTGATAAACTTCCCAACTTGTTGCATACTTCTGGATGGAAGCCATCAAAAAATCCATTGAGCCAAGTTCTCAATGCACAACAAGAATTCAATTCAAGATGAAAAGAAGCAGTGTTGGAAGAGATACTGACATTCAAAAGGGGAGGAGAATAAAAGAGGGAATGAGGTTACACAGGCTCAGCCTGCACCATTACTAAAATTAGATCATTCCTTTTGTTCTCCTGAACTTTCTGCTCTATTTGCAGGGAATTGTATTAGCAATAGAAACTGTGAGAATCTGTCCAACCTTATTAGAGAAGTTAGATAAAAATAAATTATGAAAATCCATTTTGAATTCACTCGCACACAAAAAAGGCAGTGTTTTCGAAGCTTTAAAGAGTAGACTAAAAAGAAATTGTGACCCATTTTGGAAAAAAATGAATATCAATCTGACAAAGGTTATTTAATCTTATTAGAGTACATTAAGCACCAGACCATAACCAATGAGTACGTTATAATTTGTGCACATATATCTTTTTACCATTTAGGCTCCATTGTGCGCAACTATATACAGGGATACTTCTTGCATCTCCCCTATAGCTGTCTGCTTTCTCAGGAATGTCCTCTCGTGCAAGCAACCCATCTATTACTACAGTGGCTATCCAACTGAGACCTAGACAACCTTTTTAATACCTGCAAGCATTTTTGATGCTTTGTTCCTTAGTTTCTAGAACAATGTCTCACTTCTCCATTCTCTTCCAGTCGCCCTGCCTCATCATCAGCTCAGTCATATTTTCTAGGATTTTTTTCATGATTTTAGCACAGTAAAAAAAAAAACATAAGACTTCCTTGTTGCCTGGATGACAAAGCATAGCTTTCTAAGAGTATTTTAAGTGTTATAATGGAAATGTGTTTAGACAAAGATGCAGATTTAGCGGTCAGTCTAATGGTTTTTAATGCTATGGCAGCAAGTGGAGATTGTGATGGGGATTGTAATGCAATGGTTGATCTCTAAGTGTTGTGGGAATTTTACTTCAGAATTTTTCTAATGAGATCACACCCTTATTCTTCTGCTTGCTTGGGGGATATAATCAGAAGAGGAAGATAGTTAGTACCTATCAACTTAGGGACGAAAAAACAAATAACTACAGTAGAATCTCAGTTACAAAACACCAAAGTTATGGACTGACCAGTGACCACACACCTCATTTGGAACCGGAAGTATGCAATCAGGCAGCAGTGGAAATAAAAAAAACAAACAAAAAAAGGCAAATACAGTACAGGGCTGTTAAATGTAAACTACTAAAAAAATATAAAGGGAAAGTGGCATTTTTCTTCTGCATAGTCAAGTTTCAAAGCTGTATTAAGTAAATGTTCAGATGTAAACGTTTAAAAGAACAACCGTAACGTTTTGTTCAGAGTTACGAATAACCTCCATTCGCAAGGTGTTCGTAATTCTGATGTTCTACTGTATCTATATACTGTGTGTGTATGTTACACACACACACACACACACACACACACACACACACACACAACCTGACACTAATTATCTTGCACGAGGAAAGTAAAATAATGTTTAAAAAGGAAGTATCTGGGACTATATGCCTAAATGCATGCAAGATCAGGACTTTAGACTGGAGAACGTCTGGAGCAAATTTTACCCAAAACAAACATATTAGATTTGTCTGACTTCATTTTGGTTTAAATAAATAATCATTTCTTTACTAATTTTTAGTAACTCACAAAAGCAAACCAGTTCACAGCTATGTTCTAATGCTCATTAGCCTAAAACGGACATACAGCATACTAGGCTGATGTTTTCCTCCAAGTGTTTTAAGTTGTTTTAAATTTTTCGCAGCAAGTTTGGTTTAGCTTTCTGTAAAGTACACCCGGGGTCTCCTTTCCCAGAACATTGAGACAGGAGGGAAACCCAATCATAAATATGGTCGCTTGGAATGAATCACACAGTTTGGTAATTTGTTAGGTAGAGTGGATGTCTACTACTGCCCTCTACTGAATGAAGTGCTCAAGGGCATGAGATGTAGTAGCTTGCACCCAAATAAATAAACACTAATACTACTATGGCAGCTGCAAATTGTCCTTAAGTTCTAGTGGTGGGGGTCTGTGTTCTGGAGCAGAATGTCTTGCATTCTATCTTCACTTATATAACTATGAAGTCTATGTGGCCACGGAATAGAGTATAAATGACAACTGTGAAATCTATGTGGCCTTAGAATTTTTACACTCTGTCAAACTAAAGACACAGAATATACCTCAGTCAATACTGGGCTGTCACTTGTGATTCAAATAGCACACAGATTTGCAATTTGTAATTCACTCTGTCCTCAGGTCAGTCATAGCTTTCCAAAACACTACAATTGAAAGAGACTTCCAAGACAGAAGAGCCCTTCCCAAAACATAAAATATTCAACTAAACTGCCTCCATAATCGGAGATTTTTGTATTAACTGCAAGCAAGAGAAAGTGAGAAAAAATCTAGCTATCTAATCAACGAAAAACATCATTTTTCATTTATCCTAAATGAAAACTGAGAAGATGAAAGGAAGATAACTGCAAATTTTTAACTGGCTTTTTGTCCATTTACAAGTCTATTCTCACTCCACTTGATAATAATAATAATATTGGTGGTAGAATATATTTCTGTTTGTAAATTCCAAAATGCCTTTACAGTCCTGCCTTGATAGGGCAGATACTTTCCATATTACATTTCTTTTTATGCTGTATGGGATTAGTTCTTCAGCTGTGAACTGATGAAACAACTCAGTGTTTATGCTTAGTAGATAGGCTGTCAGTGAGTTGAAACTTTCATCAACAAAGTTCCTTACACTAGAGGAATGTAAACCCTAAACCTTGCACAACATTTTTAATGATAATTTAGAAATATTACTGAAACCCTCTGCCACTACAAAACCAGGCACAGACCTCACTTGCAGGAAAAAGTTTAATTATTTGTAAGGTGGCTTTATTCTAATGAAATAAAATCAGCTGGAAAGAAACAAGCTCTGTAGTGTGTGTTGCAATAATTGGACCTACACGTTTACCGTAATTGCAAACTCAACTGTAAAAAATAAGTATAAATTTACAAAGTCTCACAATGACCTATAAAAATAAATGTTAATGGAAAAAGGTGCAAACTAAAAAGCTTACTAATATAATTCAAGGACTGTCTTAAAATCATGCCCGGTAAACAAAAAAGTGTGGGACCTAATAGCAATAAACCAAAATTAGCATGTCAAAAACTAGGCCTAATTGGTGGACAAAATAGTGAAAGGACAGGCTATTCCACCCAGCACTCCTTTTGCGGTCCACAAAAAGCAAACACCTGGCTCTGCCTTACTAAAAAAAGGAAAGGTGCAAGCTTCACTGTCTTGGCTGCCACCCCCACCTTCTCCTGGAACTCTGGACCTTCATCCCGATCCCCAAAAATGTCTCCACCAGCTAAATCCTGAACATCACCTGGCATGTGAGACAACTCCAGTCCATCGTAATTATCTTCTCTTTTCCCCAAAAAAAGACAGTTGCTACCATCTTTAATAACATCTACAAGACTGTCAAACAATGAGAATGGGTGACAGGGGATAGATCACCTGATGATTACCTGTTCTGTTCATTCTCTCTGAAGTACCCGGCATTGGCCACTGTCAGAAGACAGGATACTGAGCTAGATGGACCTTTGGTCTGACCCAGTATAGCCATTTTATGTTCTTAAAACAATGTGGTTTTTTTTTCAAAACTCTAGAGCCAAAGGGAAAGGGAAAAAAAGATGTTAAAATAAAAGCCTTATTTTTATTTCATATTTTATGTTTCAATTGCTTTAACTGTTTCCTTTATTTTTCCGTATCTTTAATAGTTAAAAAGAATTGTTAATGGTGTGTTTGCCATGCTACTAAGCAGGCTAAGGTCTCTGTATACCAAACTCCAAAACTTGTTTAAAACTATTTCATGTTGGACAGCTTCAAGGTCAACATCTTTGATTCTTGGACTCTTTATTACACGGGTGGCCAACCTGAGCCGGAGAAGGAGCCAGAATTTACCAATGTACATTGCCAAAGAGCCACAATAATTCATCAGCAGCCCCTCATTAACCCCCACCACCAATCCCAGTGCCTCCCGCCCACTGGCAGTCCTGCTGATAAGCGCCTCCTCCTTCCTCCCCACACCTCCCGATCAGCTGTTTCGTGGCGTGCTGGAGGCTCTAGGAGGGTGGGGGGAGGAGCGAGGTCACAGCAGGCTCGGGGCAGGGGCAGGAAGGGGTGAAGTGGAGGCAAGGCCCATGGCAGAGCCAGGGATTGAGCAGTGAGCACCCCCCGGCACCTTGGAAAGTTGGCAACTGTAGCTCCAGCCTCAGAGTCTGTGGCTATACAAGGAGCCACATATTAACTTCTGAAGAGCCACATGTGGCTCTGGAGCCACAGGTTGGCCACCCCTGCTTTATCCATATAAATTAACATCTTGGCAGTACCTTGTGGATTAGCAGGATGGGCAGAAAGGCACAGAACAGGTAATGAGACCACTTCATCAAGAAGGCATATATCATGGAGCCAGGGCTGTGACCACTCAAGGAGCAGAAATGCTGGCACTTCCTGTTGGACTGTGTGGCGAACAGATCTATGTGGGGAAAGCCCCATCTGTGGAAGATGCTCATAGCAACATCCAGGTGTAGGGACCACTTGTGATGAGTTAAGAAGGACCTGCTAAGCCAGTCCGTAAACTGGTTCTGTACCCCTGGCAGGTACAAGGCCTCGATCTTGATTGAGTGTTTGATGCAGAATTCCATAGATGAACAGCTTCCTGACACAGGGGAAAGAATGAGCCCCTCCCTGTCTGTTGATGTAGTACATGGCCAATGTATTGTCCGTGAGGATCAAGACTGCTGGGTTCGCAATATGGGGTAAGAATGCCTGGCACGCCAATCGGACTGGCCTGAGCTCCCTGACATTGATATGAAGCAATAGGTCCTCCACAGACCAATGACCCTGGGTCTTGAGCATCCCTAGATGGGCTCCCCAGCCCATCTTGAGGCATTGGAGACAGGTGTGCTGATGGCTGAGGTTTTGTGAAGGGAATCCCTTCCCAGATCACTTGAGGATACAGCCACCATGACAGGGAGCAGAGAATATGAGGTGACACCGTGACTGCCTTGTCCAGACGATGTCTTCAAGGGGAGTAGACCGCAACGAGCCAGGATTGGAGAAGTCCGAGTCACAGCCTCATGTGATGAACAACTTATGTGCACAAAGCTATATGTCCAAAAAGGTTCAAACAAAGCTTGACCATGGTGATTTGCTGAGACTGCATGCAACGTATTGTCTCTGTGATTACTTGGAAACAACTCACTGGGAGGAGAGCCCTCGCCACTTGGGAGTCGAGAAACGCCCTAATAAATTCTATTCTCTGAATAGGTATCAGGGTTGATTTCTGAATGTTGATCAAAAGGCCCAATGCCTAGAAGGTTGACTGGATGAGGGCGGTGACTGACTGCACTTGCACCTGAGACCTGCCCTTGATGGAGGCAGTCATCTTCTCCTGAGGAAGGCCGCTACCACTGCCATGCATTTGGTGAAGACTCTCCGGGGCCACCAACAGGCCAAACAGCAAGGCCACAAACAGGTAATGTTTTTGATTTGCCATGAACCTCAGGAATCTTCTGTGTCCTTGGAAAATCAATATGTGAAAATTTGCATCTTAAGTCAAGGGCAGCATACCAATCCCTTAGATCCAGTGACAGAATGATTGACCCCCAAGGACACCATGTGAAACTTCAGCCTCTTGAAACGATGGTTGAGTCGATGCAGGTCTAAGATGGGTCTGAGACCTCCCTTGGCCTTGGGTATCAAAACATAATGGGAGTAAAACCCTTTTCCTCTTGGATGTAGCTGAACCTCCTCCACTGCTCCCATGCTGAGGAGATATTGAACTTCTTGCTGCAGAAGGGGTCCCTGAAGAGGGGCAGGGAAGGTAGGTGAGAAGGTGGGGTTGAAATAAATTGGAGGGTATAACCAAATTCCACTGTGTTTAGAAACCAGCAGTTGCAGGTGACCTGTTTCCAGGCCTCTAGGAAGTGGGAAAGATGGTCCAAAAAAATAGGGATAACTGAATCTAGACCATGAGGAATTAGTACGACAACCCCATCAAAACAAATGTTTCCAGGTGCCCAAGTAATGGAGAGGATCTGGGGAATGGGTTTAGCAATCTAGATGGTGGAACACAGAGAGCAGCTGGCCCTAGGAAAAGTATGGCTGCTCCTGTGGTCAAGGCACTAGACTGAAACTCAGAATATCTGCATTCAGTTTCCAATTTTGCCATAGATTCTCTGTGAAGCCTTGAGCAAGTCACTTGAGACCTGATCCAAAGCACATATAAATTAATAAGAGTCTTTCCATTCACTTAATTGGACTTTGGATCAAGCGCTAAATGTCCCCATGCCTCAGTTCCTCACCTGTAAAACAGAAAATGCCTGCTTTCTGGCTTCACAGCAAAGTTGTGAGGACAAATTGTAAGCTCTCTGTGGCAGAGACCAACTTTTTGTTCTGTGTTTGTACAATGCCAACCGCAATCTGGTTCTGTGTGGTCCTTGACAAGGGCTCCTATGCATTATGATAATACAAACAATAAATTATCATTTCTTTATAAGGTGATCAGATATTAGGTTATGGGGGCCAAGAAAGAGCTGATTATGTTATAATTATTGTTAATTTCTGGGAAATAAAACCAAACTCCAGGAAAGGGATGAGTTTGGACTCCACTTTCTGTGTGAAGGATGTCTGACAGCAGGCTAGGAGAGGAGACAGAGCTTTCTCGGGGCTGGCCCAAGACTGTGGAATGAACTCCCAGAGGAAATAAGGAGCATCACAAACCTCCCCGCCTTCTCTAACATAAACATATAGCAGCAGGTGTATATATTCTTTTTTAAAAATCCACAAAACACTTCACTGCACACACTTCTCCTCCTGGGGAAGAGGATGAGAGAACAAACACATGACAGATATTAGTCACGTTGCTTAATGCTTTAGTGGGAAGCACTCATCCTAGGGTCATGAGCACAGTACAAGAATCTAGAAAGAACAGAACAAAGGCACTTAAATACAAACACCTTCCCATTACATAGTACTACAATAACTGGCAACTCAGATATTCTCTTTCACAAAAAGGACCCTGTGAATGTAAATCTGTCTTCTAGGACTACTTGTAGATTGGTATCGCTGATAACCCATTTTACCTGATGATGCTGTAGAATTATAATGTTAAGATGTTCCTCATATAATAACTAACAATACATTTGATATTATTATGCTTAGATCTGTCCGGAATTAATTAGTAACGTTAAATTAGTTTGTTTTTCTTGTTTAATTGGTTAATTTACTTTGTTTAAAAACACATTTTAAAAATATTTTAATAAAAAGATGGACCAACATTTACAAATGAAAATTACCTACTAAGGACAACTTTAAATGTTTAGTATACTATGTAAGGCTGACAATAGCTATATTCCTGTATATGTCTGAACACACCCATACATTGAACATTTTACAATCAACGCTCCTCTTGCAGTGACACCAAACTCATCTTCGTTTCTTTCACCTAATACCTGATCCACCTAACCCTTACTCATGGGATGAAAGACGGGCAGGAATCAATAGCTTAAGAAGTGCAGACTATGGCTGTCGACATCTTACATTTAGAAAGGCCAGTAACAAGGTAAATTTAGAGTAGCCACTGGCCATCTTCTCCTCATCATTTAATTTCATAACAGGTTTAAGAAGTCTGCAGTATACATTTGCAGAATTCTTAAATTTTAGGAAAACACTGTACCGATCTATGAAGCCAGTTACAAGTATATGATTTGTCCAATGGCTAAAACTGATTCTTTTTATGTCAATGTTATAATTTCATGATGTGGGCCTAGGAGGTTTGCATACATAGACACATTAGCTCTGTATGTACAGATACTTGAATTGTAGATGTCACATCAATTAGATTTGTGGTTAGATACTACACTGATAAGTGCCTTACAAAAACCTATGGAGAGATGAACACATGGAGTCTTAATGAAGAATAGAAAATGATGGTCTTTAGTATGCTGCTTGCCTACTAAGAATTTTATACAGTATGTCATGCGGATGCTGGATAGGCATAAAGAACAGGAGTACTTGTGGCACCTTAGAGACTAACACATTTATTTGAGTATAAGCTTTCGTGGGCAAGAGCCCACCTCATCGGATGCATGTAGTGGAAAATACAATAGGAAGATATATATATATACACACACAGAGAACATGAAACAACGGGTGTTATCATACACACTATAAGGAGAGTGATCGGTTAAGGTGAGCTATTATCAGCAGGAGAGAAAAAGAACTGTTTGTAGTGGTAATGAAAATGGCCATTTCCAGCACTTGACAAGGAGATGTAAGGAACTGTAGGGATGTGTGTGAAATAAACATGGGGAAATAGTTTTACTTTGTGTAATGGCCCATCCACTCCCAGTCTTTATTCAAGCCTAATTTGATGGTGTCCAATTTGCAAATAAAATTCCAATTCAGCAGTGTAAGCCGGTCGGTTCGGGCCTCGTCCCCCTCAGGTGCAGCGGGGAGCCAGGGCGCCTCCTTCTATGCAGCGAGACGGGTTCCACGCCGGTCCTGTACTCAAGGGTCGAGCAAATGCGGTCTATGGGCCCGGGCCCTTAGACAGGGCGGGTCACCAAACGGTTCAGGCGCTGGCCCTTTGGGGCAGGGCAGAGCAGTAGCAAAGTCTAGAGGCCCTGGCCCTTAGGCAGGGTGGGGCACCAAACAAACTGTAACACAGCTCAGGGGCTCTGGGTGAAGGGGGAATTCTGCCACCCGGTTACGGGTGGCAGGGGGAACGCAGGCCCACCCACTCCTCTGCGTTCCAGTCCGGGGCCCTGATAGCAGCGGTAACCGCTAAGGCGGTCAGTGGGGACCCTGACCGAAACACAACGGCCATAGGCTCAGGGCCTTCTGCGGCCTGACTGTAGTCAGCCGCCCCCGAGCTACTTCCAATTTCCCCCTCCCCCGGTACCTGTCCTCCGTCGGCATAATTCGGCGGGTCCCAGACCATAGGTTCCTCGGAGAACTGCCGGGGAGCAGGCTCTGGCGGCTCCTCCGGCCAACGGGCGCAGGGTAGTTCAGGCTGAGGGTCCTCAGGATACCCAGTAGGGGGCGGGTTCAGCCAGCACTCCTCTGGATACCGGGCCCGAGGCAGGTCCGGCCAGCGCTCCTCTGGATAGTGAGCACAAGGCAAGCTGGGCCGAGCGGGAGCTCTGGCCTCCACGTCCGTGCTCTTCAGTGTCCTGGGCTTAACTGAGCTCTGAGCCCTGGCTTTTATATTTCCTGTCCCGCCCCTTGACTTCGGGGGGGGGGGGGAGGCGGGAACAGGTGGTACTGGCTCCGCCCACAGAGGTGCCTGCTCTGGCTCTTCCCCCTCAGGTGCAGCGGGGAGCCAGGGCGCCTCCTTACAAGCAGTCTCTCGTTGGAGTCCGTTTTTGAAGTTTTTTTGTTGTAATATTGCGACTTTTAGGTCTGTAATCGAGTGGCCAGGGAGATTGAAGTGTTCTCCGACTGGTTTTTGAATGTTATAATTCTTGTCGTCTGATTTGTGTCCATTTATTCTTTTATGTAGAGACTGTCTGGTTTGGCCAATGTACATGGCAGAGGGGCATTGCTGGCACATGATGGCATATATCACATTGGTAGATGTGCAGGTGAGTGAGCCCCTGATGGCATGGCTGATGTGATTAGGTCAAGAACAGTACAGTCAGCACATCTACTTTGGAGCTGAAAGAAAAGCATTGACAGGTCAAGTGAAATGGATAGATAAAGTTGTTTCAAAGACCCCTCCCCATTCCATCTCCCACATAATTACAGTAACTCCTCACTTAAAGTTGTCCTGCTTAACATTGTCTCATTATTACGTTGCTGATCAATTAGGGAACATACTCATTTAAAGTTGTGCAATGTTCCACCCTTACATTGTATGGCTGCCTGCTTTCTCCACAACTGGCAGCCTCCCTTCACCCCCCTCCTCTGCCCAGTGCCTCCTGCTCACTGGCACATCCCGTGGATCAGCGCCTTCCCCCTCCTCCGCCTGCCTCCTGCTGGCAGCAAGCAGCTGGCTTGTGGTGTTTTGGAGGCAGGAGGGAGGAGCGAGGACTCGGCACACAGGCTCCCCAATGCAGGCAAGGGGGAAAGAGGGGGAGCCTGCACCAAGTACTCGCTCCCCCCGCCTCCTAAATGCCGCAAACCAGCTCATTGGATTTGCTTAACATCATTTCACTTAAAGTTGCATTTTTCAGGAACATAACTACAAGGTTAAGTGAGGAGTTACTGTACTTCTAGGACAGAGTTAAAGTTGTTTTGGTGTTGCACAGCCAAAAATGCCCAGTGTATAGATGTATATTAATCAACAGTGTGTTACAGTTGGGCAAGAGCTATATAATTAACCTTAGCTGATGAATTCCAGAGTTTAATATTTGCAGTGACGAATAATATTTGAACTTACAAGTCACGACTTAAGTGTTAGCTAACAAATGTTTACTTTGGGAATGCCTATGGTTTTTGTGGTAGTAACTAATGTATCTGAAAATAGCAACAGTAATTTTTTTAAAATATAAATAACAGGATGGGGTAAGGAGACAGCAGGAGTATATAGATCGGCAAGGTGTTTTATTGGCCTTCCAATCTGTTTGTATCCATCTGCTGTCTTATCTTAACGTATGCACTGTGGCAGTGACCATCTTTTGTTATGTGGTTTGTACAGTCCTTAGTACAGGTCTGCTCAGGGCTAATTTTAAAGCCTGACCCAGACCCAGACGAGACCTGAGCACAGCTGACCCAAATTCCACCCAAGAGTATCAAGCTATTTTCAGATCTGACCTGACCCTGATACTTCCCCCCAAACCTGCTCCCCATACTCACGATACGTCTCTGGTCGCCGCCTGCATGGCCCTTCCCTCCCCCCATTGGCCATTGCTGTCACCTCACTGTGGAATGAGAGATGTTGTGACTCATGGGCAAGCTAACTCCGCAGTACACACAGTGCAGGCGGGTGGCCAGCGAGAGCAGGGTACGCAATTGCCATCACTCCAACCTCCTGGGCAGGAAGAGAAGATCAGAGCCAACCTGACCCAATCTGAGCCTAAGAAGGTTAGGTTGTTTTCAGAGCTGGTCCAATCCCTGTACTCAGGTAGCAATGGTCTAGTGCAGTGATTCTCAAACTGTTAGTCAGGACCCCAAAGTGGGTCATGACCCTGTTTTAATGAGGTTGCCAAGGCTGGCTTAGACCTGCTGGAGTCAAGGACTGAAGCCCAAGCCCCACCACTGGGGTCAAAGCCCAAGAACTTCAGCCCCAGGCAGCGGGGCTCAGGTTTACAGCCCCCCTGATTAGGGCTAAAGCCCTTGGGCTTCAGCTTTGCTCCTCCCAACCAGGGGCAGTGAGGCTCAGGATTTCCCTAGCCCCGGGATAGCCTGGCTAAGGCAGTGCCGTAACAAGGGCGAGGCAAATGAGGCACTTGCAGCAGATGTGCAAAGCAGAGGGGCACAGCTCTATCGCGATCGGCGGCACTTCGGCAGCAGCTCTATCACCACTGCATCTTCAGCGGCAATCCAGCGGCAGGTCCCTGAGTTCCTCTTGGAGGGAAGGACCTGCTGCTGAATTGCTGCCGCCGCTTCATTCATTCTTCAGCCGCAATTTGGCAGCAGGTCCTTCTCTCGGAGAGGGACTCAGGGACCTGCCGCCAAAGAGCCTGGAGCCGGCCCTTGCCTCGGACACAAAAATTCCTTTCTAGAGCTCTGGGCTCAGGCTTTGGTCCCTTTCCTGGGGTCATGGGGTAATTTCTGTTGTCAGAAGGGGGGAGTTTGAGAACTCCCGCTCTAGAGCCTAGCACACTGTGATCCTAACTGGTGAGCAGGGCCACATGCCACCAGTGGGTCTATACGGGGCCTTAAGTGTGAGGGTGGGGCGGGAACAAACGTATGTTTTAACTAAGTGCTAAGAGCGACCAGGGCTTGGTTGGGACCCCGGCTCTTTCTCCGCAGCGAGCCCCAAAGGGCATTACGACTAAGTACGGTGAGGGGCAGGAACGGCCAAGGCAGGGCGGCAGGCAGTGCCCACCACCCCCACTGAACCCCCCTCTCAGCCCCCAGGTGTCCTCTGAGGAATCCATCCCCCCGCCCGGGGCGAAGGCAGGGTCAGGCCCCTTGTCCCGCTGGTGCCCAGCGTCAGCAGAGGCGCAGCAGTGCCCCAGGTCGGCCCTACCGAAACCACGAGCGCGCAGGGGCCGCCGGTTGTACCGACCCTAGGGACACAGCCTAGGACTAACCCCCCGGCCACGCCGCCGCCGCGGTGCGTGCAGTAGGCGGCCGTGGCCGGGTCCCCTGACTGAGGGCTGCGTCAGGCGGGAAAATGGCGGCGGCGGGGGGAGGGGGACGCAGCTCCCTTCGTCAGCGCGCGGGGCCGGGAGAGCCGGAGCCAGCGCCGCCGCTGCGGAGAGAGCGAGAGCGGCCCCTGCCGCCGCCGCGTCTGAATCCCGCGCCCCCGCCTCGCCGCAGCGGCCTAGGCGGAGTGGGAGGATCCCCCGCCAGGCGGTGCCCGCTTCAGTTCGGTTCCTGTGGAAACCAACGGGGGTGGAGCGGGGGGATTTGGGTCCGCGAGCCGCTGATGGGGCTCCGCCGCCGCTGTGCCTGGGGCTCGCCGCGCCCGACGCCGGGGAGCCCGCGCAGCCCCCAGGTACGCGGCTTACCGAGAGGCGCTGACCGGGCTGTGCTGCCCTCAGGGCTAAGCCCCGCCAGCGGCAGCCTGGCGCGCTCCCCACGCCGAGCTGGAGTGGCCGGCCTCGGGCTCCACTGGGGCCAAGCCCGAGGGCTGATTCCAGAGCCTGAAAGTGCCAGGGTTTGTGGGGGGTTGTAGGGGCTGTGTCCCCGGCTGGGTGGCCACTGCAGACATTGACAGGGCACACAGTCCTGGATGGGGAACCTGTTGTGCTAGGCGCTGTACAAACGCAAAACAAAGAGATCGTGCCTTCCCCAAAAGATATTTGGGATGCTGCTGTGGGAGCGGAGGGTGGGGTGTGAACAGGGCTGACTCCAGGTACCAGGGCAGGAAGCAGGTGCTTGGAGTGGTTAACGGAGAGGGGTGGCACGTTCGGCTCTTTGGCAGCAATTCGATGGCGGGTCTCTCAGTCCCTCTCGGAGGGAAGGAGCTGCCGCCGAAGAATGAAGTGGCAAGGTAGAGCTGCTGCCGGCTTTTTTTTGTTGTTGTTGTTCCCTGCTGCTTGGGGCGGCAAAAACACTGGAGCCGGCCCTGGGTGTGAATGCTGGCCCTAGGACTAAGACTTTGATGTACCCCTGGGCCTTGCACTTAAAACAAACTTGACCTTATCTTTCTTAGTTTTTAGAACAAAGTCCGTGCAATTTGTAGGTGACCCTTGATCTGACAAGAGGTTTGTGTGTATGCAGCTATGGAGCTGTAGTGTGTTAGATGAGTCTTCCAAAATCGTCATGATCAGTTGCTAATCCAAGTACAAAATCTACTTCTGATTTTAGGGTTTTATATTGCCACCCCCTCATCGTGATAGCTGAGCACCTTCTATGAACATTTCATAGCAGTAATTAAGTCCTTGATGGACTTCACGAAGTCTCTGAGGATTAAAACTCTGCTTGGGGTAGGGGTGTGCTTATTTTTGTATTTATTTTATTTGTTTATGGTTGTTTGATCTTACTGATAGTTTCATGTGATGGGAGGTGTTGAGTATTGTGGCCTGGCTTGTACTAAGCAGATGACTTCTAAATAACCCCAAAGCCTTATATGACATAAGTTAAAAAATGAAAATTATACAAATATAATCCTATGTTTTGCTGTGAAATACTAGAAGTTGTCATTCATCAGCTCACTCTTTCAGCCTCTCCAAGAAATTTAAAGCTGCTCTTAACGATCTAAGCCCTGTAGAAGAAGGATGGTCTCATACATAGGGCACTAGCTTGGGATTTGGGAGATTCGGGTTCATGTCCTGACTCCACCAATAACTTCCTATGTGACTTTGGTCAAGTCTCCTTGTACCTCTCTTCTCCATCTGTAAAATAAGGATAACACATCTCTACCTCAGAGGGATATTGTGAGGCTGAACACATTAAAGGATTTAATGGTTTTCAGATACTATTGGGTAATGGGGATGATATAAGCAACTGAAAAATAAAGGTTTAGAACTACGCTGGTTATGTCCAATTGTTGTTGTTTGTATTGTAGTAGTACCTAGGAGCCCATTGTGCTAGTGCGAATGGAACAAAAAGCTGCAACCCCCCCAAGATCTTGCAATCAAAGTATAAGACAAGGGACAACAGATGGATATAGGTCAGGGGAGTACAAGGAAACAGTGAGACAATATTGATCAGTATGATAGGCAGGTATTAGCACTTCAGTGATCTACCTATTGTCAGTGTTTTTGTAGGCATCCCAGCAAAGGACACTAATGAGGTAGCTTTGCAGATATTTTGTGGGATGCTTCTCCCAGATGAGGGACAGCATGGGAGAAAACACAAACGTGCTTGTTTAACAAATTAACAAATGACATCATGGGCTGATCAGAGGTGGGAGTTGATGCTTCAGTAATGAAAGAGAGAAAATAGGTAGGTTGGAATTAGGCCATGAAGGGCTTTGAAAGTGAAGAAAGGTAGCTTATGTTTGATGTGACTGTTGTCACCCAGGCCAGCAGGGTAACCAGGCAATGTGGTCAGCCTAGAACTGTCCACATACTTTAGAAATGCAAACTAAGGGTAGATCCTGCAAAGAGTTACTTTTGCTGGGACTTGTGCAGAGGTAACTATACATACGTAAGCTCCTGTTTGAAGATCTGGCACCAACATATTTATCAATTCAGAGGTCAGATAGAGATATTTAAGATTACATGGTTTCCCATATTTGTTGGGCTTAAGTCTCTGATTTCTCTTACAAATTTGTTTATTTTTTTTTATAGTGCCTTACAATGTTTCTGTTTTGCATTGCACTCGGGTGGGAGGACTGTTTATACACACAGATTTTAAATTTTATGCAAGTATGTCTATTATTTATGCAGAACTTTGTAGTGGAAATATGTTTATTTAACAAATAAAACATTGTTAAATATGTTTTATTGGTTAATATTTTGTTTATGGTTTAGCAAATATATACTTAGAAACAAGAACGCAGACTAAACTTGAAACAAATAACACTGTGGGAAAACCATAAAATCACAGCTGCCAGGGAAATTTTATTTAAAAAAAAAGTAAAACTTTACCTTTGGTTTATGTTTCCTTTAAAATTGAATTTCTCTCCTTTACATGCCCCCACAGTTTTTCACATATAGCCTGGCACTGTTGCACACACAGCACTTTAAAACATGCTATTTAATTTTATTTATGAAAGTTCCAGTGACTTCTGAGCAAGCTTAGAATGTCCTTTTTTTTTTCCAAATGTCCCTTTTGAACATTTTTACTAGGGTGTGTCCATATTGCATTTATAAACTGTAGAACTGTTTGTAATGAATGCCCTATCCAGTATCTGCATGATTGGCAGGATTTCCACATTACATTTTAGTTGCTTTCAGACATGATTGCTGTTTTCACCTCAGTTGCAAGGAGAATGCAAATAATACCACAACATGCAAAGTTACAACAGAAGAAATGTACAATACTATGTAGAGAGTCCTCTGTGTTATAAGGGCAGCAGATTAACAATACTTCATGGCTCTAAATTTTATTACTGAGTATAATGTATTGATTTAGCCTGATATCTTTTAGAGAAAATGCCAATTATTGACCAGTAACACTAATTTAGAGTATCTTGATGCCTCTCATTTCCATTATTTCTGATGGAATGTTGTGATGCCCAGTGTATGCTTGCAGACCATGTGACTGTTTCCTTGGTGAATGTAAACTGTACATTGTGCACTAAAGCACTTAACAAATATTAAATATAGTAGTGAGAGGATACATGTCAGTGGCACAAGCACATTTGTTTCTCATTACACCTATAGTGCTGTTAAAAATGGGGTGCAGTTTACTTGTCAGTTAGAAGACAGCTAGTATAAAACACTTTCTGCATTAAATCTTCTAACTATACCTGCAGGTACCTCATTTAAAACAAAAATAGTGAGTTGTTACACAGTAGTTTTTTCTGAGTCCTGTTCTCTGTCCAGGGCTTCAGACTGAGTACTCCTGTCTGTTGCGTCTAGATCCTTGCTTCTGTGATCAGTAAGAGAGCAAAACATACATTTATATCATTACGTTTGTAGAGTACAAAGATATCTCCTTTTAAAAGTTTCCTTACCCTTGAGTAATAATTCCTTTTGGATGTCTACCTATATTCACAGTTGGCCCAGAAAAAATCCAAATGGAAGCAACAACCCTATAAATGGTTTGCTGGCCTTGCTGATTCATATATTAACAAGCATATTCTGAATACATGTTGTGCCTGTTACAATTAGGTCTTCAATTTTTTTCTCCCGTATTACAGATGGGGAATTGGGTATGTCAACCAATAGCATTCATTGTCTACTTATTACATTTTCAAACAAGCACCTTGTGCGTTCTCCTGTGCTATCCCTCTGTTGTATGGAGTGCCCCATAAAGATCTACAAAGCTACCTCACTGTACTACTTAAAACTCTTGCTGTCAGTTTTTTTGTAGAGATGGCAAACAATTAGGCTAGTGGTCTGCTGAGGCCACTGCCCATCGTGCTGACCAATATTGTCACATTAGTTTACATGTACTTCCCCATCTGTGTCTTATCTTATACTTTGATTGTAAGCCTCTCAGCCCGCTGCTGGTCTGGGGTCCCGACTGCCGGCCCCTTGCCAGCTGGGGTCCTGGCCACTGGCTCTGCTCAGCCCACTGCTGGCCTGGATGAACAGAACCCAGGCTGAGCAGGGTCGGCAGCCGGGACCCTGGCTGGCAGGGGCCGGTGGACGGAACCCCAGACTGGCAGCAGGCTGAGCAGCTCAACCTGCTGCCAGTCTGGGGTTCCATCTGCCACCTGCATTGCCAGTCTGGCATGCAAAATCTCTTACTGGCATGCAAAATCTTAAATTAATGAAGACTTGGCACACCACTTCCCAAAGGTTGCCGACCCCTGATCTAGACAGCCCTAGTTTTACAGGGAACTCAGTGTGGAACTCCTGTACGCACATGGATCCTCACTGAAATCGATGGGTTTCTTCCTGGACATGGGTGGCCTCCCATTTGAAAGTCCTTGGGGGATCAAGGCTTAAATCACAAGTTGGAATGGGGCTAGATGTAAATTTCAATTCTAGACAAGTGCTCTGTTGTGAAGGTGAACAATTCATTTTATTAATTCCAAAGAGTAGAGGCCATGTTAAATTAGTCCTATAATTCTTCACATAAATTCTGCAATGGTCAGTATATTCTGTATTTTAAAATATGTTGTAAATTTTTTCTCTATTTTAACAGTTTACTTATAGTCCTTAGAGTTCAGTGTATTCTGCAGATAGGATAGATGATGTCTCCTGAAATTCACAACATGAGAATTCCATATGATTTTACAAATGAAAACAGGACAAAACAATTATCTTTATTGCCTACTTGTGAAGTTTTTAATGTGTCATTTAGTAACACTACCTTATTTTTCTTTATCTGCTGTTGTGTTACAGGAAAGATGGGACTCATCCAGGATTCCTGAGTAATAAGAATGGGTCCAGATGTACCTCTCCTGAATGATTACAAACAGGAGTTCTTCTTGAAGCGCTTTCCACAGACTGTTTTGGGTGGTCCCCGATTTAAATTAGGCTACTGTGCGCCTCCTTACATATATGTGAATCAGATCATTCTTTTCCTGACACCATGGGTTTTGGGAGGAGTAGGAACACTTTTGTATCAGTTAGACATTATGAAAGACTATTACACTGCTGCACTTTCAGGAGGACTGATGCTTGTTACAGCACTTATTCTCCAGATGACAAATCTGTATGCAAGACAGAAAACAGTGACAGTAGAAAGAATGCAAATTCAGAATACCCTAAGGGATGAAGATGAGTATGAATTTTCCAGCTGTGTGGGTTCAGAGACAGTTAAATTTATTATTCCAGGCAAGAAATATATTGTCAACATTGTTTTTCATTCCTTTCTTGCTGGGGTAATGTGTGGGTTGGGAACTTGGTATTTGCTGCCAAACAGAATAACCTTGCTGTATAGTAACATTGGAGGAACTGTTGTGATCTTTGTGTTTGGATGGGTAACTATTTGTATAGGAGAATATTCTTTAATCATAAACACAGCTATAGAGACAGCTACTTTTCAGGCGCTGGATACTTATGAAATTACTGCTCTGATGAGACCGTTCTATATTTTTGTCTTTATTGCAGTGGATCTTGCACACAGGTAAACTTCTATCATGTTTATATAACTTTAATGTTGGCTTATATCTGCAGTTTGTCGGTAAATGCTATGAAATAACTCTCTTGAAAGATTTGTATTAGAGATGTAAGTCAATTGTATAATTTTCTAGGCTGCTTCTGGATTTTTCCAATAGAACTTAATGCTTTTATTTTGCTTTTGTAGAAAATTAAGAACTTAATAGCTTTCAAGAAAAGTTAGGTGGAGACTGAGAGGTTATAAGGTTAGGATAGTTAAAATGGTCACCCTCAGTCTTAAATTCAGTACTATTGGAAGTAACTGTTTGCCTCACTGTCCTTTTAAGGATCAGTTATCAAGCAGTATATTTTTACAGCTTTTAAATATCTTAAAATATTTATACCAAATATAGTACTTTAAAATTAGAGATAGGCCTGATTTGGAATTATAGATTCAAATACTGAACATCAGAAAAATTTAGATCTGGATTTGAACTTTCGGCTTCTAGTTGTTGTCAGTCTGATAATGTCCAGGCATTAATTTAAGTATATTTATTTTTGTGGGTGTTTTTTTTTTTTTTTTTTTTTTTCCAAAGTCTGACTATATTCTGACATTTGACTATAGGATACATAACTTTTATACTTCTGAATGTATCGTGTGTTAAACTTGAAGTGCATCTATATATTCAGTATCTTCCTTTCATAGGAGTCAAATACATTTCCTTTTTCATCCAGGTTTACTGTTAACATACCAGTTTTAGAACAGACAAACCAGATTTTGCACATCATTTTTCTATTTTTGCCATTTTTGTGGGCATTGGGGATTCTGCCCCCACTTGATGCACTTTTTCTGTGGGGAATGGAACAAGTGTTGGAGTTTGGCCTAGGAGGTTCACCCATGTCAAGTAATACAAGGTAAATTTTATTGACATAATGATCAAATATAACATTGTAGTTTATAAGCTATTTTCTTTTCAATCAAATCTTTTTTTTTCCCCCCCTTTTTCAGGTTGTTAGTAATGTTTCTCATTTCCACTGGAACAGCTATAGCATCATATTTCATTCCCAGCACTGTTGGTGTGGTCCTCTTCATGACTGGATTTGGGTTCATACTCAGTCTTAACCTGAGTGAGATTGGTCTAGCCTTCAAGCACACCATGATCAGCCATTTAGCTTCCAACAAGTCTAAGTCCAGTGGCCCTAGGATACACTCTGTGTGGAAGGAATTCTTCTTCTATTTGACTGTCTTGACATTGGCTCTCATAGAAGCCAGCTTGCTGCATCACTTTGCTGGTTTTTCAGCATTTTCCAAAGCCAGTCCCCAGGCTATAGTGAGTTACATTCTGATCATATTACTTATAGTTATGTGGATTCTTAGAGAGATTCAGGGAGTGTACTTGTTTGGAGTCTTCCGAAACCCTTTTTATCCAAAGGATGTCAGGACTGTGACCATGTTCATGGAGACTCAAAGAAGGCTTATGAAAGTCGGTGTTGTCAGAAGGATTTTACTAACACTAGGTAGGAATACCTTCTATATACTATATGTAACATGATTAAAACATGGCAATAACATTTCTCTATGTGAGTTAAAATGTATGTGCTAAGAAGATTTAAATGGCTTAAAGTTTTTCTTGAAGTTTTACTTGTAGCCTTGTGTGCACAATTAATGGGTTCAGATTTTCAGAAGTGACTAGTGATCTAGAGTGCATGAAATTTAGGGTGCTCAATTTGAGGGACTGACTTTGAGTGTGAGTGCTCCATGCTTTCTGAAAACCAGCCCCCTTTAAGGAGTGTAGGTTTAGAACCCCAAAATCACTGGTCACTTTTGAAAATCTTTGCTGTAACTTTGATAAAATAGTTCTAAAAGAAAACTGTTTTGACCCTGGAAGTCAGTCAAAATATTTGTTCCTTGCAACTTCCTAATTAAAGGTTTAATACTACTTCCATTGAAGTCAATAGCACATTTTCCACACTCTTCTATGGAACCAAAATTTGGCCCAGATTGAGTTTGTTTGTGTTGATCTACCAGTTTTGGGACATAATCCTGCAGTGCTTATTCACATGTTTCACTCATTTGAGTATTTCCATTAACTTCAGAGAGACTAATCACAAGTTAAGCATGGGCGTTAAGTGCTTGCAGGAATGGGCCCTTTGTGTTAAAATGCCACCTAATTTTAACCTTTTTTTTTGAGGGGGAGAGGGAAGTTCACGAAAAAAATTACTGGTTTAGTGGTGGCAATTCCCATTCACAAGCTAAGATTTCCATTCTGCAATGAGCTCACTGCAGGATCTGGAGCCAATTTATGGACTTTGGTAGAAATTGCAAAGAAAAAACGTTGATATTTCTCTCGTGTTTTTTTTTCCTTTTTTTTAATTGCAGTGTCTCCATTTGCTATGATAGCATTTCTTTCATTAGACAGTTCCCTACAAAGTCTCCATTCTGTATCTATTTGCCTTGGATTCACAAGAACCTTTAGAATGGTAATTTTAATTTTTTTCTAATTTGTTAGCTTGTAGAAGAATTTTTTTCCAAAAGAAATAAGAAGTGACTTGGAAGAAATACTCCAGGTCAAGAAAAGGGAGAAGGGGCAGATGCTTGGTACAACAAATAATCAGTCTCTGTTTTAGGTTTGGCAAAATACAGAGAATGCCCTGTTGGAGATGGTGATTGTATCGATAGTGCAGATGTTGCTATTTAATACAGATGTGTGGTGGAACAGAAGCCTTGATACAGGAATCAGACTCTTACTGGTAAACCTAATTTTAATTTTGATTAAGCAGCTAGCTATTGCATCCTATTCTTTTCTTGCCCACTTATTCCAAAATTAGGGCTCAGGGCTTATGAATATGGAGACTGAAACTCTATAGACATGGATTCTCACTTGGTTTAATAATTAATATTAAGTGTACTAAATAAAACTATGTAAACCTGAAAGAACTCTAGCAATGCTGAATGTGACCAGATACCTAAGAAAAATATTTGATTATTGTATGTATCTCAACAGGCTGGTGTCATTCGGGATCGATTACTTCAGTTGATCTCAAAACTGCATTTTGCTGCAGCTGTTCTCTTGACATCATGGACAGAGAAAAAGCAACGTCGGAAATCTACTGCCACCTTAATAACACTCAACATTGTTTTCTTCCCAATTGTATTGGCCTTCATTGCTGTCTCTGCATTACTTTCTTCCCCCATGCTGCCGCTCTTCACTCTACCAATATTTTTAATTGGGTTTCCTAGACCTATCCGAAGCTGGCCTGGACCTGTGGGTGCAACTGCATGTGTTTGTTCAGATACCATGTACTACCAGCAAGTGGTTCCGAGTCTGGCTGCTGCACTACAGTCTGCACTAGCATCTGGTAGTCTCGGTAGGTAAACTGTAGCTGTATAAAATAATTTGCAGATAATATAGTTAAATGCTTTAATCTGTGTAGCCTCTATTGGAGAACATTGTGATTTGCAACCTCTACGTTAAATAAATGCGCTCACTACCTAGATTAAAACTTAAACAGTGCAGTGTTCCAGGGCTTATTCAGCTAAGAAAAAAATAGGTGGTTTCTGACCTTGCTGCATTCTCTTAATAGAGAATGCTATGATTTAACACAGTGACACAATGGTGGCAAAACTATGTTGCACTTGGCATTCCTTATTTTGAACAAGAGAGGATGTCTGTCTAAAAGATCTGCCTAGGTTTAATTTAAATCTATGGGCTTAATACATGAACCACTTGGTAAAATTCTGTGGTCTGTGTTATGCAGGAGATGAGCCTAGAGGATCATAACAGACCCTTCTGGATGTAAAATTTTACAAAAGATTGTGGCATGTATTTATTTATTTTTAATGATACTAAAAGGAAACAAAAACCAAGATTATTTTTTTCTCCGCCAAAGAAAACATAATTGCTGAAATTGCAAGAAATTCTTTTGACAAACACTTGGCACACGTAGCCAGAATAATCAAGAGCATGTTGCCCTACTGATAAGTTAGGAGTATTTACTTTTGCTATCTTACAGTGATGGTGAGTAAGGGAGGCATCTTAGCATTCAAAGGTAATTGAATCTAACTTCATTCACACTTTCGGAGGAAGAGATAAATGCAGAAACTTTTGTCAACAGCCCTATGCGATGGTTTTGGTACAAGGGCTGAAGAGACTTGAAGTAATTGTTGGAAGCTTCCCCACAAAAAGAGAATCCCCACTCCCAGTTCACTCTTCCAGTAAATAAGAGAACATCTTCCTTATTGCTACTATGAAAGTGCAGTCTTGTGGCACTCGTGCCTCAGATTCAATATTTTTTTAAAAATAGAAAAAATTACATGCTTTTTAAAGGGATAATCTTTGAATGGACATCTCCAAGCAAGAGATCATGTTAGGATTTCAGATCATTTAAAGATGAAGCAACAATGCTTTATGTGCCACTATTTTAATTTAAAAATAAAAACCTAAACTACAGAGAAGATTTTTTAGTAGCTTTGACAGCCCAAATTTTAAAATAATCTTTGCAAAAAGGTAGCAAGAAAGTGCACTTTATTAGCCAAGTGGAATATGATTATTTTTAATTTTAACTATAAGCTAGTGGCTAGTTTTTACTGATTTGTGTTTTATAACATTCTGAAACTAAAATTCACTGTACAAGTCAAAGATGATTTGAACGTGAGTGAGGATGCAAATGAACAATGTGCTGGCAGCAAACATGCATTGTCCTGTTTTGGAATATCACAGATGTGCTGGAGAAGTGACAGCTGACTAATCTAAGGCCTGAATTAAGGAAATCAGTTAGATAGCAAGTTTACCCATCACCCTTTTACACTGAAACAGAGTAGAGGAAAGCAATGTGATGTTTCTGTGGGAGGGAGAGCAATCTACTGGCTAAAGCAGTGAGCTTGATTTCAGGACTTTTAAGTGCTAGCATTGCCATTAACTTGACACGTGCAAGTCATTTATGCCTTAATTTTCAAATGCCTACTAATTTTGGTTGCCTCGGGTTTTTTTGTGGTACTCAACTTGATGTCGAGGCCCTGATTTTTCTTCCTAGTGGTGCTAAGGAACAGCAAATTCCATTGGAGCTGTGGGTGCTTAGTATCTCTGAAAATTAGTCTGTTAGAGTTTCATGTGGGACATCCAAAAAATGGGTACACTTGCAAAATTTAGGCCTTAACATCTGCTTAAACGTCCGTAAAGCAGGCATGATACTACCTCACAGGTGGATTGAGGTTTAATTGATATTTATAAAGCATTTTGAGATCCTTAAATAAAAATGCCATAGAAGCACAGCTGCTTATTATTAATACTGTCATAAATCAGTGCTTGGGGACTATGGTGACAGGCACTTTAGAAAAGTCTTAAATAGATAAAGGATGACTTAAGCATTCCCAAACTCTCTTACGAATCAGGTAATTTAGACAAAAATGCAATTGTCTTGCAGAAGTTTTTCCCTTCTAACTGAGCAAGTAAAGGTTAACTAAAGCATGTCTTAATGGTTCTTGGATGCAGGTTTATTAATTTAGAAATTGGGAGCCCATGTATGAAGTCTTATTTGGTTATTGTTCTCTTCTTCACTCTCCATTAACAAAAATATGATGTACTACAGTGATTACAGACTCATAGTGAGGAGGGCTAATATAGAGTCTGTTGGCTGGAGGACTGTTCTTTTTTAACATTTTTAATTGGGTATATTCCACAGTCATACACGTGTGGAACTCCGGTTGATATCAGTGGGTGTGCTATGCAGGGAATGACTGCCAAAAAGAACTGTTTTAAATGTTTAGTTATTCTGTTGAACAGTGTTCCTTGAATTACACAGTTTTATTTCTTCCTCCTCCTTTTCCCTGCAGCCTGACCCTCTGCTGCTGGGGGAGTCTCTGAATTCCCTTTTGTGTACACATTGATTTTTCACAAAAGCAAGAAATCATGGGAGCTTTCTGTTGGCTGAGAAATGCTGGGTATGACCCCTTCCAGGGCCCACTGCTGCTGCAAAAAAAATGCTGAATTAATTTAAAAAGTTGCAAGGCATGCCTTGCTCTGTCTTATCTTCAGGATCATCAGCCTTGCTGATACAGGGGGTAATAGAAGAAACATGATCCTATATTTTAAGAAGCTTGCCTCCTTTCCTATATTTCTCTCTCATCCCATTCCCACCTTCCTTTTAGAGTATTTTAAGTACCTTGCACTCCTTTGCTATTTCTCACTTATTTTATCTGTGGCTCCCTCTGTCTCCATGCCCCACAGTTCTGTTCCTTGCTCTGCCCAAGACTCAACTGTGTGATCTTGGACCAAGCCATTTACTTCGCTTGCCTGTTGTAAAGAGGTTAACATCTCATAAGGTTGTCATGAAGCTGAATTAATGTTTGGAAAGCACTTTGAGATGCTCTGCTGAACGGTTCTATAGACGTGCATTGTAGTAGTATTATACAGCTTATGTATATATGTAACTCTGTAGGCAAGAAGATTAACTTGGTTTCCACTAACTTTTCCCAGCTTGCCTCGTCATTTATATTTACACTACCTAAGTGTTTCAGAATGTACTGTAGTCATTGTTCTGAACACAGTATTTGGATCCAGATTTGCACCTTACTTGCTTTGGTTTCTATTCTTGACCCAACACAAGGTAGTTTAATATAAGCAGCAGTCCATAATCTAACTAAAGTTGTAGACACTAATGCACAAAGGCTCAATCTATACTGAAGAAAGTATGGCAAAAAGCAGTGCTTGGAAAACTCTCTGTATACACAAATTCACCAAATGTTTCAAGATGTTTTACAAGTTCTGGCTGTAACATCCAGGAACAGGTCTCCAGCTCAACCAGTGTAGTCTACAGTAATTTCTTTATATTGCAAGAGGAAACCACAAGCATTGCAACTGCCCTAGTTCTGCTGGCCATTCTAACCCCATTCCACAAGGCAATGTCTCATACTGGCAGGTTGCCCCAAAGCTCCAGCTAGTAACGGTTGCGGGCACTATGAGATATGTACATCAAGAAGCCAGGAATTCACTGAAGTAACACCTGTGCTGTGCTTGGCCAACCCAAACTGATTCTGGCAGAATCAGTGTTGCTGTGTAAATGTGCTGGGCTGTTGCAAGGACATCACAGGCCACAAACTATTTCATACAAGAGTGTCTGCAATGGTTTTCTCAATGTACAGAAGAAACCTTAATCAACAGAACTGAACAGTAAAAGTTAACTTTTTCTGCATCTTTTTTAGGTCTCTCTTTACCTGGATCACACTACTTGTGCCGTTTTCAGGACAGACTGATGTGGATATTAGTACTAGAAAGAGGCTTCACATACTGCTGTGTTAATATTAAGGTGAATATTTACTGAAAACTTACCTAGTCATGTTTTGGAGAAACAAATTTGTTTCTGTGGAACTTCCTGTAATAGCACAAGTAACACAAGTTAGGTTACATAAGGTTAACACATTCTGGGTGTGTAGCTAATTTAGTTTTGCAACTGATAGGGTATTTTGTGCTGCACCGTTAAGTCCGTAATAATACATTTGAAATGATCTGAAGCACATAAGCAAGTTATGACATAGAAGAAGTGTGGGGGGGAGTGGGACTACTAAATTAGCAAGTACGGAAGTACTGTATCACTCGTCCTGTGGCTCAAGACATTGTTTTTAAAAACAACTGTATATGGTTGATCTGTAAGGGGCAAAGGTAACATGGCAAATAATGTGCAAGGTTCTAAAGAAAGTTCAGATTTATTGTGTCTGACTACAGATGTTAAATACAATCTTATATCGTATGATGGGTGCTATAAAAAAAAAATCTTAGCTTCATTGGTGCCAGAAATATTAGAAATGGAAGTGTGTCTTCAATTGCTGGAAATAATTTTTAATACAAGAAAATAGTATTTGTTAGCATTGCTTGTGCGGCCAAAGAGCAAAGATGACTTGTTTCCATTTGTGCTATAGGGGCTAGAATTGCAGGAAACTTCCTGCCACACTGCAGAAGCACACAGAGTGGATGAAGTTTTTGAAATGGCCTTTGAACACCAAGAGCATGCAGAGACTTTCTCTCTCAATCATCATTTTGGAAACATTTTAACCCCTTGTACCGCTCTACCTGTGAGACTGTATTCTGATGCCAGGAATGTCTTGTCTGGAATCATTGATTCACATGAGAACTTAAAGCAACTGAAAGATGATTTCCTTAAAGTGCTTGTATGGATACTTGTCCAGTATTGCTATAAAAAGTCAAAAATGTGCGAGAAGCTGGACAAAACAACCAAGAACAAAGAATGGTCATTTCCATTAACCCAGCCCAAAGCATTTGACAATGCAGTAGAAAAACTCAGACCCATAAAGGATGAAGATAGCTTTAGTGTAGATACAATTGCAGATTGGACCGATGATAGTGATCTTTTTGATCTTGACCCCAGCAGAACAAGAGAAAGAAAAGAAACCGAGCCATTGGAAGCTACACCAAGAACACTTTTGTCTGTTCCAGGGTCAGTAGAAATGGAGAGCGCAGTTGGTGCTCTGCAAGAGACAGCACCCGAAGATAAACTCTACAAAGCTGTTGTGCTTGGACTCCCTGCTGTAGACAAAGGAAAGAAGCAGGAAGTTGTAAGCGTACCTTTAGTTGAATTTAGCTGCTCTTACTCTGAGTTGCTAAGCATACCTGAAGAGTGGAGAACTGCACCCATACCTACTTCCAAACTCAATGAGAAGAGGCAGAGGTTTCCAGAAGACTGGTACCATTTTGTTTTGAGTCAACTGGATTTTTTTCATTTGAAAGAAAAACCTTCCAATTTACTTGAAGACATTACTAAAGACAAAGCTTTGAAAGAGTTGTATGTCCATGGTGTATTGTCTTGTTGTTTTGGTTTGTTTGGACTAGACAATACAGTTCCTGCTCCTAGTCATGTATTTAGAGCGTACACTGGTGGCATTCCCTGGTGTGTTGGTTTGGATTGGCTAACTGGAAAACCAGAGCTGTTCCAACTAGCACTGAAAGCATTCAGGTAAAAAGCCATGTGTATTATAAAACAGCATAATGCTGTCGGAAGAGAGTATTTGGCTTTCAGAGCTGACTTTAAACTATATGTAGTGAAGAGAGATTTGCTATCTAAGTGACAGTAAGTCACCATATTCATTGAATATTTTGCATTCTCCATGATCAATCAATAGTGCCCATGTTTGAGCTAACTGAAACAACTAGAACAACCTGTAAGTGGGTTATCGTACCTACATTGCTTTTGATAACTGCTTTGTCCCTCTCTCTGAAGTTTATACTTACTCTAGACATTCTGTTATGCATCTTTCAGATATACGTTTAAGCTCATGGTTGACAAAGCAAGCCTGGGTCCAGTAGAGAACTTCAAAGAGCTGATTAACTATCTGGAAGAATATGAAAGTGACTGGTACATTGGTTTAGTATCAGATATTGAGTGGCAACAAGCAGTTTTACAGGAAAAGCCATATCTTTTTTCTTTGGGACATGATCCTAACATGGTAAGGGGAGAAACAAAATGCTAGCAAGCAACATTAATGTGTTTTTTCCATGCTCATTATTTTAATGTGCATCTTACTTCCAAGACTTTACAGAGAACTTCACATCCAAAGAACAAGTGAATGCTTGACAAAATTTGTCATTAGTACTGCTGGAAATTGCTGGACAGCTGTTCTGCAAATGCAGCAGCATTTGTTAACTATGACATGGGGATAGTCAAACATCCAGCTATTAAAGATTCAACAGTTCTAGTGAATATATGCAACAGCATAGTCTAGAGGCCTATACGCCGTTCATCTTACACTAAATATTAGGAAGGGACCAGTGCATGACACACTATTTGGTTCAAGGCACTGCAGTATTGAAAGTCTCACTTGTTAAATTGCAGTCTTCACAGTTTCGCTGTTGTTGAAATTATGGAAGAAGCAGTTTTAAAAAGTCAGTACCCAGAATGATGCTAACTATTCACTTTATGCTCTGTAACTGAAACATTTATATTCTGTTAGTGTACTGAAAATTAAATGTTGTTTTCTTTCAAAGGGAGTTTACACCAGCAGAGTGCTTACCCTTCAGGAATTGTTAGTGCAGGTTGGGAAGCTCAACAACGAAGCTGTGCGAGGTCAATGGGCAAATCTTTCATGGGAGCTGCTGTATGCTACCAATGATGATGAAGAACGCTACAGTATACAAGCTCACCCAGTCCTTCTGAGAAACCTTACTGTGCAAGCAGCAGACCCACCGCTTGGCTACCCTGTTTATTCATCTGCATCTCTCCATGTGCCTTTGTTGTAGGCTGTTGAAATTGTAAGGTGGTTTTTTTGTATTTCCTATCTGTAAGTAGGAACCAAACACTAATGCTGCATTTGTACAACTAGAAATATGAAGATCTCATTGAGTGGCATTGGATGGCAGTTACCAAACCAAGGAAACCTAATTTGCACAGAAAAGGTGCTAGCTGGAGGCAAGAACTTTAGAATCTGTTTTTTCTCTGCTGCAACTACCTAAACCCCTTTCCCTGTGTGGCTGCCACACGTCTTGATCTTCACTTCAGAGAAGAGATACTTAGCTCTGGCCACTAACTGTTGGTGGTGCATTTTTATTTTTATATAGCTCAACCGGTGACTTGCATTCGTAGGCAGGTTACAGCTCATTGTAGTATAGTGAACTGTAGAGTTGGTAACCAAAGTGTGCATATGAATATTTATATGAAATTTTTATTCTGATCATTTTGTATTTTGATTTTATTAGAACTTGTTATGTATAACTTCAGATCATTTTATTTAATGTGTATTACCAGCTGCCCGTTCACAAAGGAAGCCTTGGAGTGTTTCTATAAAAGTGCACACTAGCTACTCCAAGCTTCCCCTCCTCCAGTGTAAACAAACCATTATGGGGCTGTATGTAGGCAGGGGGGTAGTTCAGGATGCAGGAGAGCTTCCCCCTTGCAGTCCCCCCTCCCCACAGCTCCCTCCCAATTCCACCCCCAGCATTAGCCCTGTGAAGGGCAACAGGGCACTGGACTTCAGCTGGGCAATCTAGGTGTGTAAAGCTATTACACTGGAACCTGTTTGACTGCCCAAGCCCTTCAGCAGAGTAGTCAGACTCTTCCACTTTCCTGTGTAGGAACAGGAAGGAGATGTTCTAGCAGGAGGTGGAGTCCTTGCTGACTTGGTGTCCAAGACAGCTGCGACATTTAGAACTGATTACCTGAGCAGAACTCTGCTAAAAGAAGACAGGGCTCGGCTGACAATTACTTCTCCCTTATGTAAAGAGGGGAAGTGCCTTCCTCTAAACAATGCAGGGCTAAGGGGGAAAGCCACAAGCCTGCTGCATCCACTCCCATCCAACCTGATTAGGTGTGCGCACAGCTTATCCAGCTTCAGTGCTGCCCTTCTAGAGTAGCCCTCACAAGCAATGAACACACTTTCCCCCTTCATAGCTTGGTTGATATTGGTTCTGAATGTCAGCCCATGGTGCAACCAGCTTATGGGGCATGAGGCTTTCAGGGTCCAGGAAGGGAAGAATCTGGGCTGGTGGGTGGGGTCTGTAAGGTGTCAGAATGGTGGAAATAGGATCAAGTAGTTTATGCTGTGTAGCTGCCCTCCAAATACAGGGTAAACTCATGGCAGCAGAAAGATCACAATAGGGTTCCTGTCCTCCTATTGTTTTTATAAACCTAAAGAATGAATTTATGGAAGGCCCTGCAACAGTAAAGCAGATATGTTTACAGACATGCTTTTTTATTCAAGAAATGTTCTTACAGTCACATTAAGTTGCATTTGTCAGGTTACATGATAGCAAAAATGTAAGGAATAATTAAAAATATAAAGGCCTTAACTTGCAAAGATTAATAGAGGACAGAACTCCCCCAGCTATAGCTACTGCTTTGGTTTAGAATCCTGTGGCACCTTATAGACTAACAGATGTTTTGGAGCATGAGCTTTCGTGGGTGACATGCATCTGCCACAGAATTCTTTGCTGCTTTTACAGATCCAGACTAACATGGCTACCCCTCAGATGCTTTGGTTTAGTGGGGTTCTGTGCAGGTTTCTCTTCAAGCTTTCTTCTTTTTAGAATAGGAGACATCAGCATCCTGTAATAATGAGAACACAACACCTTTTAATTAATATTTTCCTCCATTTTCTATTTAATTTAGATTTGGAAATCCTTCACACAAGATGGAGTTAAAAAAATCTCATTCTACTTGTGTTTGTATTGTCAGCATCTGATCACATACTGTTGTGCAGCAGGACACCTTTAAGTGTGCACATGAAACTTTTGCTACTTGAATTTAGAATGCTTAACCTTTTGCTTAATATAGGTTTTTCTACCTAAAATGAGGCTTTTGTCTCCAACACAGCTTAAAGTATGTGACACAAGCAATACTTACAAGGAAGTGAGAGATTGTCAGCCTGTCTGAATTCCAAATATATTGCTCAAGTCACTTTAAATATTATAGTAGTGACAGCATGGTGCAGGCCAGGTCTCTAGCAGCTGCTCAGTATCCAGCTCTGAACCTACATTTGTGCGCTGCAGACTAGATACATTTGAGGTGAAATGTTTCATTATAAGCATAATGACTTCACTGTTCTGCTGTTTGAACAGCAATAACCCATGGGGCTGTATATTCTTGTGTAGTGTCCAAATGTGGTACCAAGCAGGGGGGAAGATGAATGGTAGACCCAGAATGCAGCCTACAGAGAGATGAAAGGATATACAGGAACACCTTGTTAGGTATGGCTTACCACTCCACTCTTGAAGTTTTTTATTCTTATTTTGCCCATCTTGTTCAGAAGCCACCATGCCCAGGTGGGTGCATATTGCCAAAGGTAGCAGATTGCTAGATATGGGTGATCACTGATCCAGGCTTCTTTCAGATCATTTACTATGCTGACCAATGTAAGCCGAACGCAACGATCAGTTGGCATTTTGTGGGACTGATCACCGGTGTTTTCTAGTGACTGAGAAGAAAAGAGGAATGATGAAATGCTACAGAACTTTTGCCTGGAGAAAAAATACTTCATTTCTCCCCATCTTTGGATTTCCTGTGTACCCATCATCACAGCACTTAAACATACATAATTTAAAATAAAATGTCTGTCTCAATGATTTTCTCTCTTCTTCCCTCATTTATACTGCATCTTTAAGGGTGGTTATACTTTGTTTTGAAATGGATCACAGCTCATTGCATATGTATCCCTGAGAATAATAAAATACAGGTCTCTTGTGACTTTGGGCAAAATAGGCTGGTCAGAGGACTGGTCTCTATTCATTTTATATGAACAGTGTAGGATTTGGGGTAAATGAAGCCTATATAATATGCCTGGGCCCAAAGTGTGCTAGAGAAGACATTTTCCTCCAAAGGCTACAGCAGCTCTACCCAGGCTACTTCATCCCAACAGGTACCTGGCCCTATGTTACCCTAATGCATGGCAATGGGCTGGAAGATGTGCATAGCAACCAGTGCTCGAGTCACAGCTTCCCCTCTCAGCCTATACCTGCTACTGTCAGAAAAGGGAACACCTCATTGAACTGGGCTCCATGCAGAGTATATCACTTGCTACACACTCAGACATTTCAGCCTCTCTTCCACACAGCAGAACCACATGGATTCTTCAGAGAAGGGGGGCCACTCCAGCCCCCTCATTCTAGAATATTCATCTTGTATTGATTTCTGGGTGGGAACAACTTCATGTAAGAGTCATGAAAAAGTAAAGCACCCGAGTTGGTTTTTTTATGCCAGCTCCTCCATTTATGGTGGTTTTTAAGCTGAGACGTGCTAATAAGCCTCCAATCACTGAGAAGAAGCCACTGCAAGTATTAGACAACTTGATATAGCAGGGCTGAATAAAACTGGATTAACTGGTATTGAAGTCAGAGGACAGTAGTCCCACTACACTGCAGGCTTGAGGACTAGGATTCTAAATAAACTAGTATGAATGACACATTTTAACTCTTAGTTTTGTGAATTGTGTTGATGTGCCAGTGGAGGCTTCCACCACTGGCAGGAGCATTACCTTACATAGTTTCAGCATATAGAAAGGAGATGCTCTTGACCAGGATATTATAGATGTTCTAGTTCACTTAAGATGTGTTGTATCTGGCTGTGAAAGATGTGTGTTATATGCACACTTGTTTTGAGACCCTCTTAGCCCTAGGCCTATTGTCCCAAAAAGAAACCCCACGCCACTTAGTCCCATGATCACATTAAGGACACTTCCCAGTCAAAAGGCCCAACCAGAATGCTTTGCAATCTTACACGCTAATGCTATGATAAGTATTTAAATTTTACAAGCCTTAAACCATTCTTTAAAACCCAATTAGGTCCAAAATCTGACCAACTTAAACCTGGCTTATAATTTGGTATAAAATAAGAGTACACACTGGATTTTAGAGTGGATATTTAAGTTTCCTATCCTGCAACTGAGACATTAAGCGCACTGAACCATTAGGTGTTCCACAGCACCAAGCTTTGCTGCAGCAGAAACTCAGTCTGCTAAGGAATACTCTTTCTGATTGATTGGTTGTGGAAAGAGGCAGGACCAGACTTCTTATCCCCAGGAGCCTGAGAAATTTTATTTTAAAGAATCAAATGAAGATGCTGATCTCCAGTGTTTTCCTCCCAGCAAGGTTTTAATAAAATAGCTTTAGACACAATGTTGTATTTTTTGTGAAAGTACAGTTACACAAACACTTACCAGAATAGAGGGGGAAGGACAGCTCAGTGGTTTGAGCATTGGCTTGCTAACCTCAGCATTGTGAGTTCAATCCTTGAGGAAGTCACTTAGGGATGTAGGGCAAAATCAGTACTTAGTCCTGCTAGTGAAGGCAGGAGGCTGGACTCAATGACCTTCCAGTTCTGAGATAGGTAACCTAGCCTGAATGCACAGGAGAGGTGGCCTGTAGAATTATCCTAGATAGTATGTTTGCTGGGTAGTTTGTAGGACCCATTCCCCTCCCTCCAAAAAATTCACAAATTTTGATTGACTAGGGTTTTTTTTGCAGGATAGTTTAGCTGAAACAGTTTTGGAACTTGAGAGACTTTTTGTGACTTCCCATAGGAAATAAGAATGCATGCCTTGAAGTTGACAACAGTAGGCACTTTGCCAACAATTGCACCATGGAGTCAACAGAATAGGGAACATTGTGAGTTGAGCAGACAGAAGTTGCCTAGATGGCAGCTAATGTATTCTGCATTTCAAAGGTCTGTGGGAGTAATCCAGACCCTTTCCTTGCAGCTGCAAAATGGCTTCTATGCTGCAGAACAGGGTGATTCTGTGAATAAAAGCTGACTGTACAGGGAGCTTGCAACCACTGGTTGGCTGCATAGTGGCAGGTTCCAGGTTGCCCAGAATGGGAGGGTGTACACCAAATCAATCACCTACAAAGGGCTTAACAAACCTGTGCACTTAGGTAAAGCATTTGCAAACATGAGTAAGGATGTGATTCTATATGAAGTTAGGGACAAAACCCCAGATTTTTAAAGGTATTTAGACAGGGTCGTGCTCAGTGTTGCAATAACTAACTGATGTAGAAGCCTAAAATCCCATTGCCAATGGAATTTTTAGGCTCCTGTGTGTCTCAATCACTTCTGAAAAATGAGATTTTTAGACTCCTAAATCAGTTAGGCATTGCAACACTGAGCACCACAATGCCGCAATACCTTTAAAAATCTGGGCCTATATAATGTTCCTTTATTACACTGTAGGGTATTCAGCTCCTTACTGCTGGAAGCTTTGTGTTTGCCAACATGGAGAAGCTCAGTTCTACATTGAAAAATATAATGAAAGTTTTACTGGGCTTGTAACAGAATTAGCTTCTACTGTAGCAGTTTCAGCAGGGAAATAGCTGCTGCTTACCTTTGAGAGTTCTTCAGTAAAGACATTGTGTATAATTTTGGACTGGACAGGTCCTGGACAGATGGTGGTAATGATTATCTCTGGGTATTCACCAAGTTCAGGCCGAAGAGAATTAAAGAAACCCTAGAAAAAAGGAAGTTATGCTGTTATTGCCCCATGTTTCAGTTTCCCTATTCACAGAATGAGGATGATATTTATGTAGCTCACTATGGTAGTGTGAGGTTTATCTTATGTAATGAGTATTAAGCTCTAACTCTGCAGTAGAAGTTCCAGATATTATACTAAACATAATCACCACCACCAGTCTTCAATCTGTCATGCTGAGTGACCACTTTGAATGCTTACTCCTAGTTCAGCCAACAGCTAAAGGGCTTGGATAGTAAGAGATTGTCTGCAGTCACCGATGCCTCTTTCTGTCAGCTCTCAGAAGTACAAGGGTGTCTACACCAGAAGCTTTCCCCACTCTTGCAGTTCTCAGATCTGCACAACACCCACCAACAAAGTATTACGGGGCCTGAATTTTAGAGGTACTGAGCATCTCCAGCACCAAGTAAAGTTAATGGCAGTGCATGGTACTCAGCGCCTCAGAGAATCAAGGCCCCTGGTGTTTTGTCAAAGGGAGCTGTGCAGGAATAAGAACTGCAGGAGCATGGAAAGTAGACCATTGCAATCAAATGGCTATCGCTTCTTCCAACTTCTCATGCAGCGAGTAAAACATGATAGAAACCATTCTTTAAGTAAGGGACAAGGATTGTGTGTCACAGGGAGGAGGGTGTGACAGGTTGGACCCCCCCACGTGGGATGCCACTTGATATGCTGAGGTCCCCCTGGTTCTGCCCATTCCACCAGCCTGGGTTTCCTCGTCCTGTCCTAGCTGTGCCAGGCCCTCAAGCCTTCTCCAGCACACACTGGTAGGGACATACCCAGCTGCAAATGGACACAGACAGCGAGATCAGCTCAGGGATTTACCCAGCACTCACATGCCCATCCCCTTTTGGGAGTAAACCCAAAATAATAGTGTCTTGCGCTGTATAGAAAAATCTACACAGTGCAAGCTCATAAAGATCACCTTCTCCCTCAATGTGGAAAGAGATATGCACAGCATCTTCCCCCCAGATATGAACTGCATAAACTGTGATGAACAAGAAATAAGTTTATTAACTACAAAAGGTAAATTTTAAGTGATTATAAGGGATAGCAAACAGAACAAAGATTACTGAGCAAATAAAACAAAAACACACAAACTAAGCTTAATACATTTTGTAACCAGTTTCATGAGTGTAAATTCTCCCCCTAAATGTTGTTTTGGTTAATGTGATACAGGAGGGCCAAGGAGCAGTGGTAGAATGGAAATATAGCCCTAGGCTAATTAAGGCGTAGTTCCCTGTAGACTAGGGAGGGTTGCTACAGGTTAATTGGTTCAGGAAGTCAGGGGAAGAGAAGGAAGGAAAGAGGACTGGAGCTTGGACATGTGTTGTGAGAGCTAAGACCAGAGGACTGAAGTAAGGGAGACAGGACAGGGAGATTCCCTCCCTCAGCGTCTAAGGACCGAGGGTAGCCCTACCCTAAGGGGAAGAGAATAAGAAAGTGACGGGGTTGAGAGGGGCTGGAACTTGGAGCAAGGAGCAAACCCAGACCTCTCCCCCGCTTCCTTCCTCTACTCGCTCCCCAGGCAGCAGCAAAGGGTGGCATCTTACACCCCCCCCCCCCAAGAAAAGCACAGGACCCACCTTATGACCATTGGCCATCTTGTCACAGCAAGTTGCCGAGTTTCTGGAGCTCAACGGTCCAGTTATTTCTTTTTATAGACTAGACCCTTGTCTCAACATGGACTCAACCCTGCCTTTCCCTTCAGGTGTCAGTAGCAGCCTTCCTTCCTGGGCAGGCAACAGAGGAGAGTCCAGATTGCCTTGCTTCCCAGCTTTAAATAGAATTTACATAAGGTAGGAAGCCTTTGTTTCCAGTGGAAAAGTACCAGCAGTGCCCAAGGTGGTATTTGGTAGTGTCAGGGCAACTATGAGACAACGTTTATTTGCAAGGTCCACAGCAAGGAATTCCTAGAAGATGTGGATGGGGGTGTGTGGCTACCTCTTTGAACAGTCATTGTCTTTTCGTAGTGGCTCATTAAGGCTGATTGCTTGGGAAATGCCCACCGGAAAATAAGTACATACCCACATAGCTGTTACATAGACATTATTCTTAATTTTAGATACAGAAATGATGCGTACATACAAATTAGATAAACACATTCAGTAAATCATAACCTTTTCACTGATACCTCACGTGACCCATCTTGTATAAGACATAGAAATATTATCTTGTGCCATATTCTATGAAGAATATGGGGTGTAACAGCTGGAATGGGCTCTGACTTGAACACACTGCAGAAAAAGGCAAGAGTGAAGCTGAGCTTTAATTACAAACATAAGAGGTATGTCTACATTGTAATCAAGGAGTGTGATGGCAGCATGTGTAGCAAGATCTAGCTGGTTACTCAAGCTAGCTTTGAACAATAGCAGTGAAACAGCGAAAGCATGAGTAGCGGCCATTCAAAGCACCTACCCCGGGGCCTGAGTGGATGAGGCGAGCCTAGGCTGCCAAGACTTCACTGTTACTTCTACCTGAGCTGGCTTTGATCTAAACTACCTTGGATAGGTCTATGCTTGCTGCAATCACACCTCCTCAGTGCAGTGTAGACATAGCCTGCTTACCTTTAAGGTGTAAGAGTACAGTCTTTCCTAAGCTCTGTAGCTATCAACATTTGTACAGTAGCTGCTTTAGGGAACATGTGATTCAAAGACATGTTTTGCAGGGAGTTCATGGTTGAAAATTAGTTGATTTATGGCCTGGTAAACAGAATCAGGAATAAAGTGGCCTGGTAGAAGTATCCTGCAGTTCCAGAATCTATTTGCCACACAGATTTCCACGTGGCATATCCTCCTCTGTGACTTCACACCACAGTGTAGGGAGTAAACAGGCCAAAATAACACCCCACAACATGCTGCATATTTATTATTAGATTACTGCACTGAAACTCCTAGCTTAGAAATCATAACAAAGAGATAAGTAACCAGCTTTTTACTTAACTGCATCAAGAAGCTTAACTAAAGTGAACGTGTAGGTGTGGCCAATAAGAGAGATGCTGTACACAGAGTGTTACTTGAGATAGTCACATATTTTTTCTTCCACATCAGTTAGGTTCCCCCCCTTAATGCTGTTTGTTGCTCTTCGTAGTAGAACAGCATTTCAATGTAAAAGAAGCAGATTCTTATACAGAACTGCCACTTAAATAAATGTGACTTAGAATACTTAAAACATTTGTCCCCTTTCTCCTGTTGGCTCTGCAGAGCCAACAGCTTCAGGAAGGGAGCTGGAGTCCATTCTGGCTCATACCAGAATTTTTAACTACTGTCTGTCTACACAGTGCCTAATGCTTACAATGCATAAAACAACCCTGGCACAGAATCTCAAACTCTTTGAGTCCATCAGACTCACTGCTGTGGTTATTTTGTTTGGGTGGGGTAGGTTCAGGGTCAGAGCACAGATCGGTGATTTTATAATATTATTATTGCTGTTAAGAGACAAGCACTGTCAAAAAGAAACCTAGGTATTAGGATAGGCTTCAAAAAAAAGCCCAACATTTGAAAGTGTGGAAATACAGTTAAGCCTCCCAGCAACCCTAACTCTGTCTCCTGGTGACACCCTTGCTGGAGTGCATTTGGGGAGGGGACAGTGGTAGAATAAAGTGTTATCCATCCATACACACTTTCAACTCAATGACCACAAACATTAAGATGTCCTGCTCCTAACTGAACTGCTATCATGCAAGAAGTAGCAGCCCCTCCATCTAGCAAAGACACCTATTTTAGACATTTTTGATTAGGCATCAAGCTAAGACATCATAGATCATTCTTCAGTGCAACTCCATGTGGCACCAAAAATAAAAATTCCTAAATAGGATGAATGCTGAAGGCTGCCATTGCCCCATTGAGCCACCACGTGCTACCAATTATTAAATTAGGACTTTGCATGAAGAGCATACTGAAGTCCATCATTCTGCATGCTTCATTAAGACTGCCTGTGTCACCAATTAAGAATCAACAAATACAAAACCATTACATGTAGACAAACTTCCTAGACCCAAATCATGGAATTAAAGCCACTTCAAAATCTAAGGTAAGGGTGCTCCTCTGCTATCACACTAACTAGCATTACACATACAAGTCTTTACAAATACAGTGTCTTCATGTTGAAAGTTTGTGCTTTTAAAGAATGCAGATTTCTTTAAAGGTCTGTGATGTGACAAAATGAGGATAGTGCGGTGGTCAAGAGTCAATGTATTGACTCTTACAAGAAGATATCCACTACCCTGTTCTGAATTTCTGAAGCCTTTGGTTAAAAAAACCAAACCACTACATCTATGTGAATAGCAGTTTCTAGAACCAAGCTCTAGATGTGAAAGAAACAGAAGAAAGGTGATTTGAGGCTTGTTTAGCTATACATTAAGGCTGTTGGAGTGGTTTAATTGTTCATTTCCATACTTTCAAATGTTAGATTAAGATAAGATTAACTTTCAGTGTCCTGGGGCTTATTTATTTTATTATTTTTTTTTTTTTTTAAATAAATAGCCCACCCTTACCACCACTTAGCAAAGTGCTCTACATCTAGGGATTTACAGAGCCTTGTGTGTGCACATGGTTATGTACAATGGGTGAACTGTATTAGACAAAAGCATTCAGAATTGAATTTACAGTCAGAAACAGGACTACTGAAGTGACCCTGGGGAAGGGTGTTCCCATTTATATGCTTTTTCTCTCTCAATGACTTCCAGATCAGTTCTCCTCAGTGTAGAAGTCAAAAAGCTGACTTTTTAAGTGAGAGCTCAAACCACCACCTATGATTTCAGCAGTAAAAGTTTTCAGTAACAGCTGACAACTCTTGTGCCTCTTCATCAGAACTGGGCTCATTCTTTCATATCTTATTGACAAGCTTATTATGCCACCCTTTGCTTTACAAAATGTTTCAGTAAACTAAGCAAATATCCGCTGTGTGCGCCTTCAAGTCAGGTGTTGAGTAAGAAGGCGCCATTTTACAAAGTCACTGACTAACAGTCACTGCAGTTTAAGCTGAAAACAAAATCATACTGTAACAGCACTTCATAGAATAATCTTGAAGGCAGATCATAACTAACCCCATAAAGTTATACTAATTCATCAACCCTTACAGCCATTTTGTTTCTTGGTCTATTGCTCTGAGATCCTTCTGCACTGGTGAAGATAAACATACACATCTCCAATTTGTTGCAAGAAATGGTGAGAATAAAGGGCAGGATGCTGAAAGATACCAGCTACTTCACAAGGGGCTATGAGCCCCTGATTCTTTGAAAGTCATGAAAGTGCTCAAAATTCAAAGGACATGGACATGAATTTCAATTCCCTTCTTCACAAGGAGCTCCTATTACCACTCATGGCTTTCTCCTTCAGAGATATGTATTTCAGCTAGTAAGGCTGTAGGTTTCATAGGGGATTATTTCTATTTCAAAATATAAATAAGGAAACCCCCATACCAAAGTGAACACAGTGTAATTCTGAGGGTCTACTGTATAAACACCTTGGGAATGGAGGTTGTTCATAACTTATATTTACACCAATATAAAAAAGCCTTACAAGGAAACAGGGCTGTAATAAAGTATGTCCTACATAAACGGTTTCTAGTTTTTTGATCATTTCACTGTGCCCCTTGACATACAGCATTGCCAAATCCTATTTCATTGAGTCTTGTAGTTTTTGGTGTCTTCCTTAAAGCCCCAGCTGCTAGAGTCAAGTGATTATTAGACACTCAGCTTTCACTGAAGGGTAAATAGTTCTCTGAAACCGTAAGGCCCAGGAAAAGCTGAGGCTCCAAAGCCAGAAGGCAAATAAAATCAAATACATAAAAAACAAAAACAAAAACCACCAAGTTCTTGTGATGTTTAGACCACTTATGATTTTGTGCACAGGTGCAGACTTGTTTTTGCCAGTGAGTGCTTCTGAAAGGGGAGCAGGGGGGAGGGGGAAGAGGAGAAGAGAGAGGGAGCACTTTGCCAGGGTTGCAGGGGAGGCTATTTTCAGCATATTTTAAATACTACTTTCATATTCTAGTTACTGAATGTGTCTATTGTTGGTATCTTTACTATTTTAATAATTAAGTTATGAATTACATAATGAATTTCAGTATATTAATCATTGCAATCACCTACAAGCTGTTTTCACTAATGTCGCAGTTTAAAGACATTATGTCTCACTGTTGCTGACAGTTTCATCCAAAAAGCTATCTTATTTACATCTAGTTCCCTGGTATGGTCTTGATGCATGTTAAGGA
Organism: Chelonoidis abingdonii; assembly: GCF_003597395.2. Lineage (NCBI taxonomy): Eukaryota > Metazoa > Chordata > Testudines > Testudinidae > Chelonoidis > Chelonoidis abingdonii. Next base: position 148,988,741 of record NC_133772.1, on the reverse strand, counting down.
CGTGCTACATTTAGCTGTGTCTGTCCCATTGATGACTGAAGATAATTTAAGTCTTTTGAAGCTAGAGAATGAGAGTTCTGCAGTTCAGGATGATACAGGCACAGTGAGAAGGATTCTTATAAATGTGAAGTATTTGGCTTCCAGAGTACTGCAAATGACTCCATGGTCTCTTTCTTGAAGGGTAACAGCTAATTTAGGCCCCATCATTTTGTCTGTATAGTTGGGATTATATTTTGCCATGTGCATTACTTTGCATTTAACACTGAATTTCATCTGTCATTTTATTGCCAAGTCACCCAGTTTTGTGAGATCACTTTGTAACTCTTTGCAGTACTCTTTGGACTTAACTATCTTGAGTAATTTTGTGATCACCTGCAAATTTAGCCACTTCACTGTTTATCCCTTTTTGCAGATAATTTATAAATACAGTAACTCCGCACTTAACATTGTAGTTTTGTTACTGAAAAATGCAACTTTAAGTGAAACAATGTTAAACAAATCCAATTGTCCTGTAAGATTTAATGTAAATATGGGGGGTTAGGTTCCAAGGAAGTTTTTTGGGGCAGACAAAAAGGCATTACGCTGTATAATACTGTACTGCGGTTGGGAAGTGCCCCTGGCTTACCCCATGCAGGCACAGCCCGCTGCAGGGAAGGACGTTAGGAAGCACCTTTGCTGTAGTAGTGGCAACTTCCCCGGAGAATAGGTTCGGATTTTGCCGGGAATGCTCCAGGCCCTCTTCCTGTCCCTGCTCCACTCCAGGCCCCACCTCTTCCCACCCCCACTCCAGAGCATGCCATAGCCTCCCCCCAAACCATAAACACTGCCAAACAGCTGTCTGGCAGTGCTTAGGACTTTCTGGGAGGGAGGGGCAGGAGCAGGGAAGCCCCGCATCCCCGCTTCTTCTCCTCCCTCCCAGAAAGTCCTAAGCACCACCAAACAGCTGTGGGGGAGGGGGGGGGGAAGCGCTGAGAGGGAGGGGAAGGAGGCAGAGAAGCAGAACCTGTGCAATGCTCCCTTGTAAAGTTGCTGCTCTTCCACAGAATCTTGCAAGCAGGCAGCCAAATGATGGTATATGGAAGCATTGCACAACCTTATACGAGCATATTCCCTAACTGAGCAGGGACATAATGTTGTTTCAATGTTAAGTGGGACAACCTTAAAAGAGAGGAGTTACTGTATGTTGAACAGCACTGGTCCCAGTCCAAGCCCTTGAGAGACACCACTATTTACTTCTCTTCATTCTGAAAATAGACCATTTATTCCTACCCTTTGTTTCTTACCTTTTAAGAAGAGTGCCTGGCAATGCTTTCAGGATCATCTTAGCATTCTTAATTTAATAAGAAGCCTTTTGTTATCTTAATCACCCTGCCTCTGTTTACAAAAAAACTCCCTATCCCAAAAGCAGAAGTTATTAGCAGCATGGAACTCATCACATTCCACACTCAAGCTCTGGCTCATGGGTGCTGAACACCCATTTTTCCCCTCCCTCCCTCGCATAAATGCTTGAGCCCCAGAGCACCCACAGAGTTGGCACCAGGGCCAACAAGGGTGAGGGGAAGCCGTACAAATTGGGCCCGGTGGTCCAGAAGGGGGCCTGGGGCCTGGCTTCCCCGGCTTCATCCTGTTTAGCTGATCTGCCCTTGCTGGGGGGCCTGAAAATATTTTTTCGCCGAGGCCTGAACCAGCACTCAGCAGCCCTGGTCAGCACCTATGATTTTGGGGGCCTAACTTATGGTTTTTGGATCCAAATACCACCATACTATTTTGCCTAACAAGCCTGGGAAGTCAGCCAGGCAAAAAATTTTGATCTTATTTCAGTTGTAAATCTGTTAGCCCTACCTGAGGCCCCTGCAGTGAGTTGTTTGCTATCCAAAAAGGAAAGGATGAATGAATAGGAGGCACACTTCCTTGTCATCAATTGTGCCCAGGTTTGGGAGGGGAGTGTCGTCCATAGCCAGCCCCTTCTCTTAATTCCGAGGAGCTTTAAAATATCTGGGCAGGGAACCCACACTAAGCATACATTTCTTCAGCCAAGTCTCTCTCCTTGCTGGATGTTGGTTAGAATAAAAGCTTCTGCAAGGACTAGCTGCTATAACAATAGCGCTTCCTGGAGACAGAAGGTCACTGTGTTCCAAGACTACTAGTTTAGCAAGCCAGATGGAATTTAGCTTACCTGGAGGGCATGCTTGCTGGCACAATATCCTGTGGCAAGGGGGGCTCCCATGATGCCCATTACACTGCTCATAGTTACAATCTTCCCTTTCTCCCTTTGGACCATGTGATTCAGGACATGTTTAGTTAAGGAGACTGTACCCAGGTAATTAAGTTCCATTATGGCAGCATAGACTTCCACCTTTGTATCCACAAACAGGGAGCGCTGGGAACGTCCACCATTGTTCACCAAAATGTCAATCTTCAGAAAAAAAACAAAACACAAACACAAATTAATACAATGTCTTAACCACAAACATTTTTTTCCTGAGGAAACAAGTCTTGCACAGCTTTTCTCTACTTCCTATCTTCTAGCTTTTGTAGCACTGGGCCACTATTAGCTGCTGCGGGAGATGTTTTAGTCACTCTAGCGGTAGAAACCCACAACAATTAAATCTAAATTGAGGGTTGCCTAATTTTGGTGCTGGGTTAGCAAAAAGCTGACAAAAATAGCTCAATACATCTATGCTGAGCAGTAGCCAAGATCCATTAGAAGAACAGTTGCAGATGGAAGCCACATAGCAGGCTTTAAAAAACAAAAACAAAAAAACAAACACATTTGTAATCTTGTAGCAAGTAACATCTAAGGCCCTGGTCCTGCAAGATGGTCCATGTGGTCTGACTCTTAGGTCTGCCCAGAGCTCCACTGAAGGAGACAGCAATGAGGGTGAGAGAGAATTGCAAAAACAGGACTATAAAAGCATAAAGTGACAAGGGAACCATGTATCAGAGGGGTAGCTGTGTTAGTCTGGACCTGTAAAAACAGCAAAGAGTCCTGTGGTACCTTATAATCTAAGGAATGTATTGGAGCATGAGCTTTCGTGGGTGAATACCCACCCTGTTGGATGCAGGTACTGGAGAGTTCCAGAGGCAGGTATAAATATACAAGCAAGAATCAGGCTAGAGATAACGAAGTTAGTTCAATCAGGGAGGATGAGGCCCTCTTCTAGCAGTTGAGGTGTGAACACCAAGGGAAGAGAAACTGCTTTTGTAGTTGGCAAGCCATTCAGTCTTTGTTTAATCCTGAGCTGATTGTGTCATAGGGGACTGTGGGCACCAATTAAAACTTCCCACTTTATTACACTGCCTGGATTTCAGATTGTTTGAAGTTAAAAGGACAACAGCAGAGCCAGGCATTTGGAGCAGAACACCTATGCACAGGAAAATATTTGATCTTCCCCCTCCCTGCTGATATGAACCATCAGCTTTTGAGTTATGTACACTTCTGTTGTGCATTGTAGCTAACACTAACAGATATTACTGACACTGCAACACGAAGCTCTCTGAATTTGCTTTCTTGTGTTTAACTTTCAGACCAACCCCCCGGTTATTCCATTTTCAGTATAGGTCTAGAAATGAGGTTATCCAGCTACAGATCAGGAACAATCAAATTAGATTCTTAGATCCTTACTCAAGTTATTGGCTCATTGTTGCACATGTGCAGAACCCCACTGATGTCAATGGCATGCCCACAAGCAAACAACTATATGATCAAGGACTTGATATCAACACAAACATTCGCACGCACACAAACATATAAAATGGGGAACCAACTTTGCTAAATTACTGGAAATTCAAACAAAACCAAAGAATAAAGGTGGAGGATTGGGGGTGGGAAGGACTCAGCCCAAAATTCAACTCACTCTGCCAAAATGCTGAAGCACGGTTTTAGTTGCAGCTTCATGGGAGTTTCTGTCAGTCAGATCAAGGGGCAAAACAAGGATATCTTTACTGCTCAAGCTGGAGATCTCTGAAGTAAAAGAAAGTATTTAAAGGAGCAAAATCACCAATAAGGTACATTTAATTCCTGATATTTTAAAATAAGTAAATCCAACATCCTCACTATCAACACAGCTTCCAAAAAAGGAAATTCCATTATGTGGAAAGGGAACAGATTTTGTTTTCTCAAACACAGAATTAGCTAATGGAATGCTATCATAACAGTACCAACACAAAGTACTACCTTATTAAATGAAATGGGTTTGCGTACCTTCAACATACAAATACACTCCAGTCTACACAGAATTTACACATTCCTTATAGCCACTGCAATATGGTTTTTTTAATTAAGATTTTAACAAAGGCCTTCTGAAGCACAGAGTATCATGATCCTTCATATTTTGCCTGTAGGTTAAACCGTTCAGCTGTGTACATTCCTGAGAGTATGCAGGGTACTGTCCTCTCCAAGACGGCCAGGGGTGGTAATGGACAACCTACATACACAATACCAGAGCCAGAGGCTGAAGAACCTTGAATATGGTTACTGCTATATGACTACAGAAACAGCTCCTCAAGGCAAAAAGGGTTAATATAAAATCTGTACGTGTAGGTACATTATTTGGGCATTAAACAAATGAAAGACATGTAGTGTTGTTTTGTCTTTTTAGGCTAATTTTAATGTTTTTTAAAATGTTATACATTAACTCCTCACTTAACACTGTCCCAGTTAACGTGGTTTTATTGCTGATCTATTAGGGAACAAGCTTGTTTAAAGTTGTGCAATGCTCCCTTATGTTGTTTGGCAGTGGACTGCTTTAATCCTGCAAGCAGCGAGCCTGTGACAGAGCAGCTCCTCCTTGTGGGGATTAGAACCAGGGGAGGTGAGGAAGGGGGCACAGAAGCAGCAGACACCTCCCCCCCTCCCCCAATCAGCTCCCATAAATTCCCTGTAAGGGATGTGGCTCAGCAGCAGTTCAGTTGTCCCTCCCCTCACTGCCGTGCTGCTCCTGACCTGCCCTCTGCCTTGGAGCTGCTCCTGAGATCTTCCTGCCTGCTGGGGGTGGCAGGGGGAAGAGGGGTGCTGATATCAGGATGTCCCTCGCTCCACCCCAGACACTCTGTACACCCTCTCCACAAAGCAGAGGAGAGGGACAGAAAGGAGGGAGCTGGCTGGAAGCTGTTGCTTCCTGTCTGAACTGACTGATCTGCTTAAGAGGGCAAGGTACTTGAAGTGGTGTCAGTGTACTTAAAGGGGCAATGCACATCTCTCCCACTCATGCACGCACCCTCAGCACTTTGGAAAGTCAGCACTTATGCAGCCATGCATGTGCTGTCAGGAGGAGGGAGTGATGCGCTCCAGCTGAATAGTGTGGGTTCAACAACATGCTCAGTTTTTGCAGGAAAGTATTTGCAGCTACTGCCCTCATCTATTGTGTTTCCTCCCTCCTGCCTCAGTCCATGCTGCCTTCCAGAGTGTGAGGCTACATTAACAACAGCCTATTAACCCTTGAGGGCTCAGCTGAGTGCTGGTTCATCATTTAGCAGTAAGGCATTCCCTGGGGCATATTCCACTTTCTTACTCCACCACGTCAACCACGCTGCACAGTCATTCATGCTGTGCACAATATTAAACTGTTTAAAACTTATACAGTATACATATAATTCCTCTTGTCTGGCAAAAATTTTTTCCCTGGAAACTACCCCCACCCCACACACACCCATTTACATTAATTCTTATGAGAAAATTGGATTCACTTAACATTATTTTGCATAAAGTTGCATTTTTCAGGAAAGTAACAATGTTAAGTGAGGAGTTACTGTAGCGAGGGGTCTCAAACACACAGCCCGCGGAGTTGTTTGCTGCAGCCCGTCAACTCCCTCCGAGTTATTTCCTGCAGCCACCAAGCTCCCCTCACCTGTCACTCCCCACTCAGTGCGCTGCATCCCTGCTCCTCTGCCTACCTCCAGGTGCTTCCTGCTGCTAAACAGCTGTTTGGCAATGCTTAGCACTTTCCAGGAAGGAGGGGAGAGGAGTGGGGAGCCACACACTCAGGGGAAGAGGCAGGGCAGGGGTGGAGTGGGGGCAGGGCACTTTTGTACCTTTATAAGAAAAAGGTGTCAGAGATGCAGCCCTCAGGCCAATGTACTAGTCTTCATGTGGCCCTCATGGTGATTTGAGTTTGAGATCCCTGCTGTATAGTCATGAAATATAATGCACAGTGGAAAATTCACAAGTGTAACCACTAGAGCATGCTCATGACTTTCATAGGGAGTAAAGTCTCATTCACATGGCAAGCTGGTGCACAGCAGATTCACACCTGGGCTTGCCACATATTAATTTGACATGGGGCAAGCCTTCGGATATTAAGCATTACTTCAACGTTTTACAGAGAGAGAGAGAGAGACACCGAACATTAAGGTCACTTGAGATCAAATCCCAGTAAACTTGTAAGGCTAATGGACAAGAACCAGAAAGTCAGGGTTAGTGTGACTTCATGTTTTCCAGGCAGAGGGCATTAAAAATAGCCACTGAATGATCTGAAGTACTTCCCACAAGAATAAGAGAAGCATCAGAAGGCCATGCAGTGTTCCAAGGCATCCTATCACTAATGAACCACATATTCTGGCCTTACATTCAGTCAGAAGACAGGTTTTTTTGCTTTCAATAGGAGAGAAAGGAAGCATGTGTAAACACACACCCAGCCATTTTTGTAAGAGTTTTAGTTGGCAAACCAAGTATTAAGCAAATGACATAGATGTTCAATAAACAAACTGGCTTCCATCTTATACATGAAGATGTGGTTCCATCCTCAAAACTGTCTCAGTTTCCACATCAAGTGTGCTCGGATTATATGGCTTAAAACTTGTACAGATAACTTTCTGCTTCTAATGAAGCAGCAGAAAGATTTAGTGTAAAGCTAGCCAGAGTTTGTTCCATGCCAATCACAGATCCCAAAACGGCTAAGCCAGCCCTGCCATTCTGAGCAGTTTCAACAGCTTGAGTCAGTGAAACCACACTCTTCATGAGAGGGCAGGGGATGGACCCTATAGACACCACCTCCCCTCCTGGACCAGTCACCAGTCCCTCACTGTCAAGCTGCCATTTCTATTTTTAATAGTCCTTTATGGTAAAGACAAACACAAGTGTTCTGCAATTTATTTTTGTTAAGAAGGAGGATTTGAGGAGGCTTAAATACAGCTCATAAGATATCTTCACTATTGCTTCACTATAAACATGTGTCTGTTTATTACAGTGAGTGTTCTTTAGGATGCTTTCCGGCTGACGAATACGTTAGCAAAGCCAAGTGCCATCAATTCCAAGTCTTCTTGCTGAATGCATCAGCTTTTCAGTTTGTTTTGAACAACTCACTTTTCTCACTGTTGCGCTGAGCTTGCTTCCTAAATAGTGGCTTGTGAGTCTTCTTCACACAGCAAAGGCAACAAAATTATTCCCCTAACCCACATCTTAATGTCTATTTGTGTGTGTTTTAAGTGTTTTTAATTAGACTCCACTTGGTAACTAATTCTTTCATCTTTGATTGTTTCTGGGCAATAACTACATTCATCTTTCTCCTTCCATCATCTGCACACTATTGAGAAAGTAGAGGGCTGCAGCATGATTTGTTAATGATTACATTTATAGCAATCCAATATATGCAGGCTAAACTGAATCCTCTTTCCACAATGCTGGGCAAATACTGTGTTGGACCTTGTCCCTGCTCCCAACAAGTGTGTTTTTCATTAGAGACATAACCTTTGCCACAAATGCAGTCACTGCTTGTGCACCTGGGTGCAGTAACCTCATTTTGTTGAGACTGAAGCCACCACTGTTGGCATTTCATTCATCAACACCAGTAAAATATTCTAAAGGATAAACTGTTTCCTCAGAGACACCTGTGCAACCTTGCTGTTACCCTGTTCAAACATGTTTAAGGCAGACGGGACACCAGAATGTTCCTGTTGTGTAGACATGGCCTCACTAAACAGGGACTACAGCAGCACAGTCTCGGACCCGTCTGTAACAGGGAGTAGGAGCTAGTTACAGCCACCAAGATGTTTAGGTGCTATAAGATAGTACTAAAGATCACCAACTGCCACAAATGCAAGTATAGCTGCACATCTTGGACAACTCAAATATTGCTCAACTTTTACACTAAGAGCCTGCCAGAATTTCCACATGACCCCACCCTGTTAGCACAGAGCCTTGCATTCCTTTTGAAAACAGCCTCTTATTTTCAAGAGAAAAAGGCCCAGACTGCTAAATTGCTTAAAATTGCAGATAAGTGGTTTTGACAATCCCACTAGGTGCCTACGCATCTGCAACTTTAGCGCACAAACATTTTTCATTTACTGCTCCTGTAACATTACATCCTTCAGTTGGAGCTTTCTAAAATATATGTTCTAAGAATACACAACTCGAAGAAAAGCATCTAGGTTATAATAATGTAGGTTCATAATTACAAATTTATTCCTGTTGTATGGATTAAGTTTTTTTTAACAACACCTCTATCATGGCAATAGCTAGATCAATAATATGGAAGTTACTTTTTTCCTTACCAAGACACTTCTCTTTCACCCTTTCCAATTCATTCTCTCTTCTTGCGGAAAGCACAATTAGAGCCCCTATCTTTGCCAGCTGGTAAGCTAACTCTTCTCCAATTCCACTTGAGGCTCCAGTCACCCAGACGACCTTGTCAGGCAGTTCATTTTCTGTTGAAATGACCAAGTAAACAGTTTATGGATCAATGCCAACAGTGATTCACATTTATACAGAAACATGGAACCTCACAGTAGCATTATAATGTCACTTTTCAGTCTATAACCAGCTATTAAGGTTACATGGATATGTGCTCAGAAGGTCAAGAAGTTCCAGAGTTAAGACCACATGCAACCTTAAATTTTGCCCTTTTGCACATTACAGTGCAGTCACAGACTTTAAGTGATACAATCATACTATTTTTATACATAATTTTTCCCTGTAGTTTATCCCAAACTCTGATTTTGTTACACATCTCAAGGGTACACACCCCCACCCTTCCTCCACCAATCCCAAAAAAGAAATCTACATAATTAAATAATATTTGTTGAACCAAAGATATTGCATGTGTCCTCTCAGCATAGACACACTTATGTCCCCTCTTCCCTTTGCTGGCTGAAAACTAATCTTCTCTCGCCTACTGGCCAGATTTCCCATTCTCTAGCTATTTAGGACTGATTCACTGCCATTTTTCAGTGGAGGTTAAAATATTATATATATATATTCCCCTATATTGTATTTGTGACCATGGTCACTGAAGGGGCCATACTGAGAATGCTCAATCAGGGCAAACAGCCAAGAAGAGGGTAGAAGTTCCCCAAAACTGGAAGCCATTAGAATAAACCACAAATTCCCTCCTTATCACAATTTTCTACATGGGTAGTGGGTAACAGTCCAATTACCTTCATGCTTTCCTTGTGCCCTGGTCATATCATCAACCTGATGTTGGGTAAGGATATGACAACTTTGTTACAACAGGCAAGATGGAAGTGTCCTAATTGCCTAGTCCCTAGTATGACATTAACTGGATGCCACCTAGTTCTAATGTCATTGCCAATCAGAACACTGGCTGGAAGATGATCCCTAATGCCTACCACAAAACCACTCCAGCTGAATCTTAGCCAAAGAGAGTTCAGAAAACTCAGCTAGAGCCAGAAGTGTTATACCTCCGCCAGCCAGTAATGTCAGATGCTGTATTGTACCACACTAAATTAATTCTTAAGCTCTCCATGAACTCATTATTATTAATCCCATATTCCACATCTTGGGACTACCTCCTGACATTACAGTAACAGTATTCACATACAAGATGGCAGGGTTACTGCTTACACAGTTATTATAGATCCAGATACTAACAGCATTAATATCCAATGCAGCATTTGTATTTACAGGCTATATGTTCTCTTTAATGTCTTGACAATTTGACTTTATGTGACCTGTCATTCCACACTGGTGATAGATAACGGGCTTCCCTTTATAAGAGGCTTTAAACTCTGGGCTCTCTTGTGGTTTTAGTAAAGTTGGAGTTAAGTTTACCCTTAAACCCTTCATCCCTTTTAAATTAGGGTGCATATTGCACATTTTTCCCTTGTGGCTTGTGCTCCTCCTGGAATCTTGCTTCCAAATATTCATGTGCAATTTTTGTAGCTTTTGAACAAGATGGAGGTTTTGTGTCACAAATGGCTGCATTCACCTCATCACTCACTACTTTCAGCAACTGTTCTTGCGCTATTAAATCAACACCATTTGAAATCGCTATAGACCCTCTGACAAGTGGCCCTTTTTTTCCGCCGAATAACCATGCATTTTGTGCCCATGTTCTAATGGGGGAGGGATAGCTCAGTGGTTTGAGCATTGGCCTGCTAAACTCAGGATTGGGAGCTCAATCCTTGAGGATGCCACTTAGGGATCTGGGCCAAAATCAGTACTTGGTCCTGCTAGTGAAGGCAGGGAGCTGAACTCTATGACCCTTCAGCACCCCTTCTTGCTCAATAAGATTATATCTGTGTGTCATGTTCTCAGACTTCTGGAGATTTCTAAATTGCAATCTTGAATCTTTTTAGCACAGCATCTTTGTATTTTACATAATTCTAAGCATCTATAGGCATTTCGTTGAATACTTCCCTGATTTTTCCAGTCAGTCAATCTGGTCACCAGGACAGACATCCTCTGCACATCTGGAATAGGATGAACTTCATGCAGACGTTCAAAAGGTAGACAAAATTCCTCTATATCCTCATTATCTTTGAAAATTGGATAGATGCTCTCCAAATTTTTGCTATTGAGATGGATTTCCAGGTTATGGCAGATTCTTTTGCTCTCCCAGGACTTGGCTGCCACACTTCAGCTCTTCTACCTGCTTTTTATGTGCCTGTTCTTCAGCAGTCAGTCAGTCATTCAATCCTCCTTTGATTAGCAGCTTTTTCGACTTCAGCCTCTGCTAGACGTCTGTACTAAGTTTCTTTGGCTCGCCCATCAGCTTCTCTTTCCATTTCAACTATCTTTTGCTTTTCCTGCAATCGAAGATCTTCCAGTTTTGCTTCAAGTGCTGTTTGTTTTTCACTGCTAGTTTTCTAACTGCTTCTGTTACAGCCACTGCATCTGGGACAGATGAAGATGGAGACCTTGCTTTCTGGTCACTGTCTTTTGAACAGATTTTTCCAGGTCTTGATCTGAGAACATTTTCTTAAAAGGCAGCCCCCTTTGTGAGCACAACTCTTCAAGGGTTTTTCGGTCAAGATCTTCATATGATTGCGGCTCACTCGTAATTAAATCTTTAACCCTTAAACTCTCAATATATCACAATTAACTTTTGACAAGTATGTGGTTCTGGCCCAAAAGCCAGTTGGCCTGTGGCAACGTATATCCTAACCAGACTACACCAAAGCGATCATGGTCTCTGGAGGGGACACACCTGGAATGCTCAAACAGGGCAGACGATCTCAAACTGGTGGTTTGTTCTAATAATTACATTCACCAAGCCAGTAACAAAACAGCTTCTGTAATACCTTATTGGTCACTAAGGACATAATATACTGTTCCCTTTAAGTAATCCAGCCTTAGGCTCCCACTCAGTCAAGCCTACATAATGAGAATTATATTAAGCTTTATTCACCAAGTTCTACCAAGCCCAAGAGATTGGACACCTTATTCACCAGGTCAATTAATATTTCAGATCTCACCCAAAATACACGCTTACAGCCAATTCTTATTAAGAAAGCCAAGATTTGTTGGTGTCACTAAGCATAACCCTAAGTAACTTAAAAAAGTGGAAGGCAATTAGAATATGGAGTCTTCCTGTTTAGGCCTCTGGTGAGCAAAAAGTCCTTCCATGTTTGAACTCTAATCGACCTAAGAGGCTGGCAGATGGGAAAGGCCAAGAGTAACAGCTGTTATCAGTTGCAACAGTTCTAATTGGTCTAAAGCAGAAATAATGAGGCCTGTGCACCTTTAGCAGAAGGACAAGATAACTTGCAGAAGGAAAACTTACTAACGAGCTGCCGCGGCCAAGATTACTTAATGCACCTGCGCTTACGTAACTGCTATGGGGGTGGCGGGGGGGAGAAAGAAGAAAAAAAAAACAAACAAACAAAAACTTATAAAGGGAAAAGCCGCTTGTATTAGGTGTGCTGGATCTGAGGCATGCTAAGTCTCCCAGCACCGCTTTGAAATCTCAAAACAAACTTTGCTTGCTTCTCCACCCCGGTGTGTTTATTGGTGCTAAGCACTCCGGGCACGGACCACTGTTGCTTGCCTTGGGCAACTTCTGTGCCTGCAACAGTTTTGGCGGCCCTGGGTGGGCTTCGAGGCTAAAATCAGCCTTGCCTGGACCCCTCTCGGCGGCCGACAGATCGCGGCGACGACCGACGCCCAACGCGTGCTGGTGACTTCACCAGGGGCCTCGGCGGAGACGCGCTGTGAGCGACCCCAGAGGGCACAATGGTGCAACGCGCTCGAGTAGTGGAAAAGCAGTTGCGGGTGACGGTGAGGAACCGGTCCCTTGGATAAGGTAGGAACAGTCCAGTGGTGTGGACTTAGGCCTGAGGCTGGGGACGCTCAGTCGTTGTAATTCCCATTAGACGATAGAGCATCATATAATGAGTCAAGGGCATGGTATGGGGCGCCAGGTACGATGTACACCCTTAGAATGCATTCTAGTGAATTGGAAGGTGTTTGGATCGGATCCGATGACTCAGAGTAAACTGAGAAAGTTCTGTACAGTAGACTGGCCTCATCAACTAGAGGACCAGAAAAAGGTGGCCACCGGAAGGATCACTTAATTATAACACGATCCTTCAATTACTCCTGTTTTGTCAGCGAACGGGTAGCTTCTGAAGCTGTTTGTACGGAGAGCTCTTGTAAAAATCCCCCACTGTAGCTCCTGTTCTTCCCCCTGTCTGGCAGAGTGCAAGGATTCAAAAGAAGGTTAGGGATAGTGCAGGGACAAAGGAGGGACCTATCTAGAAAGGGAAGATCCTATGTACTAGTGCACTCTCTCCCTATTGTAGCTAAAAAGCAAGATCAGATGCAGAATGGTACTGGAGGCCAGTGTGAATGACTGTTACCGGAAGACGCCCAGAGTACCCTATGAAGCAAAAGCTTGTGACCAGGACTACTCTAACGCAAGCCCGGTAACTAGTGGATTTTTAGGAGGTCCGACCCATGGTAGGCTGACTTGGCCTGGCATCATCCGGTGAGGAAGCTACCTGGGTCTAGGAGTGTGTGTACCCATCTTCCCTTCCCCTTTCCTTTCCGTGTGGGCTACTTTGGTGCGTCTTCTCCTCACAGGGGTGATGCTGTTCCGTGGTCACCCATCCTAATAGCTTTTTTAAGATGCTCCCCTGTAGAGGTTGTGCCTCCTGTTCCGCAGAACTAGTAGCCCCCAGCTCCATAGCATTTATCGTATCTGTCCGCAGAGTATGAACTCAACAAAACAGGTGTTGAATAATTCTCAAGGAGGGATTAAAAAAAGAAAGTTACTGTGATTAAAAATTATATACACAGACATGAATAAAGTCCTTAGGTCAGTTTCACAGCAGAGATAGTGAGCTGCTGATTTGTAAGAGTCTTTCCAGAATAAGTTCAATAGGTTATAGTCCCACAGTCAGTCCATGTGCAGAGTTTGTTCAAATTATTCCATGAGAAATTGCAGGGATAAATTGAGGACATAACTGGAGATCTCAGTCTTCTGGCTTGAATTTTCCCTGACAAAGTTTAAGCAGATATGAGATAAAGGATCAGGCTCTAAAGTTTTTACAGCTGAAAAACCTCTTGGCAACAAGTGATCACAGCAGGCATTCCTTGAATGAGGAATAGGTAATATACATTGTTGCTCTGAAGTAACTCTCTTTCCTAGGCATACACCAATAACTAGTTGCATAAGGCAATTAACCTCAGAAAGGTTCATAGGTAGCTTACGACAAACTTCAAAGAGAAATAAAGACAATATTATTGCACCATCAGTTTCATCTAAAATGTTAATATCCCTTTTGATCTCGGAAATAGAATATAGTAATGAAACATTACAAACAGGAACAGAAGTTTAGCATCTAAAAATTAATTAGATCACATTGTTATACTTCTAATAGCTCTAAGTAAACAAATACAATTAGTATCCTCTTCTAATTCTCCAACAATAGAAAACTCATCTATTAAACATGGATATGATAACCATCTACAAGGAATGGCGCTAGTTACCATTTCAATACTTTTCTAATATGTCCTAAAGGTTGATTTTGGGTCACTTAGCCTGCTGGCTGCCTAACCCTCACTGGCTCAGTGTCACAATGGTATTGCATCTAGTGATTACATTAGGATCACTTTGAGTGTTGCTCTTCTGTGAAGAACTTGGAATAGAATACTGTTGGAAACCAGTTACAGAACTTGTTTGTTCCAGTAAGTGTTTTTGTTGAGAAGAACTTTTAATTGTTCTCTTTCAAACGAGTGTTTTAAAATAAAATACAATTACAACAGAGTAGTGCTAATGGTTAACTAGTGTGCTCAGATACGCAACATACATGGGAGGTTGTGCAGCATAGCCGTATGTGTCAGCCAGCTAAGAAATTCAGATTCTTCCCTGGTGCATTTTGGATTTTTTTCCTGGAGTTTCATAGCTCCTGTATAAACAAGGCCTCTATTTCATTTCACCAGCAGGAGAGGAGGAGATGGGAGAAATTTAGAGATGAACCACCACAGTTTAAGAGTCCTGTGGCACCTCGTAGACTAACAGACGTATTGGAGCATGAGCTTTCGTGAGCATGCATCCAACAAAGTGAGTATTCACCCACGAAAGCTCATGCTCCAATACGTCTGTTAGTCTACGAGGTGCCACAGGACTCTTTGCTGCTTTTACAGATCCAGACTAACACGGCTAACCCTCTGATACTTGACACAGTTTAAAAGAGTCCACCCTTCCCAGGGTAGGCTAGTCAGATGGAATTGTTCTTCATATTTAGACCAAGGGCAACAGTCACCTTAAACTGGCTATGCTCTCCTCAGAGTGGGCAAGTACATTTCCCAATCCATGTTCATTCTCTAGAACCAGAGCCATCAAGCAACCAGCTACATACATGGGTGACAAACAAATGCCTACAATCTAAGACAAGCTCCCCTCATCTGCCAACGATAGAACTTGCAGCCTGACTCCAGATGTCATGTATACCATGGAATCTTATATTAACTGTTTTACAGCTATTTGGCTTTCCCCATTCTTACATATATTGTGTTTACCCCTCAGATTGCAATCTGTGTTTATTATAAGCAGCAGCATCACTTGGGCCAGACTCTGCAACCCTTACTCAAAGGGTATAGCTACCTAGCAGTTGGGAGACATGATTCCCAGCTCAAGTAGAAGTATATACCTTAGTTCTGATGGGGCTAGTGCCTAAAAATAGCACTGTAGCTGTAGCCTGTGCTGCTGCATCTGAGACTGACTGAACAAGTGCATATCGAGGGGATCGGGCAGGACTTCTCAGGCGGCTAGCCTGAGAAACTGTGGACAAACTGCTGTTTTTAGGCACTAGCTCAAGCAGAATTAGCATGCGTCCGTCTACTTGAGATGGAAATCATACCTCTCAGTGGCTATGGAGATGTACCCAGACTGAGTAGTGCCTTCATCTGCAACTACTGAAATCCATGCTATTAAGTGAGAGAAGCTATTATTCAGCAAGAGAATGGGTGGTAGAATCTAGAGACTTTTTTACATTAATCCCTGATGTTTGCCACTTTGTACAGTACACACCCCTCCTCCCAAAAACACTGCAGAGCATGAGATGTTTAAAAAGTGTCTGTTTAGTTGGTAATAAAGCAGAATTGACACAGACTTTGCGATTCCTCTTTGAGTCCCTACACCCCACGATCTCATCTTTTCAGAAGCATGGTGGACACCAGAAGGTGATTTTAAATAAGTTTCAGTTATAGATTTCAAATGTGATCAAAACATAGTTTAGAAAGCACTTATTGCTACATAGGCACCAAACTGCCATGCTGAGAAAATTGAGCATAGCTTCACTTAGAAGGCCACCAGTTTCTAATCCACTGGGATATTCCCATGAAGACTTACAACAAGGCTCAGTGATTCCATTTTACTTTGAGAGATCCTTAGCTAAGGCAGTAGTTGTCATCAATGCTCCTTTCCCACATTTGCATTCTGCTTAAGTCAATGAGAATAACTTTGATGCATTATAAGAAGTTCTACTCAGTCACATTATCTTTTCCCCAGGTTTGGGAAAAAAAAACTTTCCTAGTTTGTTTCAATAGATGAGAAGCACCCCAAGGATCACTGATCTTGCTCTTCTTGTCACATTTATAGCACAGAAAGTTGGGTGACCCTAACTGCTTGGCTTTGATTGCATCCTCAGAATATTGTTATTTCTGCTAAAGCATGGTCCAATTTTGAGAAATCTGGTATCCTTTTAAGTAAGCTTTAGTGAAAAGGAAGATTACACTCAGATATTAAGAAAGTTTGAGACCTCTTCTTATTCCTCCCTTACATAGATGATCTCCATTATATCTGTGTTGTGTAGCATACACAGGCATGTTACGGACAAAGTTCAACACATTTTGTCCTGGGACAGGAGGTGGAAATCTAAGTCTGAGTTAGAAACACAAGATAAGTCTATTATCACTTGTATCTTCCGATCTTTGGTCCAGGTTTGGTTTTGGTTTTTTTTAAAAAAAAGTTGAGAAATGTTTGCTTAAATTGATAAAATTGTGATGTGCAGTATTTTTTAGACATGTCTGATAAAGGTCATCTGTAAGGATAAGGCCTTTGTCTGCAGCCAGATTAAAAGAACAGCTAAGCAGCAGCTGCCATTAGCTGAAAAGCAGGAAGTCACACCCTCACATTCCATCTAAATTACATTAAAATAATATATCAGGCTGTTAAGGAGACCCTGACCTAATGGCACCATCACCAGAAAAAGAAATAGATCTTAAGATGGTTAAAGAAAACTTAGTTTGATAACATCTTGTCTGTCAAGAAATCACTTATCAATAGTTGTGGTTGCGAAACCCTCATTTCTTTATTGCTTTAATCATTATGGTCCCCCATTTCCTTATTGTTTATCTGTATAATCTGTCTGGTTCTTTAATTGTTTATCTGTTACATAATTAATTTTACTAGGTTTAAGTTAATTAAGGTGGTGGGACAGAATTGGTTAGAGAATTTTGTTATACTATGTTAGGATTGGTTAGATAGATTTCAGTAAAATGATTGGTTAAGGTACAGCTAAGCAGAACTCCATTTCACTATATAAACTAGGGTCCAAAAGGAAGTTCTTTGGAAACCAGCTCCAGGACACAGCCCCAAAGATCAGAGCTGCCAGACCTCACCACTCTGCCAATGACACCATGCAGGAAGTGGAGTCCCCTAGATGGGCCTGATCCTGACTGACCATCAAGAAAAAGTTCATCTGTCTTACTGGGAGTGGTGAGCACTGTATGTATAGCATGTTTTTGGTGATTGTTAATAGAGGTTATGTAGTATATTACTATGTAAGGCTCTTTCACTGGTAAAAGCCCCTGTTAACCCACAAGAGAGTAAGCCCTGAGTCCACACAGAAAGAGTGTTTGCCCGAAGCCCACAGAGGAATAAAGTTAGGTGCTTTTCACCTGGAGCCCTAGGAACTGGGTAAAGGTGGGTGCCCTTGAGTGTGTGAGTAACAGAATTTTGTGCAGATAACACATCCTACAAACAGCAAATACATCTAAACAGTTTTGTTTTCTTGCAGTAAGAACACATGATAGGGCAGCATGACACAGATGTTGCCCTGCAGTTGGGGGTAAAGTTACCCCAGAATTTGATCAAGCTAATTGCAATCATATTGTGTGCATTCAGCCATCAGGAATTAATAAAACAGACTACCACATGGGTAAAGGTTCATTTGAATAACCAGGGCTTCTGGAGGCCAGGTCGAATGCTGGCTGTGGGCTTCTGTCTTCTGCTAATCAGAAAGAAAGGAGGGGAGAAGAGAGTCTATAAATTGAGACGAAGTGAGTGGCTGTTTGGGCGCCTTTGATATAGAAGCTTATTATGACTAAGGCGTTGTCTGTACTGCTCTCCTTACAGTGGCAGAGCTGTGCAGCTACAGCAGAGCTGCTGTAAGGCACACAGTGTAGCCGCTCTTTGTGCCAACAAAATAAAGCCACTCCCAACAAGGGGGCAAGAGGGCATTTCTGTTTTATCCTGAGCTGATGTTGTCAACTGCTGAACTGCGAGTTTGACACCAATCAGCTCAGGATTAAACAAAAACTGAATGGCTAGCCAACTACAAAAGCAGTTTCTCCTCCCTTGGTTTTCACACCAACTGCTAGAAGAGGGCCTCATCCTCCCTGACTGAACTGACCCTGTTATCTCCAGACTGATTCTGGCCTGCATATTTATATCTGCCTCTGGAAATTTCCACCACATGCATCTGATGAAGTGGGTATTCACCCATAAAAGCTTATGCTCCAATGTGTCTGTTAGTCTTTAAGGTGCCACAGGACTCTTTGTTGCTTTTTTATAGATCCAGACTAACATGGCTACCCCTCTGATACTTAGATGTTTAGGAATGTTTTGTTGGTAAACAGTTTGGTTAAGTTTGAAGAGGTGATGACCAAGTATGAGCTCTGAATTTTGTAAAAGTTAGTTATAAAAAGGCTAGGTAATAGTGTGCTTTGGAGTAGTTCTCTGATGCTATCCTGAGAGACTTTTTTCTGACATCATACTCCATGGCAAGGAAGTAACCGGCTTTTGCTGACGTGCTGCTAATTACTTAATATCATCTCAGATTCTAATTATTTGGGATATTCTAAACCTATTGCCTCTGTCTGTATGTGCTTAAATCTAATAAATAGCAATTTTATATAAGAGCTACTCCTGGGGAAATTTTGTGCCACTGCACATGCACAGAATTAATGACCCCCCCTCCCCCGATTTTTTTTTTTT
This sequence comes from Chelonoidis abingdonii, assembly GCF_003597395.2. Lineage (NCBI taxonomy): Eukaryota > Metazoa > Chordata > Testudines > Testudinidae > Chelonoidis > Chelonoidis abingdonii. Next base: position 148,969,842 of record NC_133772.1, on the reverse strand, counting down.
TTTTTTTTTTTTTGCTTTCCCATAAAAGGGCTGTCAGGGAAATAAAAGGAAGCTGCAAGAGAAGTCATGTACCACTCCCCAGTGGCACCGGTACATGATTTCAGGTACCCAGAGGAGCCAGCAGAGGTAAATCACTGCAGGGCTGGGGACACCCCAGCCGGGATCACCTGCTAGTCCCAGCTGGGCTGGAGGCAGGAGAGGACAGGACTTCCTTTCCCCCTGAAAGGAGTGACTGGGGCTGTGTCAGACCCACCCCCAGAAACCTCACCCAGCTATAGGAAGCTCTGCATTCTCCCCACATTGCTCCTCAGCTGTGGGGGGAGGGGTCCCTGTACAGGGAGCTGCTCCTCCATCCACCCAACTCCTGTACATCTGGCCCTCCCATACCTAGACACCCCTCCCAAGCCTCACCTGGTACATCCAGAACCCCTCTAGCCTTACATACCTCAACTCCTACCTCTGGACTCCACCCCTGCACTCAGCCCACCACACTCAAACCCTTTGCACCACCCTGAGTGCCCACATCCAGACCCCCCCTCACCAGTAACCTCCAACTAACTGCACCCAGACCCCACCAAGCCCCACTTCCCCAGCACCCAGACCCCTGAGACCCCCACACACTAAGACCCCTCTGCTGAGCCCCAACCATCTTCACCTGGAAGCCCCTGCACAGTCCAATTGCCACTGCACCTGGAAACCCCCCTGGCCCCCCCCCCCCCCACAAAAGCCTCTGTGCATCCAGATCCCCCCCACACCTAGACCCCGCACTGAGCTGCCTGCACCCAGATTGTCCCACACAGAATCCTCTCACCCCACCCCTGGATCTCTCAACATTGAGTCCCTCCACACTTGGATCTTGACTGGTTGAGCCTGCCTGCCTGGGGCAAAGAGGCAGGCCCCTGCAGTGTTTCTGGTACAGGTCCAGATCTTGTGTTGTGTCAGGATCAGGTGCAGCCTCACCACTAAGTCTGTCTCAGGCCTGGGAGGACTGCAGGGTGACTTCCCACCTTTGTGCAGCCAGTCGCCTGTGCTCCCCACTGCCATGCTGGAGCCTCTGCATTTATTTATTAACAGATAAAACTTGCAGAATTTTAAAATGTGTGCAGAATTTAATTTTTGGTACAGAATACCCTCAGGTGTAAAGAGCACACTTACTTGCATCAATTTTTCATCAGCCAGAAGCACTGTGTTTCCACTATTTTATTCCTGACCCCACCTGGAGTGAAAGTTAAATTACCACTGCTTTGGTTTCTGAAAATCTTAAGTAACACAGACAGCAGATAACAGATATTTATGATGGCACTAATAGGCATGCTTTCATCACATAGATGGAACACACACATGGAAAGCAACTTTGGAATTGGCTTCCACCTGTATCTGTATAGCCCTACCAATTTCACTACAATGAAAAATGCACCATGGACCATGAAATAAGCCCTTCCCCATAAAATCCCTTCTCCCCCTGGTGCTAGGACTGCTCCAACCAGGGGGCTCCTAGCTCCGGCTAAGCTGGGGAGGGACAGGACTTATCCATGACCCACACAGCTGCTCTCAGGGAGAGCTCAGACCCACCTCCAGGTGCCTCCCACTGGGACAGGATGTCCTGGGATTAGACAGCAGCCCCAAAGATTCCTGCAGTTGGAGGAAGCTTGTGGAGTTGGGTCTGATCTTACCTGTGCTGCTGGAAGTGCCCCAGCACGGGATTCTTAGCTAGTAGCCCAGGCAGAACTGGGGCAGGACAGGACTTGCTCTTTCCCTGCAGGGCTACTCTTAGGTATGATGCAGATAGCTCTGGACCCCAGCTCCACACCCCTCCTCCCCACTAACTTCCTGTCCCCTCCACCCTTTGCAGCTGCCTGTGGAGAGAACATTGTACAGGCAACTGCCGCTCCCCGCCCCCCATTCCAGATGCAATTATTTGCTTATTTAAAAAAAAAAGTGAGGCACTTGACAGAATTTTTTGATTGACACTTTAGAGCAACCAATTATACTCAGGGCTCAACTCACTGATTGACAGATATAGACACTGAGGTGGTTTTATAGTGTAGTGATCTCAATTGACTGTCTACTAGAAGACACCTGCAATTACTGTAAAATGAACGTCCAAAGTAAATCAAAAATCTCAATGATTACTGCAGTGGATTGGGTGGAACAATTTGGAAGCCAAGTTCTACATGCCAATGGTGACAAACTATTCTGTACAAGCTGCCATGTTTCACTGGATCACACACGTCGGGCAACAGTTCGGCACCACTTAAGACTCAGAAACCCATGAAAGCAGGAAGAGGGCTGCAGATAGGGCATTGCTGGTAAACAAAGTTTAAAAAAAAAAGGCAAAAAATTTCTTTTCTTTCTTAGAAGATGACAGAGCTCTAGTTCCCATCATCATTAAGCTATAATAGAACGTGTGGTGGCATTTGCAAGTGCTGACATACAGCTGGAAAAAACTTGACCCAAAGCTGTGCAAGTCCATTCAATGGAACTTACAAAATGCCAGTTGCTTACCAAGTGTGAATATGCTATGACAGGACTATCTTCCAAAGGTTTCTGCTACACATCTTCAGGAGATGATGTCTGAAATTAACTCATAGGAGTCTTCTGCATTTTTTTCAGATGAGTCCACAGATGAGCAAGACAACTATGCACTGCATGTTCTGTTTGATTTTATTTCTGACCAGGCCAGAGATGGACAGACAGGAAAGTTATCAACAGTGCTCGTCAATTGCATTTACTTGGATGCTGTTAATGCCATTACAGTTTGTCAAGCAATAATACATACCATTTCAAAATACAGTGCAAAGTTTGACAAAGTATCTGCTTTCATAAGTGACAATGCAACTTACATGACAATCTTTCAAATCGGTTCTCCAAAGTTTAATGCCAAATGCTATCCATATTACATGTAATGCACATACAATTTCTCTTGTCAGTGAGCTGTGGAGATGCGAGTTTGCTGAAGTTGATAAACTGGTCAGCTATATTAAAAAGATCTTTAAATACCGCCCAAGCTGGAAACATCAATACAGGCAGTACTCTGAAAATGCAACCGAAATTGTGGAGCCACAAACTGTACTTCTCCCAGAGCCAGTAATGACCTGTTTCAGATTTGGGGACAACTTATACCTTCGAGTCAGCGGCACTGCTATGGGTACCCGCATGGCCCCACAGTATGCCAACATTTTTATGGCTGACTTAGAACAACGCTTCCTCAGCTCTCATTCCCTAGCACCCCTCCTCTACTTGTGCTACACTGATGACATCAGATGGACCAACGGGAAGGAGGTCCTTGAATTCCACCTGGATTTCAACAATTTCCAACCCCCCGCCCCCCCCCCCCCCCATCAACCTCAGCAGTGGACAAGTCCACACAAAGATCACTTCCTGACCATACAGCTGAAATATAGTGTATGGTCACTAAACAACACACTATACCGGACCTGTGACTTGCTTACTTACCTACAGGCCTCAACTTCCATTCAGGTCACATCACATGATCCATTGTCTACAGCCAAGCTGTAAGATACAACCGCATTTGCTCCAATCCCTCAGACAGGGACAAACACCTACAAGATCTTTATCAAGCATTCTTAAAATTACAGTACCCATGTGGGGAAATGAGGAAACAGACTGACAGAATGAGATGAGTACACAGAAGTCACTTACCTCAGGACAGGCCATCACATACAGCCCCCAGCTAAAAACCTCTCCAGCATATCAACAATCTACAACCTATCTTGGAAGACAATCCCTCACTCACAAACCTTGGAGGCAGGCCAGTTCTCACTTACAGACAGCCCCCCAACCTCAAGCAAATACTCACCAGCAACTACACACCACACCACAGAAACACTAACCCAGGAAACAAACCCCATTGCCTAGTCTGTCCCCATATCTACTCTAGTGACACTATCAGAGGACCCAGCCACCCACAACATCAGGGGCTCATTCACCTGCATATCTACTAATGTGATATAGGCCATCATATGCCAGCAATGCCCCTCTGCCATGTACATTGGCCAAACTGGACAGTCTCTATGTAAAAACAGATACAAATCAGACATCAGGAATGGTAACATACAAAAGCCAGTAGGACAACACTTCAATCTTCCTGGACATTTTAGAACAGATTTAAGAGTAGCCATCCTTCAACAACAAAACCTTTCAAAAACAGATGTCAAAGAGAAACTGCAGAGCTACAATTCATTTGCAAACTTAACACAATTAATTTGGGCTTAAATAGGGACTGGGCATGGGTAGCTCACAACAGCAATTTTCCTTCTCTTGGTATTGACACTTCATTACCGGGAGTGGACCACATCCACCCTAACTGAATTGGGCTTGTCAACATTAGTTCTCCACTTGTAAGGCACCTCCCTTCTCTTCATGTGCCAGTATATTTATGCCTGTATCTGTAATTTTCACTCTGAAGTGGGGTTTTTTTTTTTTTTACCCACAAAAGCTTATGCCCAAATAAACGTTAAGTCTTTAAGATGCCACTGGACTCCTCATTGTTTTAAAGGACTCATTGGAATTCCTGGTTTCAGGCTGTACAACACCATGCAGCTCACCAGAAGTACTACCCTGAGTTTGTCTTAGAAGTGACACTGAAAATGCAGGTTTTAACAGAACTTTCAACTCTTCTAAATGATGCTCAGCTGAATAAGGAAGTTCAGTTCATTGCCAAGAATGCCATAGGACTGATAGACTTAGACTTAATCACCTGATTATGACATGTCGAGATTCAAACCCACGAAGCTTACAACAAAGTAATGTATGTAGGATGACCAGATGAGAGAGAGAAAATATTGGGACACATGGGGGGACGGGGGGTGGCTGGCAGAGCAGAAAAGAATCCAAAAAATGGAGTGCTGCCAGCTGAGTGCGAAATAATCAGGACAAACATTGGTCGGAACACAGGACAAATGCCTAAATATCGGGACATCTGGTCACCCTAAATGGATGTACTAAAAATCATTCTGACAAAGCTGAGTTAAATGCCAGTGCTCACCAGGTATGTTCTTGCACGGCAAAGCAGCTCAGACAATACTACCGCTATAGGGAAAAGTCAAGCAATGCAGCAAAAATGGCTCAAAAGTTTCAACAACCTGCAGCAGGGTTCCTAAAAGCAGTGTGTATTTTTGACCCTGCACAAATGCACCTGTTGAAGGTGGTTTAACCTTGCTTACTGAAATTCCTGTCTTTGATAAGAATTGTAGAGTGGAGATACCTGCTTACAAAAATATTGCAAAAGTGGCCTGTAGTTTGCCTGTGCTACAGTTTTGGAACTCAGTGGAAGGCAGAATCCCCCATCTTGGAAGGCTAGCTCAGCACTGTCTGACAATTCCAACAAACTCTGTGGATGCAGAAATGTCCGTGTTTAAACACAGACAGGTGTTTTCAGCACAGAGAGGAGGAAAGGAGACAGACAGTTGCTGGATGCTCCATGCAGACATTCAATTAATAACATTTGAAACCAGAACTCTCCCCCCACCCCCACTTGTTTTTGTTGAGAACAACAGTCTTAACTTAAGTTTGAGGTCACTAGTTGAGATCACTACCCTATAAAACCATCTCTGCTGCCTTATCTACCAATCAGGGAGTTCAGCCCTGAGTTATTTGCTGCTGTAAAGTATCAATCAGTAAATCCAGTCAAGATGGATCTAGACTGTTCTCCTCGTTCTGTCATCTGGTACCACTGAGTAATGGTCTCAAGTTACAGTGGGGGAGGTTTAGGTTGGATATTAGGAAAAATCTTTTTTCGCTAACTAGCAGGGTGGTGAAGCACTGGAATGGGTTACCTAGGGAGATGGTGGAATCTCCTTCCTTAGAGTTTAAGGTCAGGCTGGACAGAGCCCTGGCTGGGATGATTTAGTTGAGGACTGGTACTGCTTTGAGCAGGGGATTGGACTAGATGACCTCCTGAGGTCCCTTCCAACCCTTATACTCTGATTCTAAAGTTCACATGACCTTCATTTTACTGAAACAAGCTAATAGTTGCATCTGGAAGGGGGGTGGAGGGGATGCACCTGGTACAATGCCCCCTTCCCCTCCTGCTGCAGAGTAATAGGAGCAAGAAGTGAGGTGGGGGCATGCAGAGCTGGGGGCTTTCTGCAGCTGGAAGAGGTACCCAAGAGCAGCTATGCAGAGGAAGAGCAAGTCTTGTCCCCCTCAGCTGGGCCGGACTAGCAGCTAAGAGCCCCAGGCTGGGGTGCTGTCAGCAACACAGGGGAGATCAGATCAGAGCCACCTCCACAAACCTTCTGAGGCTGCAGGAAGCTCCACAGTTGCTGCTGTCAGAGTCCAGCTCTGAAGACAACACAAAAGTGAGGGTGGCAATCCCACACAAACACCAGGCTTGCACACACACACCACAATATCCCCTTTTGGGTTGGGACCACCCTCCCCCCCCCCCCGTTATACCACCATGAAGTTTCATATTTAACTGGTAAATTTCCCCATTTTCAGATGTTTATCAAATCCTGTTGTGAAATTGACCATAATGGACTGTGAATTTGGTAGGGGCCTACCTCTTTGTAGCGTCATATACTGTATATTAAAAGATAAGCATGTACAACTTTATCACTCTGCTTTCATTCACTGACAGATTTTTGGGAGCTACTGAGGTTCTTATGTTGCATCAATCTGGAATATGCTAAAGTTTTCCCTTTGTTTTTCCAACACCAAGACAAATACTCAACTAGTGTTTACTTCATTAACAGCTGACAATTTGACACGCAATATGTGAGTGGAATGGAAATAGTTTGTCCAAAAATGAGAGAGTTTAGCAGTTCAGAAAGCTTTTAGCATGGAATGTTGATCTTATTTGTGGTCTAAAGACACCACTATTATTCTAATGTGTGAAAAAGATCTTGTATCTGTCAATAGCTTGTATTTCACAATGATCAGAAATTCCCTGCATCTATGACAGTAAAATTGGTTTCACAGTTACTGCCTCTGTGGCTGAGAAGATCTATAGATGGGCTGAAAAAGTTACCAGAGTGGATATGCCTTATAAAAATAATTAGAAACTCCTCAAGCCAGTTTAACAAGGACAATGGACACTGCATATGAGACAGTGCGGACTTCCACACAAGCCACTATGGAGTTGGGGACTGGAGGGCTATCTAGTATGATATAAACCAGAACAACTAGTAAACACCTAAGTGAAGGGTGTTCTAGTCTGATAAACCAGGTATAATCAAAGGCATTTGAAGGCTCTAACTAGAAGTGGACTTGATTTGCTGGAAGACTGTCTACAATCTCTTGTCAGTGTCTCAACAAAGCCAGAGATAAACAAAAGGTTTGTTTTTCCTTTGAGAATGTTATACTTGTTGCTCAAAATTCTAGATGGCCCTTGTGTTTACAAGGGAGCTTGGCAAGGTCAGCACTATACCTACCTATCCCCCTGTGACAGGCCTCATCCATAGTTTGTTTCATGGTAAAATTAAAGTCCTCTGTCTCCACTATGTTTTTACAGCAAGATAGCTACCATGCATTAGTTATCCCATACTTAACTATCAATGCCCCCCCCCCCCACCTTTTAAAAACAACCTCTGACTCACTAGCCAAGATGATCTAGAAGGAAATATTCCTTTCCTTTCAGAGGGGGAAAAACTGTTTTGCTTTCTACTGCTCTCTATTCAGGTGCCAGGTTGACAATAGCCCAGAGCTGCAATTGCAGGGCAAGTCCTGCTCTGCCCCATGCTGGTGCATGCCCAGTAAAAATAGAATTGTCTTCAAATTTAGCACTAAAATGTCTGAAGTCTCTATTGAGTATATGCAAAATGTTTTTTTAAGAAACTATTACTTGGCTAAATTTGGGGAAAATTTCATGGGGACCACAAAAGACACATCCTTTTGGCACACCTATTTCCAGTCCCTGCTCCAAAGTATGGAGGTACTTAGAATATCAGGGTTAGAAAGGACCTCAGTAGGTCATCTAGTCCAACGCTCTGCTCAAAGCAGGCCCAATCCCCAGAGATTTTTGCCCCAGCTCCCTAAATGGTTCCCCTCAAGGACTGAACTCACAACCCTGAGTTTAGCAGGCCAATGCTCAAACCACTGAGCTATCCCATACTTCAAGGGAACCAGACTTCCACGTGTGTTAACTGCTGCATTTTTCCATAGATTGGTTGTCTGAAATGGTTGAAAAATTTTGTCTGAAGTTTTCCAAAACAATTCAGCCTGAGGCAGACATCCAGCATGGAAAATTTCAGCCCAGATAGTTATAAGTAGCTGAAAACAGGGTCTTTTAATAGGAACTGTTGGGAAACCTTATTTACAGCCAGTGCTACCATTCCTGCCTAATTAAACCAATGGTAGAAGACAGCATGGTCTGCATATTATTGTTGCCACATGAGACAACACCCAGCTCTCTCTTACTTGGCTCAGATGCTGAGAATGTCTATATTGCAATCATTGGGTGTAACTGCAGTCCAAGTAGACATACCCAAGCTAAGCTAGCTAGAGTAAAGCGGAGTACCAAAGCAGTGAAGCTGCAGCAGTACAAGCCTTCCTCAAACCCTGGGAATTTTAGCCTCTGCTGACGCCTTCTGTGACTGGCAAGAAAGTTACAGCATCTACTTTCAGCTAACGGCCAGACCAGCATAAGCCTCATCTACCTGACTCTTAGAATGGATTATTGAAACTCCCCATACTTGGGAATGAGTGAACAAACCTTCCCCCCCCTCCCCCCTTTTTCTTTCTTGCTTTCTAAAGAAGTCCCAAAACTCATCGGCTTTCCTCTTGAGCACAATGAGGGGCACAAAGGGCTTAGAGTTGTTTCACTCCGTACACTGGCTCCCTACACGTTAAATTTCAAAATAGAGATTATCATTGTAGGTAACCTGAAGGACCTCAAATGACCATCTCTCATCGAAGCAGGTCTCACGCCAACACTGTTACACTTCACAGAAGTGTAACAATCACTCTCAAGGGTCAGAGAATCCTGTGGCACCTTATAGACTAACAGACTGTCTGTTAGTCTATAAAGGTGCCACAGGATTCTCTGCTGCTTTTACAGATCCAGACTAACACGGCTACCCCTCTGATACTTCTCAAGGGTCAAACTCCTGAAAGCAGAGAGAACACTTTCTCATCAACTGGTGCAAGACTATGGAACACTCTTCTGGAAGAGGTATGAATGAGCACAAACCTCACTTGTCTTTTAAAAGGTGTGACAAACTTATCTCTTTAGCCTTCCCCCCCTCCTCCAGTATCTGCAACCAACCACTAAAGAGACAAGTGGGTAAAGAGAGGCAAGTGTGCATGTATGCACAGACACACACAAACACACCCTGCCATCTAGCAACCACTTGGAGGCAGAAGAAAGTCAGCTTGTTGGACCCTGCCTTGTCTTGGTCCTTTTTGCAAGGCATCCAGGTACTATCAGCCAACCATCACCATAAGAACCTATACAGCGAGAACAGGAGTACTTGTGGCACCTTAGAGACTAACAAATTTATTTCAGCATGAACTTTTGTGAGCTACAGCTCACTTCCAGATGCACAGTATGGAACACGCAGACAGGAGATATTTATACATACAGAGAACATGAAAAGATGGAAGTATGCATACCAACAGGAAGAGTCTAATCAAATGAGGGTATGGCTACACTGGCACTTTACAGCGCTGCAACTTTCACACTCAGGAGTATGAAAAAACACCCCCCTGAGCGCTGCAAGATACAGCGCTGTAAAGCCTCAGTGTAATCAGGGCGGCAGCGCTGGGAGCGCGGCTCCCAGCGCTGCCTGCTATACCCATAGAGGATGTGGTTTACGTGCAGCGCTCCGACCACACTCACACTTCAAAGCGCTGCTGTGGCAGTGCTCCCACAGCGATGCTATGGCAGCGCTTTGAAATTTCAAGTGTAGCCATACCCCGAGATGAGCTATTGTCAGCGGGGGGGGGGAACCCCACAAACTTTTGAAGTGATAATTAAGATGACCCATAGAAGGTGTGAGGAGAACTTACGATAGGGAAATAGATTCAATTAGTGTAATGACCTAGCCATTCCCAGTCTCTGTTAAGGCCTGAGTTAATTGTGTCTAATTTGCATATTAATTCAGGTTCAGCAGTCTCTTTGGAGTCTGTTTTTGAAGGGTTTTTTTGTTGCAAAACTGCCACCTTCAAGTCTGTCACTGAGTGGTTAGAGAGGCTCGTGTTCTCCCGCTGGTTTTTGTTAATGTTATGATTCCTGATGTCAGATGTGTCCATTTATTCTTTTGCGAAAAGACTGTCCGGTTTGGCCAATGTACATGGCAGAGGGGCATTGCTGCCACATGATGGCATATATCACGTTGGTAGATGTGCAGGTGAATGAACCCTTGATGGCGTGGCTGATCTGATTAGGTCCTATGATGGGGTCACTTGATATGTGGACAGAGCTGGCATCGGGCTTTGTTGCAAGGATAGGTTCCTGGGTTAGTGTTCATGTTGTATGGTGTGTGGCTGCTGGTGAGCATTTGTTTCAGGTTCGGAGGCTCACAAAAGCTCATGCTGAAATAAATTTGTTAGTCTAAGGTGCCACAAGTATTCCTGTTCTTTTTGCAGATACAGACTAACACAGCTGCTACTCTGAAACCTATACAGGGAGAGAGAATTTGAAGCTCTGATTGCTGATCAAAAGCATGTTTAAATTTCACAGCCTGCAGCTATTTGGCTCAACACCTTTGGAACATCCTGTCCTATACACAGTAGGGCATTCCACAGGAGGCAGGACACCTTGCAAACTTTTAAGGAGCCGTGCAGTTCCTAACATGCTTCAGAGCACGGCTCCCACACACATCTTAAAAAGCATGCTGGAGTCCTCCTTTAATCCTTTGGCACCACAGGAAGGTTGAATGAAGGAGTCAAACCAAGGAATCCTATGGAGATCTTGCCTCTGCCAAACTGCACATACTAGGTACATCTAAATTGCAACACAGACCTGCAGCATGGCCACAACTAGCCCGCAGCAAACTTGGGCTCAGGGGGCTCAAGCTGCAGGACTAGGAAATAGAAGGGTAGATACTTAGGCTGAAGCCCTGGCTCTGAGATCTTCCCCTCCTTGCTGGATTTGGGCATCCCTCTGAGAGTCTGCTATTTTTAGCTCCACAGCCCAAGCCAAGGTCAGCTGACCCAGGCTCTGAGATTCAGTGCCACTGGTTTTTTTTGTGCTTTAATATTGCCATGTAAACATACCCTTAAAGTATCAGCTTAAGCACAGCTTTTTCCTTACCTGTACAACAACCATTTTCAAATTTTTTAGGGGTCTGTAAATGAAAAAAAATTCAAATAGATGTACAGATCCCTTTGGCAATCTTAGACAGTCTGATTTTCAAAGACTTACAGTTAAGAACCAGTTTTTACTAGAACACCCAGAGTAATCGCTCAGTCTGACAGAATTGGGAAAAAAACGCCCTGGTTTTATAATGGTTAAGACATTGGACTTGAAATATGACCACCTTCCTCTTTATATTACACGTGCTAATCTTTTGGCCAGCATTCTAGTTAAGATGTCGTAATCAACTTTCAGAATACTGCACTGAGCAGAATGGGAGGAAGGGACCACAAGAAGTCAAATAGATTTCCTGGTGGTGCTTAAATAGAACCTCCCTTTATCCTCAAAGGAGATTTTAATAGCACTGAAGTCATGAGCAGATTTCACAAAGCTGCCTGTACTTCTACGGCCAGATCATCATTTTGATTTTTCTATTTGCATCTTGGCCCCCAGTCCTGCAAACCACTAACCACTTGGAGAGCTGGACCCTCTGTCCATGTGGAGCCCCATAGGCATAGGGTTTGACTACACCAAGCAGCCTGCAGTATCAAGCCATAGGTTATCATCTCTGAGTCAGGGGTCATGCCTCCTTTATGTTCATACAATGCCTAATATCTTGTGAGCCTTACCAATAATAAACCACAAGGCATCCATTTCTGTGGTATCAACATTGCTTTCTACAAAGCCCTGCAAAACTAGTTATCTCCAGTTCAAGACCTGAGAACACAATGGCTGCATCTGCACCTGAAAACAGGTTACATGGAGCTACTGAAAGATATGGGGACCAAAACAGGAATCTAAAGGAAAAAAAAAAATGGGACTGATGAACAGCAGGGCCAGTGCAACCGCTAGGCAAACTAGGCAGTTGCCTAGGGCGCCAAGTCGTTGGGGGCACCAAAAAACAGTGCCCTGGCTCGGCAGGAAGGAGTCACCTTCCGGAGGCACTAGAGAGCCAGAGCTTCCCGCTTGCAGCAGCAGCAAGCTCCAGCCGTGGAGAAGCAGGGCAGGGAGGCAGCAGCCCTGCAAAGGCAGTGGTGCTGCTAGCAGGGAGTAGCCCAGCACCTCCCACCCCAAGGGGCTCATGCAGGCTGCAGCAGATGCATGTGGGCAGGAGCCCCCATGCACCCCCGGCTTGCCCCTTGTCGCACTCAGGCTCTGCAGCTCCCAGGCACGTGAGCCGCCACTAGGGCACAGGGCCCTGAACCTGCTCCGGGAGGGGCAGCGGCAGCTCACACGCCCCGGAGCCGCAGAGCCCAAGTGCAGTGAGGGAGGAGCCAGGAGGTGCGGGGGGCTGCAGACACACACCCCCAACTCCCCCCTCACTATGTTCAGGTTCTGCAACTCCTAGGAGTGTGAGCTGCTGCTGCCCCTCCCATAGCACCGGCTCCCCACACCCTGCTGCCTCAGCACACAGCAGCCCGGCAGCATGTTTTGCCTCCATGTGGAGCCAGTATCTGACTGGCATGGGCCTGCTAAGGGGAGTCTCGGGGGCGGGGGGAGGCAGACAGGGAGAGGGTTGGATGGGTCTGGAGTTCTGGGGCAGGGGGAGGCAGGCTGTGGAGAGGGATTGGAGCAGTCAAGGGACAAGGAGCGGGGGGGGGCGGGTTAGATGGGTCAAGAGTTCTGTGGGTCCTGTCAGGGGAAGGGAGTGGTTGAATGGGGCATGGGAGTCCTGCGGGTTGTTGGGGGGGGGGGGAGGCAGGGGTGTAGATAAGGGTTGGGGCAGTTGGGGGCAGTTCCAGGAGTGGGTAGTCAGGGGATAAGGAGCAGGCGGCTGGAGGTTCTGAGGGGGGTAGTCAGGGGTGGGAAGGAGTGGATAGGGGTGGGGCGGAGGCAGGGCTTGGATGAGGCTCCCCCCCTCGTCCTCTTTTTTTGATTGTTGAAATATGGTAACCCAAGGCAAGGGCAGAACCAGGGGCGCATGGGGGCTGGTGCCTGCACGCATCCGCTGCAACCTGCAGGAGCTCCCCAGGGGCATGCCAGGCCGCAGCCTGGGCAAGAGGGGCAGCTGCTCCCCACTAGCAACACCGCCACCTTTGCAGGGCTGCTGCCTCCTGCGCCGCGCCAGCTCCTCCATGGCTGGGGCTCACCGCTGCCGGGATGCTCTGGCTCTCTGATGCCTCCAGAAGGCGACTCCTCCCTGCTGAAGCGGCCCAAGCCTGACAAAGCCAGTGAGTGGACTCGAGGCATGGGCTGCCAGGGTAGGGTGGAGAGGGCTCACAAGGGGGGTGGGGGGGAGACCTGGTCTGGGGAGCAGCCCCTGGGCACAGCTGGCCCCAGGCATGGCTGGCCCCTGGGGTCTAGAAAGTCTCATTGGGATTTGCCACTCAATGAACCGATGTGCAGGGGTGGGGGGCGCAAGGTGGAAGTGTCGCCTAGGGCACAGAATATCCTTGCAGCGGCCCTGATGAACAGCTATAAAACAACTTGACAGCACTGAAACAATGTAAAACCAAGAAAACTGTATTGAAAAGATCAGATATTTATAACTGTTATTCAACATTTACATTTTTAACACTGATGCACATGGCACTGTAAGAGACCTGTCATCTACTCTATCAAACTTAAAATCAAAGGCACAGATTATGAAATCCTTCTTAAGTCAGGATGTGCTGAGGTGATAACAGGCAAGGAAGAAATGGAAACACCCTTGGGAAGACATTACACAGAGAGCTTGAAAACACACAGTTTGTTCGTATTGTGTGCTTAATTTCCTTACTGGCTTTTTAATTAACAGTTTTTATGAGAACGGAACCTTAGTGCCTGGGCTGAATTTAACTGACAAAGTACGACAGTCAGTTTTGAAGAGGGGAAGCTAGCCTGACCCAGGGAGAGAGAAAAAGAGGAAAAAAACAAACAAAAAAAGAACTTCCAGAAGGCCTAAGCGGCTTGCAAATTCACGAGCAGGAAGAGACAGTGGGAACAGTAACATTTTCTTGTAAACTGTCACAATCCTTGTCCTATCTCACCCACATCCCCTCATTTTATTTGTTACCCTTATTCAGTCCGTTCTTTCTAAACAGTGCCGTCTTTTATTTGTTCTGTAGAATACCTAGCAAGCTTATGATGCTATAAAAGTAACAACATGAACAAATTAGACATCTACTAGAAGAAATCTAGAAAGAGAATTATTAGCACTGTATTAGTGAACACGTATTTAAAACAGACTAAAAACTAAATTGAAACCTCTTACAGAAGTTTCATAACTATCTCCATTAGAGCTGAGATGGACAAGTCTTGCTGATTAACTTTTCTGCCCTCAGGTCGAAATGTTTAAATAGCTGGCCTTTTATATAGGAGCCCATATAAGAAAAAGCCCCAAATATCAGGCCTGCCCCTATAAAATCGAGACAGCTGGTCACCCTGAGTGAGGCACATGCTGCCTCTACCCCACCCCTGCAGCTGCTGCTGCTCCACTGGCTCTTGCCCCAGCGCTGGACAGGGCAGGGCACGGCCCGGCCCTGGGCACCACACTGCCCCGGGGGTTACCTGGCCTCTTGCCCCGCCACTCCGCCCACAGCAGGGTGAGGTCGCCGTCCAGGCCGAGCAGCCAGCGGCCCAGCAGGTAGAGCAGCGCGCAGAGCGCCAGCGGCAGCAGGAGCAGCGCGGCCCACTCCATGGCCGGAGCGCAGCGCACTGGCGGGGCCCGCTCAGCCCAGGGGATTTATGCTGGGCCAGAGGCGGCCCCACCCTGGACGAGCGCCCCCCGCCCCCTCGCCATGCCCGAGGCCCGCGGCTGCCCAAAGCCCGCCCCCGCAGGGGAGTGGCTGCCGCTGGCCTGACAGGCAGCCAGGGACAGGCGCTTGGAGCGGGCCTGTTGCCCGGCCACATCGCAGCGGGGGAGCCCACCCCAGCGAGAAGAGACGGGGAGCTGGGGCACCGCCCCTGAAGTGTCCCAGAGACCCGAACCCCCGGTTGTGTCATGCACTGACACGCACCCGACCCGCGGGAGCTGCCCCTCCTCCCCCGGGGAGCTCCCCACTGACCCCCCTCTCCCTGGCGGGAGCGCCTCCCTCACTCTCCTCCCTCACGCTGAACCTCCCTCCTCGGCGGCTCCTCCTCTTCCCTCCCCCTTCCCTTGCTCACGACCTACTCACTCACTTTATCCTAATTCCAGTATCTGCACATCCCCCCCCTCAGTAACTCTCTAGTCTCCTCTGAGGCCTTTCCACAGTAACCTCGGAATTATCACATACACACAGGGCTCAGCTTCCAGCCAGCAAAGTTGTCCTGCCAGGCAGCTCAAGGCTGAGCCAGCTGATAAATAGTGGGTGAGAGGTCAGCCCCGTGATACAGGACCACTACTAGGATCGGTAAACACGAGCCCTGTGCCTGGTGTTAACTTTCCTGTGCCTTGAAGGGTTGTCATAGTGGTAAGTGGGATGGGTCATTTCTATTGTGGAAGAAAGGGGAATTGATTTATATTGTTTACTTGTTCCATAAACAGAAACAACCTTTGAAAACCCATAAAGCATGCTGCTGCCTTCCCTCCTTCTTGCCCCTGCTCCTGTTTTATGCCTGGAAGTGTAAAGGAGCATACCAGCTTCCATTTGTTGTCTTAAAAGTAAAATAGCCTTGTAACTGAATGCTGATCGCTAGGGTTGGCAAGTTGGCAGTATGTTTTCCTGAAGATCACAGGTTATTCACAGTCCTATTACAGACACCGAAGGCTGACCTTTAGGATCCAGGAAAAACACAACCATGAGTCCCTTGATGCTGGGGAAGAAACCAGCTTGGCTGGCAGCAGTAAGGAGCAGTTCCACCTGGACTACTACTGATAACAGTACTGCCATCACCAGCTCCCAGGGCCAGCTTCCCTACTGAGCAGCCATTGTGCCGTCTGGTAATGAGGGGGCCCTCAACAGATTGAGAGACATTGCGGACTGAGCAAGGCACTAATTTAATCAATAACACTGAGTTCCTACCCTCAACAAGTCATATAGGCCAAAATTTTCAGACTTAGATGTCTAATGTTATGCCCCCAAGTCCAGGGGTGCTGAGCACCTACAGATCCAAATGACTCCAGCACTTCTAGAAATCAAATCACTTTTATACAGGTTCCTGAATAGGGATTTAGATGCCTTATCTTATATGCACAAGTTTGGAAAATTCTAGCTTTAATCTTTCTGTGCCTCCATTTCCAGATCTATAACAGTCTCCACTTCTGCAGCAGAAGGCTTGGCCTGGTGAAACCTAACCATTCTCACCAGCTGCACACACATTTGGCATAAATTGTCATTGATTATTATGGTAGTGCCCGCATTCTACTCAGCCCTGTCCAAGTATAAGGCAGACCGTGCTCCAAGGATCTTGGAATAAGCGACATAAGGATGGGCAAGAGGTATTATGTGTTGGGTTAAATTTAATTGAAACTGGTGAGTGTAACAGCCGTGCTTCATTTGGAGTAAATGCAGGACAAAATTAAGCTTCTGTGTGGAACCAGATAGCTGAAATAACAGCAGCCTTCTGTCAAAACACAGATGCAGGTCATCACCCAAAATAGAAGCACATGCAAGGCACATAGGGGACGAGGGGGTGTCGCTGGATATTGTTTGTTGGAAGTACCTGTGTCATGTGAGAGAAAGAAGCAGGAAAAACACCAGAGAAGCAGAAAGACCAGGAGCAGAAAGCCAAGGAATTAGAAATCCACTGGGATCATGGCCCTGAGAAAAAGGTTAGAGAGCTTTTTGCACCGAGTACTGGCTGAAATAAATTTAGAACGTGAGCAAAGAAATTATTTCCTGTTTGATTCCTGTGGTGCTCAGGGAAACCGGACTTTGTATGCTCTTTGTAAATAAATAGGATTGCACTTGGCCAAAGAAATATCTGATTCCAATATCAGTTTCTCCTCCTAATCAAAACAACCCACTGGGCTTCAAAAATTGGCTAACCACTTCGGTCAAAAGTGGAAAACAGAGGAATATACGTCAATATTTTTTACTCTTTGTGTAAATAGCCACTATCCTCACTTGGCCATTGAGCTAATCATTATTAGTGGGCTAATTTCATGTGGACATCACAGTATAAGTGGGACTTAGGATGGATTTGAAGGAAGATTATGACACTTTTTGTATCATAATCATCTCATTTTTGTTGTCAGTAGCTACCAGTGTGGTGCTCTGCTCTTGTTTGATGATGATAACAGTCGGCTGGGTAAGTGTTCTCTCTGTGTGCTGCCCCGGCTCTGAGCAGATAGCTGACACAGCAGACCCTGAGAGAACTGCCAAAGACCACAGACTCTAGTAAGGTACGAAGGAACCCAAGCCAGGGTTATTGTCAAATGAAGCACAGTAATAGTTTCCTGTAGACTCTACAAGACATATTACGAATTTGTGCCCCCTGGCAATGAACACAGCTTAGTTAGCAGCGGGACACTCCACTGACCCCTAGGCGGACAAAGATGCGCACTCCGGGATCTACTTTTAAACAGGGGTTTTTTTTCTATTTTATTGTAAAAAAAATTTGATTTGTTTAAATTTTTAAACATACAGGCAGAATTGTTTAATACTCCCCATTAACACTGTTAATTCTGACAAACAAGCAGAAATTCAAAAAATTAACAGCCACAATAGTTTTTATTTACAACGGAACTTATTTTTTTATAAGATATTTACAAGATGACCGATTTTACACATTAGAAATGGTATCAAAAGTATGCATTACAGACAACTATGTGTCAAATGGCCATAAAACAAGGCTGAAAAATACAGACAAGCTTTCTTTTTTTTTTTAAGATTTTATTTTTACATTAGCTTAAACTTGGTTAAAGAAAGCAAGGTTTTAAACCAAAGAACGGTTCTAATAGGGACTTGCAGGGCCTTCCGTTGCAGACTGAATTTCACAGTGTTGTACCCCATATTGGGAGAAAAAAGACTATTTTTTCACACTAACACTCACTGAAAATTTAACTTTGTACTTCCCTACTCCCGGCCGCCCCCCCCCCCGCCCCTGCCGTCTGTGGCTGATGACTGCTGGATCACTGTATATTAAAGAGGATCATTTATAAAACCTGGCTGCCTTTCTGGATGGCAGTAGGAAGAAGAATTTAAAAACTGGCTTTGCACTGGGAGTGAGGGCAGTGGGACTTTAGTCTGAGGCCAGACAGCTACCTGCAGATACCTCTCAGAGCTGGCTGTCACTGGGACTCAAGAGTGTTCTGACCCCTGAAAAGCTACTAATGTAGGGTATAACCAGAATGCAAAACCTGCTCGATGCAGACCTGGAAGAGACAACATCAAGGAAAGAAACAAGGCTCAAGCTAATATTTGCCCATTTAACATTGTGGCTCCAAATTGCACAGAAATCCATTAAGGACACACGCTATCATGCGAAAGCAGGACACCCAAGAACAGCCTTATTTAAAAAAAAAATGCAGTGCACAGCCCTAATTATACAGTTTGTGTGGTACCAGGGCCCATGTTTCTAGAGATTTTCTCCTTTTCTGTGGGTTCCAAACACCATTACTGTAGGAACCCTAGCACAACCCACTGCTGTGTTGCGAGAATCAGCCTGTCTTCCAAATTGCATAAGAACCCCAGCTCTGGGGAAAAGAAAAAAAAACCCACCAGGTTTTCTATTTGTGCATTGCTATTTATAGCTGTTTGAACCAAAGCAAGGAGAGAAGATTGCTGGCCTCAGACGAGACTACAGACTCAAAAGGACCAAGCAGAGAGGATCATTTCTTCCCTGACCCACTAACATCTTCGGAAATGAAGTTAGCTCCTCCCCACAACCGCACACCTGTCAGGTGGGACAGTAACTGTGGAGCAATCAGACAGGCAAGCATTGTGAACAGGAGGAACAGGTGTTCTCTCTTTAGAGACCAAACATTCCTGCTTTCACTCCAGTCCATGGTGAAGCCTGGAAGGCGATTGAGAATGTGTTGTCCGAATTTAATACCTCGGCTCAAGACTTCAGTACTAGTTACACCTACAGCAGAGCATTTAGCATCACTGATTAGTGTAGTACAGCAACAAAGGCTCATTTCATAAAGGAAGCAAATTACTAGAGCTAGAGCGTAGGTCCCATTCTAAGTTTCTCTAGCCAATCCAAGCGTTTTACAACATACATGAGTTTCCAGCCAGTGCCATCCTTAAACATTTAAATAAAAATGAACCACAATTGTGCGTCTCAAATTCTGTTTTCACAAACAAAAATGTTTAAAAAACCCTTCACCCCCATCTATCTAGAACATGGCATAACTGCTGGCAAACAGACTCAGCTGCAGAAGCATTTCCACACTGGCATTTGAGGGCAGTCTCACTACAGAATATGCACAGCTAACCGATTTCTGACATAGGTAACGAACCAGGTGCGTCTTGTGGCGACAATGAGAGGCACTGCTCAATCCAGCCGCACTCAGTGAGACACGGCACATTCAGAACCATCTGCCAGCCTCTCTCAGGGTATTCATGAAGTTAGTTTCACCCATTATTTAAAAACAAAAAAGCAACCCTATCTAGCATAACACAGGCACCGTACTAGAAGCCTGACCTGTCAGGCAAGAGGGAGTCGCAGCCAAATCTACTCTCCTCTTAGCTGGGTTCTTTTCACCACAGAGTTTCCAAGTGACAGAGTGACAAGCTTGGCCTAACTCTGCCTGCTGGTCCCATCTGCAAGGTCTCGCTGCTGCATGTCTTTCCAAGAAAACAAACATCAGCTTTACAAAGGTGACAGGCACCACACACTGAGCCAACACACAGGCACCACCCTTGGGGACTCACAGATGGGAGAGGTCGCAAGGCAGGCCTGTTTTTAGGCTTCCCAACCCTCACAAGGCCTCTTATGAAGTGTAGTGGCCACAGCAGCTGATGAAGCTTAGGCAGAGAGCAAAAGGGGTCTGAGCTTCCAGCCTTGCTGTGCCACCATAAAGCTTGAGAACTTGCTGATCAGGAAAGCAGGGGGGTAGGGGTGGGGAGAAATACATAAACCACAGTTAATCAGCCAGGTCAAGAGTTTTTGTGAAAAACAGGAAAAATACAGAGGCCTGGAGAAAACCATCAGTGCATAAAAATATCCACGAGGATAAAGATTCACGGGACCGAACAACAAACAGTTCCTCGCCGCCCGTTGCCAATGGTGCGCTATGCCCATTGCAACGCTACCTGTGCAGCTCCTTTCTGCACCTTCGGCGAGGCGTCCGTTTCTTCTGCATCTCCAGCCGACAGCGGCTTCATTTGTCCAGCCACGGCAGCTCAAAGTTCTGTAGAGTTAGTTTTGGTAATGGTCGGCCAAATGCTACAACAGGCAAGTAGGGGGTAATCAACAAGCTTTCTACATCATCTGGCTCAGGGAAAAATGAGGTAACTTCAGGCTCAGATTCCTGGATTCCTTTCTTTTTATACATTCTAAGCTGCAGTTGCTGTAGAATTCTTTGTTCCCTGATCCTCTGAATATCCCACCTTTTCCTTCTCTTCTCATCCAGCTCCAGCTTTGCGTGCCTTTTGGCAAATACACTGTCGTCTAGATTCTCCAAGAGATCTGAAGGATTTGAGTCTCTCAGGGGCTCCACAGCATGGTCCCTCCACGAAGGAATAGCTACAGTCTTCTTCTTCTTTGGCGAGGGCTCTCGTAACGGCAATGGTGACGGAGGAGGTTGATGCCAACGACACAAGTACGTTTCGGTGGTTGAAAGGTATGGCAGATCTTCTGTCTCGCTGGGGAAACTTTTATCCCTGGGGTGGGCACTGAGACTTTTCAATGGGGTGGATGGTTTTAAGGGAGTGTCCACTAGCGATCTGGCTTTTTCTGGAGTCTCTTGACTCCTCAGTTCACGTTTGCAAACAGTTTCGGATAAAGAGCTACTCGGCTCCTCTTTCACTGGAGAGTGTTTCAGAGTTTTACTCTTGACTTTTGAAAATTCAGCCACCAGCCTTTTTAACTGGAGTCTTCCTCTCTGCACTTCCAAATGCTGACTTCCTTTTATGTCCCCTTCCATTTCTTCCATATGAGAAGTGTTTCGGAGGCAGGGGCTGGGACGTGTCCAAGAGATCCTGCTGGCATTCAATCTGTAGTTTCTCGGATGCTTCTGATTCAGCCTTCTCTTCGGTTTCATACCCTTGAAAAATCCTGTGTTTCTCTCTCTCATTATCCTTCTTCACCAGCGGCATCCTCCTTTCCATGCACTCAATCCGAGCTAGGAGCGTGTCCCTCTCAGCCTTGAGCTCCTCGATCTCCTTCTCCTTGGCCTGCAGTTGCTGCTGCTGCTGCTCGATCAGGTCCAGCTGGAGCAGGAGGATCTGCATGAGGCAGGCCGCCTGGTTCAAGGAGCCTCTGCCAGCTCCCAGGGGGCTCTTCCACACGCTTCTCTTCCACTTGCTTTCCGAGGCCATGGCGGGAGGCGGCTGGCCTGGCTCCACAGTGGCCGAGCCCGGCGGGGTTGGGGGCAGCGCGCTGGCCATGACCAGGCAGCCCTTGTCCTTCACCACCACCTGGGAGGCAGTGTGTCCAGGCAGCACCGCCTGGTACTTGGGCCTGCTGCTGGCATCCCCCACGCCGGCTGGCTTGGTGCTGGCTGGGGGGCAGGGCAGGGGCACCAGGCCACCCCAGCTCTCCTCCTGCTGCCCGGGTGCAGTTTTAAACAGTTACAGGACAGATTACTCATCCCTACTGACGTATTGAGGTACAGCCCCTTGGCTCACTAGGGTGCTGTCTCCCATTTGATCATGTTGTTCCAGACAAACAGATCTATCCATCATGCTGTCCTCTCTTTAAGATGCACCTGCCTATTCCTTGTTATGTCTATGGAGTGTCCTTGTATTGGGCTGTCCAGGTGCCATCTTGGCACAAGTTCCTCTTGTTAGCACTTATATGTGTGAATGCACTTGCTTCTAACAACCCTCTTCTCGCCAGCTTCTGTGAGTGAGGCCTGCCGCTGGCTCACAGCCCAGCTTTTGCTTAGCAATGCCTGGAAGTACTTTGGTTCAGGCTTCAGGCCTCATACTAGGCCTCTGACACAAGAGTTTATATTTCAGGGCCTCTTCTTACTAGAATTCTTACATCCCCACAACTTCTGTTGTAGCCACCCATTCTCTCTCATCTTATATTTATGCCTTGTCTACGCTACCAAGTTTTGTCAACAAAAACTGCCTTTTGTCAACCAAACAGTGAACACGTACACACTGAGCCGACTATTTGGGGGAAAAATGTCCAGTTTTGGCAACAAAATACAACCACCCCAATGAGAGACGTACGTCTTTTTCCTCTAAATTTTTCTCAACAAAGTGCCACTGTAGACACCATACTTGGTTTCATTGCTTTAATTGGCCTCCAGGAGGTGTCCCACAATGCCCATGCTGACCGCTCTAGTCAGCTGTTTGAATTCCACTCCCCTGCAGCCAGGTAAACAACCATCCTGCCCTCCCCCTTAGAAGTCCCTGGAATTTTTGAAATTCCATTTTCTGCTGGCTCTGCATGGAGAGGTCCTATCGCATCTTCCCAGGTAACCATGGTGGTTTATAACACCAAACGCTCTCCCGCTTGGACCATTGCTGAGCTGTTGGATCTGATAAGTATATGGGGAGAGGAGGCTGTATAGTCACAGCTGCATTTGAGCCAAAGGAACTGGGATACCTATGGGCACATTTCTCGAAGCTTGTGTGAAAAGGGCTATGATTGGGACACACTGCAGTGCAGAGCAAAGATAAAGGAGCTGAGGCAGGCATACCAAAAGGCAAGGGAGGCAAACCGTCAAGCTGATGCTTCACCTAAAACCTGCCGGTTCTATAAGGAGCTGGACACTATCCTCTGTGGCGACCCCACCTCCACTGCCAAGAGCCCTGTGGATTCTTTGGCGGCCCCGGAGGCAGTGGAAAGAGGACCTAACCTGGAGGATAAAGTTATTGATGAAGTGGTGGAGTTAGATGATGATGTGCAGCTCCCTGTGGGGTCACCCGGTGGGGCAGGCAGCCAGGAACTGTTCTCCACTCCAGAAGTATTTAGCCAGTCTCAGCAGTTGCTCTCCGGCGAGCAAGAAGCAGGGGAGGAGATGCCAGGTAAGTGGCTGTGGTTTGTGTAGTGCAGAAGTGGGTTCACGGTATAGAAATGTGGAAGGCTGGCTGTGTTTCTGTGAGCTGCACGTTTTCCTATGTAGCTAATTGGTACAGCAGAATAGGGTGTTGATACACACTGAGATCTTACGGGAATCCTCCAGACAGATCTATAGGAAACTTTCCTGGAGATACTCGGTAATGCTCTGCCGAAAGTTCCTTGGCAGAACAGCTTTGTTCCTTCCTCCATTGTAGGAAACTTTCCCATGCCATTCAGCAATCACTTGTGCAGGGATCAAAGCTTCACATATGTGAGCAGCATAAGGAACAGGGCAGAAGCCACAAGCATGGAGCAGATCGGGATCGGCAACTTATGGCACGCGTGCCAAACATGGCACACAAGCCAATTCTGAGTGGCATACTGCCGCCTGCCGCGGTCCTGGCCCTCAGCCCCCCTGCCCACCGCTCTCCCCTGTGGGGGCAGGAGGCAGAAGCTTGGTCCTGTGGCAGCCAAGCGTCCCCCTTCCCCTGCTTCTT
Source organism: Chelonoidis abingdonii (assembly GCF_003597395.2). Taxonomy (NCBI): domain Eukaryota; kingdom Metazoa; phylum Chordata; order Testudines; family Testudinidae; genus Chelonoidis; species Chelonoidis abingdonii. Next base: position 148,946,058 of record NC_133772.1, on the reverse strand, counting down.
CCCCCAGCATGGTGCTTTCTGGCCCCTCCTCCTCTCCTTCCCTGCGCCGATCAGCTGATTGCCCTTGCGAGGGGAAGGGGGAAGAGTGGCAGCATGCATGCAGCTCCGTAGCGAGGCAGAGAGACGTAGGGACGGGGCCTTGGGGAAGGGGGTGGAACAGGGCATATCCCTTCCAGCCCCCTGCCATGAGCCGCTCAGGGCAGGGGGCTGGGAGCACCCCTACGAGCCGAGCACCCCAGCCCTCTGCCCTCACCCCCCCCATACACTCAGCCTTCTGCTCTGCACCCCCACACATCCCCAGCCCTCTGCCTTGATCCTTGAACCCCCCCACAGCCTTCTGCCCTACACCCCCCACACCTCCTCTGCCCTGACCCCTGAACCTCCCCATACACCCAGCCTTCTGCCCTATACCCCCACTGCCCTCTGCCTCTGCCCTCTGCAAAGGCAATGTGTTCCAGGAGGTACTGCGGTGCTCCAATGCAGAGAAAAGGGAATGCAAGGAGTGCTGGGAAGCTGAATGGCAGGACATGAAAGAAAATCAGGAGTTGAAAGATGCAGCTGAGCGAATGATTAAAGTAATGGAGGAGCAAACTTAATAATGCTGCAGATTGAGCAGAGCCTTGCTTGCCCTCCCCTGCAGCACATTCAGAACTCTGCCCACACATTCCTTTCCACTTTCCGGGACTTCTTGGTTTGCCATTCACTCCACCCCCCTCAGACGACGTTCACAATGATAGCTGGACCCACACACATCTGTGAAAGTCTGTCCTTCCCTAGTTCCTCCTTTCCCACCAAGCATCTTTGGGGCTTTGTGTGTGCTGTTTCCTGGACAATAAAAGCAAAGTTTTCGAATGGTAACTGAACTTTATTTGTTCCCTACAAATTAAGATTGCAAGCACTACCAGTACATGCACAGGCATTTTAATAATTTGCTTACTGGAATATAAGGCCCCAAATGTCATCATTGCTTCCTATGAAAACTACATGTAATGTAACATTGAAAATGAGAACCAATAATGTAAATGTTTTTGATTGGTGCTTCAAAGTGTTGCCTCAAAGCCTCCCTGATTCAAATCTCCCCCCTCTGGGCTCTGATAGTCCTGGTATCTGTCTGCTGATTTTGAGCAGCCAACTAGTCTGCCTTAGTACCCCAGCCCTGAGCAAAACTTAAACCCTTAGCTTCACAGAGCTTATGCAACATACAACATGTGGCTATGACCATAGGAATATTATCCTCGTTAAAGTCTAAGCTGCCATAAAGTAATTACCAACACGCCTTTAATCTGCCAGAGGCACATTCCACTATCATCCAGCACCTGCTCGGCCTGTTGTTGATCCACTTCTTACTGCTGTCCAGTTTCATGACCCACAGCTGTAAGGGGTACACTGGGTCTCCCAGGATCACTATGGGCATTTAAACGTCCCCCACTATAAGCTTCTGGATTGGAAAGAAAGTCCCTGCTTGTAGCTTTCTATACAGTCCAGTGTTCCTAAAGAAGCATGCATCATGCACCTCCCAGACCACACTGCATTGATGTCAGTGAAACGCCTAAGGTGATCCACAAGCACCTACAACACCATGAAGAAGTACTCCTTCCTATTGATGTATTCTGTTGCAAGATAGTCTGGTGCCAAAACTGGAATGTGTGTGCCATGTATCACCCCTCCACAGTTCGGGAAACCTATTTCTACAAAGCCTATTTCATGCATATTTCCCAGACTCACAGTCCTTCGTAACAAGATGTGATTAATTGCCCTGCACGCTTGCATTAACACGGCTCCAGCGGTCAACTTCCCTACTCCAAATAGATTTGCGACCAACCAGTAGCAGTCTGGAGTCATCAGCTTCCACACAATGATTACCACATGCTTCTCTACTGATCAGCATAAGGAGAGGAGAATGAGAGTTGTCCTTAGTGCTGGGGCAGCAAGCGCCGCAAGCAGTTCCAGGAAGGTGGCTTTCTGCATCCGAAAGTTCTGTAGCCGCTGCTTGTCATTCCACACCTGCATGACAATACAATCCCACCATTCAGTGCTTGTTTCCCAAGCCCAAAAGTGATAGTCTACCCTATGCACCTGTTCTGTGAATGCCAAAAGTAATCTAAAATTGCTTGTATCCATATCACACAGAATGTCAGGCATCTGCAAGTCTTCTTCAGTAAGGAACTTCACAATTAACTGCACTGCCATCTGCGATGTCTTCATGACAGTTAACAGAGCATAGGAGATCCAGCCCTTCTCACAAAGATGCAGGGGTACACAGCAAAGGAGGTCCATTGCAAAAATGCTACGAAAGAAAGCCAGAAGCCCATGGACTGCTGGCACAGCAAGCAAAGTATCGTGGAACATTCAGCCCAGTCCCAGGATGTGCCGCGATCCACTCCATTTCCCACAACTCCTAGAGACAGAAGGTGTTGAGCTAGACTGTGGGATAGGTACCCACAGTGCATTGCTCACACTGTTGATGATAGTGCCCCCACTATGAATGCACTCTGCCAACAGAGGGAGCGAGTGTGAACATGTGATTCTGATTTTTATTATGTTGACTTTTGGATGTCAGCATAACTTTTGTGAACCAAACTTGGTAGTGCAGACATGGCCTTAGAGCATAAACTCACCAGGTTAGGGACTCTCTCTTTCTTCTGTATATAATGCCTAGCACAATGGGGCTCTGATCAGGCCTCCTAGGTAGTATCAGAATACAAATTAAAAAAAAGTAAGAGAATGTGGTGGTTTTATGGTAGCTTGCATAAGAGATGAAATGGGGAAAAAGCAGATGGTTGGGGAGAAACAGACTGACCCTTGCACCAGATTTTGTCAAGATGCTGGGGGTAGTAATGAAACAAAGGAAGCAGCTGTTGGGGAAGAGTCAATGTGGTTTTTGTAAAGGGAAATCATGCCTCACCAATATGTTAGAATTCTTTGAGAGGGTCAACAAGCATGTGGACAAGAGAAATCCAGTGGATATAGTATACTAAGATTTTTCAAAAAGTCCTTCACCAAAAGCTCTTAAAGAAAGTAAGGTTCTCTCGTGGATTGGTAACTGATTAAAACATAGGAAACAAAGCGTAGGAATAAATATCAGTTTTCAGAATGGAGAGAGGTAAACAGTGGGTTTCTACTGGGACCATTATATTCAACATATTCATTAATTATCTGGGAAAAGGGGTAAAGAGTGAGGTGGCAAAATTTGAAGATAATACAAAACTACTCAAGATAGTTAAGCCCCAGGCAGACTGCAAAGAGCAACAAAAGGATCTCACAAAACTGGGTGACTGGGCAACAAAATAGCAGATGAAATTCAATGTTGATAAATGCAAAGTAATGCACTTTGGAAAACATAATCCCAACTATACATATAAAATGATGGGGTCTAAATTAGCTGTTACCACTCAAAAAAGAAATCTTGGAGTCATTGTGGATAGTTCTCTGAAAACAGCCACTCAATGTGCAGCGGTAGTCAAAAAAGCAAACAGAATGTTGGGAATCATTAGGAAAAGGTTAGATAAGACAGAAAATATATTACCTGTATATAAATCCATGGTACGCCCACATCTTGAATACTGTGTACAGATGTGGTTGCCCCATCTCAAAAAAAGATATATTGTAATTGAAAAAGATTCAGAAAAGGGAAACAAAAATGATTAGGGGTTTGCAATGGTTTCCATATGAGGAGAGATTAATAAAACTGGGATTCTTCAGCTTGGAAAAAGAGACAACTAAGGGGGAATATAATTGAGGTCTATAAAATCATGACTGGTGTGGAGAAAGTAAAAGGGAAGTGTTATTTACACTTCATAACACAAGAACTAGGGGTCACCAAATGACATTAATAGGCAGCAGGTTTAAAACAAACAAAAGGAAGTAGTTCTTCACACACACAGTCAGTCTGTGGAACTTGTTGCCAGAGGATGTTGTGAAGGCCAAGACTATAACAGGGTTCAAGAAAGAACTAGATAAGTTCATGGAGGATAGGTCCATCAATGGCTATTAGCCAGGATGGGCAGGGATGGTATCTCTAGCCTCTGTTTCCCAGAAGCTGTGAATGAGCGACAGGAGATGGATCACTTGATGATACCTGTTCTGTTCATTCCCTCTGGAGCACATGGCATTGGTCACTGTTGGAAGACATGATACTAGGCTAGATGGACCTTTGGTCTGACTCAGTATGGCTGTTCTTATGTTCAGTTTCAACTATTTTCGCAATTTTATTTCAAAATACCTATCAGCAAATGTCTATTGTGACATTACACAGCATATTCTTTATGGCAATATGCTTATGTTATGGATATGACATAAGAGCTACTTTATGCAAGATGAATCTTGTAAGATATCATTGGAAAGGTTATAATTTACTGAATGTGATTATTCAATTTGTATGTATGTATCATTTCTGTATCTAAAGTTAGGAATATGGACTTTGTAACAATTACAACTGGCTGTGTATTGGAAGACACCCACCAGATGACAGACCATCAGATTTGATGGGCCGTTAGGAAGGAACAACAAGACCATGAAGATACTAGTCTCAATCCCTCCTCGGAGGCATCTGGGGACATAACTGTGAGACTACTAGGTCAGGTGGTCTCGTCACCTGATACTATACATTATCTGGAACTTCTTGTAACTTTCCACTAAAAGGGAAGGGGGGTCATGTTTGGGAAACAAAGGATTCCTGCCTTATGTAAATCTTATTTAAGAATGGGGAGGAAGGCAAATGGGACTCCTCTCCATGGCCTGTCTGCCCAAGAAAAAAGGCTGCTAAAGACAGGTGAAGGGAAGGCCAGGGACGAGTCCAGGCTGAGACAGGGATCCAGTCTGAAAAGAAATATAACTGGAATGCTAAACCACAGAAACTTTGCAACCTGCCTAAAATAACATTTAGGATGAGAAATTACATTCTGTAACCTGTTTCTTAATTATATTGAGCTTAGCTTGTGTATTTTGTTTTATTTGCTCATTAATCCACTTTGTTGTGTCTGTTATCTCTTATATTTACTTAAAATTCACCTTTTAGTAGTTAAACAAGAAATAAGTTTATTATAACATAATTGGGGGCATCAGAGGCTGTACATACCTTCCTCCACATTGAGGGAGGAGACAGACTTCATAACATATCTTTGGGTCTGCACTCCAAGGGAGGTGGACACCTGAGTGCTGTGGCAAGTCCCTTAAGCTGAGCCTTCCCAGAACTGATCTCACTGTCTGTTTCGTTCTGCAGTTGGGTATGGCCCTGCCTGTGTGCTGGAGGAGGCTTAATAACCTGGCTTAACAAGGCAGGTAAAACAGGGGCCCAGGCTGGCATCACAGGTGGGTTCAGTGGTATCTCAGCACATCAGGTGGCAAAGGGCGGCAAACGGTTACATCTATAACAATGGAGACAAAAAAAGATTCAGGAAATTTTTTGACAAATAGATACCTTACTAGGCATATTAATATAGAACTTTGAGTAATAATTCATTAAAACTACAATACAGACGTATGTTTCCTGCACTCCTCAGAAGGCAGTGCAAAGGCTTGGGGGAGTCAGGGGTAATGGAGGAGTTGAGAGAAATGGAAGTAATTTCTGAGAAGCTGCCTGGGAGAGAACTTGGAGGATTGTTGAGTGTGGGTGAGAGACATATGGAACAGTTTTTTGGGGGGTGAGGTGGGAGTGTGGAGTGATTGTTAGGGAGCCTCCCCCATATAGACCCTGACAGAACCCTAGCCTCTCCAATTGAGTCAGGCACATCTACCCATGGCCCCATGGCTCCATACCCCTCTGCAGCCCCACCAATCTCCATGTGGTCCTGCATCCCCATTCCTCCATCCCTATGTGGCCCTCCCTCTGATTCAGCCCCTGACTCAGTGCTGTCACCCCACTAACCCCTGAGCTCACACCCCAGTCTGCCCCCCACTAGCCCTTCTGAACGTCAGTCTGACCCCTCCAGGATCCCCATATGTCCCACTGTGTCCATTCTGTATCTCCTCACGTGGTCCTACTTTTTTTTTTTTTTTTTTTTTAAGAAAGCAGTTTTGCACCCCACATGGGACTTGAACCTATGATCTTTGTCTAAGAAAGGCATTGGTTTATCTTACTGTGAGGAACGCAGCCTCTCGACCAGCTGGCTGCCCTCTCTTCTGGTGCCACAGTGGCCCCTGGTGGGCAAGAGGTTCAACTGCAGTGCCTCTCCAGCAGAATCCATATTCTGTAGAGGAAAAAAAAATCTTCAGGAGCCATGAATTCCCCAGGAGTACTACATACAACTGGGTTCTGTGTCTTAGACTCTGAATGGGTTTACCTGGGAGTAGAGGGCAGGGCTGGGCAAAGGTGGAGAAGGTCGAGTGACCTTATTGTCAGACAGGCCTGGGAGTAGTCCCCGAAGTGCATCACTGTGGGCAAGTAAGAACATTTTGGAGGTGGGATCGGGGGAAGTGTAAGACAGGAATCAATAGTGTTTGGAGAGGGGGTAGAGAGTAGGTTGCTGATGGCAAAACATTTTGCAGGCTGGATAAAAAAAAGCTAAGTCCAGCTTTGCCGCATGCCATAGTTAAGCATCTGTGCAGTTCATCTTCTTGTCATGTGCCCAGGGCTGGCGCAACCCATTAGGCAACCTAGGCGGTCACCTAGGGCACTAATATTTGGGGATCGTCAACCGTGGCGGCCGGATCTTCAGCCGCCTCTGTGGGGGGCAGCATTTCAGGGGCGGGACCTTCCGCCACCTAGGGCACCAAAAAAGCTGGCAGTGCTCCTGAGTGTGCCATTTGATGAACTGAAAATATCACTGTATTGTTTCCTATGAATATTGTATGAGATTTGGTTTCTTTGTTGGATTTAGTATTGTCCTCTGCCTGAATGCAGAGAGTTAAGTCAAAGGAAGCTGTAAAGGGGTTGTTAAAGAACCCAGCAGGAAAGATAAATGACAGAGATAAGACAGCTTCAGTACATATCTTCAAAGCAGCTAAGAAAACAATGGGGCCATGTCAGAAGGTGCGTCTGTTGCTACCCAGGGTACTTCACCACTTGTCCCTTTCACCTGATTTCACAGTCACAAACACACCAGGTTGTGACCCTTTCACCAAGTGTGTATTTAGTCTTTCCTTCTGAAGTATCATGCAGGCTTATAGCAAGAGGCAGCTTTTCTATACCGCTCTAAGCTTCCCCTTGCTTCCTGTTCCTTCCATTTATATCCTCCCAATTACATTGTTAGCCCAGGTTTCAGAGTGGTAGCTGTGTTAGTCTGTAGCAGCAAAAACAATGAGGAGGCACCACAAGGACAAGGACTCCTTGTTTTTATTGTTAGCCCAGTGATTACCATCCAGGTGCCCATAAACCCACAGTAGAAAGTATTTAATTGCTCATAGCTGAGACAGTAGCTTTCTTTCTGCTGCATCAACATCAGTGATCAGGGTGCTACTAATAGCACCCTGTCACAGGCCATTATGTGGAGAGTCTACTTGCAGGTGCTAGCAAAGGTAATGCATTTTGTTTTGCTGAGGCCTGGTCTACACTACGCGTTTAAATCGATTTAAAGAGCGTTAAATCGATTTAACGCTGTACCCGTCCACACTACAACGCCCTTTATATCGATATAAAGGGCTCTTTAAGTCGATTTCTGTACTCCCACCCGACGAGAGGAGTAGCGCTAAATTCGATATTAAACATATCGGATTACACGGTTAGTGTGGACGGAATCGACGTTACTTTGGCCTCCGGGCGGTATCCCACAGTGCACCACTGACCGCTCTGGACAGCAATCTGAACTCGGATGCAGCGGGCAGGTAAAAAACAGGAAAAAGCCCCGTGAACTTTTGAATTACATTTCCTGTTTGCCCAGCGTGGAGCTCTGATCAGCACGGGGTGGCGATGCAGTCTCAAATCCAAAAAGAGCTCCAGCATGGACCGTACGGGAGATACTAGATCTGATCGCTGTATGGGGAGACAAATCTGTTGTATCAGAGCTCCGTTACAGAACACGAAATGCCAAAGCGTTTGAAAAAAAAATCTCCAGGATACACAGCGCTGCGTGACAAGCGTAACGGGAAGCCAGAGACTCAAATGGACGCTCATGGATGGAGGGGGGGTACTGAGACTCCAGCTATCCCACAGTCCACAGCAGTCTCTGAAAAGTATTTGCATTCTTGGCTGAGCTCCCAATGTCTGTAGGTTCAAACACAGTGTCTGGCATGGTTCAGGAATAGCTCCTCAGTTTCTCCCCCCCCACCACGTGAAAGAAAAGGGAAAGAAATCATTTCTTGACTTCTTTCAATGTCACCCTATGTGTACTGAATGCTGCTGGTAGAACGCGATGCTGCAGCAGTGAAGAGCAGTATCCGCTCCTCTCCCCTCCCGGTGGTAGACGGTACAATATGACTGATCCATCGTCGCTCGCCATCAGCCCGTGAGTGCTCCTGGCTGGCCTCAGGTGAGGCTGGCCTGGGGGCGCTGGGTAAAGATGGAATGACTCCCAGTTACTCCCAGTAGATGGTACAAACGGCTGGTAACTGTCTTCATCATAGCAACTGGGGGCTGAGCTTCACAGCCAGCCCCTCCCTTTCCTGTGTAAAGAAAAGATTCCGTTACTGCCTGGACTGTCATAGCCGGGAGGCTGCCTCCCCCTCATTTTAATCTCACTAACAACATTTTATGTCTCAGTGTTTCTTATTCCTGCATTCTTTATACTTCATGACACAAATGGGTGGGGGGGGACACTGCCACGGTAGCCCAGGAAGGTTGGGGAGGAGGGAAGCAACGGGTGGGGTTGTTGCAGGGGCACCCCCTGTGAATACTGACACGGAGCAGCTGTGCTCTGATACACTGGTCCTCTAATACACTTGCCCTTATTCTAGGCAGGACTGACTCTATTTTTAGAAACCATAAGGAGGGATGACTCAGTCCCAAGTGAGTCAATCCCAATTTTGCTTTTGCGTTGCGCCCCGGCGGCCGATTTCAGCCAGGGGCACTCATGATAGCAGCGGACAGTACAGAGGGGAGAGATAACCGTCATCTTCATTGCCAGTTTTCTCCGGCAGTAGACGGTACAGAACGACTGGTAACCATCTCTGCTATCATTGCAAAAGCAAGTGAATGCTGCTGTGTAGTGCTGGAGTATCGCCTCTCTGTCCGCGGCATCCAGTACACATACGGTGCCGGAAAAAAAAAAAAGCTGAACGGGCTCCCATGGTTGCCGTGCTATGGCGTCTGCCAGGGCAAATCCAGGGAAAAACGGCGCGAAAGGATTGTCAGCTGATGTTTTCCCGGAGGAAGGAATGACTGATGACATTTACCCAGAACCACCCGCGACAATAAATGATTCAACCCAGAATTCCAAGGGGCGGGGGAGACTGCGGGAACTATGGGATAGCTACGGAAGAGCTACCCACAATGCAACGCTTCAGAAATCGACGTTAGCCTGGACCATGGACGCACAACGCCGAATTACTGTGCCTAGTGTGGCCACATGAAATCAAATTTATAATATCAGTTTTATAAAACCGATTTTAGCTAATTCGATATTATCCCGTAGTGTAGACGTGGCCTAAGGCTGCGATGCTAAAGGATTGAAAGATGCTGATTAGTTAGGAAAGTGCCTCCAGCAGAAGGGGAGAGGGAAGTGATCAGAGAGACTGGCCAGGAAGTGAGAAGGCTGGTGAGGTATGCTATTCCCTGATAACCAGAAACTTCTATACTTAAACTCAGAACCATTCAATTTTTAAAATCAATCATCATAATCAAATTTGTAAATCTTTTATTGGACTAACTTCTCTTGGTGAAAGAGACAAGTTTGAGCTACACAGAGCTCTTCTTCAGGTCTCCAAAAAAAAAATCTGACAGTCTGACTGAGACACAGAGAAATGGAGGGAGGAGACCGAAAGCAGTGCAGTCTGTTTTCTCTCAGCTCAGAAACAGGAAATAAGCCAGACCTGCTTGAGCGGTGTTAAGCTTCAATAAGGGAATATGCATGTAGTAGTCTTTGTATGCAGTCTTTGTTGGTCCCAGGATATTAGAGAGACAAGGTGGGTGAGGTAATTTCTTACAAGACCAACTTCTGTTGATTAGAGAGAAAAGCTTTTGAGCTACACAGAGCTGAAGAAGAGCTCCATAAGCTTGATAGCTTGTCTCTCTCACCAACAGAACTTGGTCCAATGAAAGATATTGGCTCACCCACCTTCTCTCTGTAGGAATCTTTGGTATGTTAAAATCCACTTCTCTCAGCTTGCCTTTGGAGCAAAATAAATTATGCTTTGTTTTGAAGAAGCTGTTTCTGTCTCACTGCAAGCCTGTGCTGTCAGAGGCTCCTGCAGGAAAATTGCAGGAGCCAAACCATTTGGGCCTGCTGAAAAAAATGCAGCTGGCAACCTGAAGTAACCCGGAGACCCAGTTGTAGACTGTTTGGGTTGCAAGATCCCACCTCAAAGAAGTAGAGGCACTGGCCTGCCACTGAAAGGGGTTCACTCAAGGGACTGGAAAAGGCTCTCCGCAGGAGCGGCCTGCCCACAGATTATGACAGCCATTATTTATGTTGCAAAATTCTGTGTAGGACTAAAATTGGCTAGACAGCTAAGTACTAGTTTATATTTTCATAAACTAGAGAACTTGATGTTATGAATTTTAGGCATGCATGAGATTTTTAGCATGTGAGTGGGTGGGTGTACACAGGACAGGTATGGGCAAATGTCTTAGCCTATTTCAGAATTGCTTGCAGTTCATGCAAATTAAACATGGTTCAGGAAGATGCAAGCCAAGAGATGAAGCTGAAGGGAGTCTTTCATCAGCTCTCCATGAGTACTGGAATACCCATCACTGTTCTAACACAGCAGCAACTGAGGTACCTTCTGTTATGTCCACAGTATATACACAGAGAAATTAAATAAAAACATAAATATTTCTGCTGGAAGGTTGCAATATAACACTATTTTATTTCTTAGAATTCAGAAGGATAACATACAACAAACCAAAAACAGAGAGACACAAAACTGGCTGCTCCTTAAGACAACGAGGCGCAATTCACTCCACCTTGCTTTCAGATGGTTCTTTCCAGACTGACTCTGCTCCAGTGCTACCAACCACAAAGCTCGAGTTTTCACCAATAACGTGCAAAGAGTAGTCCAAAAATCACAGAATGACACTTGGCTTCAAAAATTCTGATTCTGCCATTTCAAAAAAAAATCAGAGAGGTTGGCAACACTTGTAGCAGCTGTCAGTCACTTGCCCATAGGTTGCTGCCGCTTTATACCACACCTCCCTGTTGGCTGCATCCTTACCCAACTGGATACATCCTGGGAACAACAGGAAGCCAGTGAGACTCTGTTCCCAGTGGCATGTGTGCATCTGCTGGTTAGAGGACCTGGATTTGTTCCTATTACACATGTGCTTTGGTGGCTGCTCATTTGAAAAGCCACCAGGTGGCAGCAAAGACACAGGGACTGAAGAACACGGGACCTCTAAGTAAAAATCACTCAAATTTCACCACAAGAAAGTGATTTGTATCCCAAAAAGTCACCAATTCAAGTTTGTTTTTTTTAATCACCGAGGCCTTTGAAATGAACTCCAATTGGCAAAATAAATAAATAAATAAAAATTGCCCAAGATGGCAACACTGTCTGCTCACACAATTTTCTATGGAGGCCTTTAGCCTGAACTCATGATGACCAAGAAATCCCGAACTCTTAGCTTGCAATTCCAGCACAGTCCTCAATACACCACACCTTGGTGCATATTACAAAGGATGAATATAAACAAATAACACAAATATGTAAAGAAAAAATTACAAAGGCCAAAGCACAAAACGAGCTCAAACTAGCTAGGGAAATAAAGGGTAACAAGAAAACAATCTACAGATACATTAGAAGCAAGAGGAAGACCAAGGACAGGGTAGTCCCATTACTCAATGAGGGGGGAAAAACAATAACAGAAAATGTGGAAATGGCAGAGGTGCTTAATGACTTCTTAGTTGGTTTTCACCAAGAAGGTTGGTGGTGACTGGATGTCGAACATAGTGAAAGCCAGTGAAAATAAGGTCGCATCAGAGGCTAAAATAGGAAAAGAACAAGTTAAAAATTACTTAGACAAGTTAGATGTCTTCAAGTCACCAAGGCCTGATGAAATGCATCCTAGAATACTCAAGGAGCTGACTGAGGAGATATCTGAGCCATTAGAGATTATCTTTGAAAAGTCATGGAAGATGGGAAAGATTCCAGAAGACTGGAATAGGGCAAATATAGTGCCCATCTATAAAAAGGAAATAAGGACAACCCAGGGAATTACAGACCAGTCAGCTTAACTTCTGTACCAAGAAAGATAATGTAGAAAATAATTAAGCAATCCATTTGCAAACATCTAGACGATAACGTGATAAGTAACAGTCAGCATGGATTTGTCAAGAACAAATCATGTCAAACCAACCTGATAGCTTTTTTTGACAGGGAAACAAGCCTTATGGATGGGGGAAAGTGGTAGATGTGGTATATCTTGACTTTAGTAAGGCTTTTGCTACTGTCTCACATGACCTTCTTATAAACAAACTAGGAAAATACAACCTAGATGGAGCTACTATAAGGTGGGTGCATGACTGGTTGGAAAACCATTCCCAGAGTAGTTATCAGTGGTTCACAGTCATGCTGGAAGGGCACAGTGAGTGAGGTCCCACAGGGATCAGTTCTATTCAATATCTTCATCAATGATTTAGATAAGGCATAGACAGTACACTTATAAAGTTTGTGGATGATACCAAGCTGGGAGGGGTTGCAAGTGCTTTGGAGGATAGGATTAAAATTCAAGATGATCTGGACAAACTGGAGAAATGGTCTGAAGTAAATAGGATGAAACTCAAGAAGGACAAATGCAAAATACTCCACTTAGGAAGAAACAATCAGTTGCACACCTACAAAATGGGAAATGACTGCCTGGGCAGGAATACTGTGGAAAGAAATCTGGGAGGTCATAGCTAAATATGAGTCAAGAGTGTAACACTGTTGCAAAAAAAGCAAATATCATTTTGGGCTGTATTAGCAGGAGGTTGTAAGTATGACACGAGAAGTAATTATTCCGCTCCACTCCACGCTGATTAGGCATCAATGGAGTATTGTGTCCAGTTCTAGGTGCCACATTTCAGGAAACATGTGGACAAATTGGAAAAAGTCTAGGCAAGAGCAACAAAAATGATTAAAGAAAACACGGCCTACAAGGGAAGATTAAATAAACCTTTTTTTTTTTTCAGTCTGGAAAAAGAAAAAACTGAGAGGGGACATGTACAGAAAGTACATGAAAGTACAGAAAAGGTTGTTACAAGGAGGAGGTAGAAAAATTGTTCTTCTTAACCTCTGAGGACAGGACAAGAAGCAATGGTCTTAAATTGCATCAAGGGAGGTTTAGATTGGACATTAGGAAAAACTTCCTAACTGTCAGCGTGGCTAAGCACTAGAATAAATTGCCTAGGAAGATTGTGGAATCTCCATCATTAGAGATTAAGAGCAGGTTAGACAAACACCTGTCAGCAGGGGCGGATCCAGGCCCCAGCATGCCAAGCGCGTGCTTGGGGCGGCAAGCCGCGGGGGGCGCTCTGCCAGTCGCCGGGAGGGCGGCAGGTGGGGTTCCTTCAGCGGCTTGCCTGCGGAGGGTCTGCTGGTCCCGTGGCTTCGGTGGACCTCCCGCAGGCGTGCCTGCTGAGGGTCCGCTGGTCCCGCGGCTCCACTGAAGCCGCGGGACCAGCGGACCCTCAGCAAGCATGCCTGCGGGAAGTCCACCGGAGCCGCAGGACCGACGAGCGGCAGAGCGCCCCCTGCGGCATAACGCTGCTTGGGGCAGCGAAATGTGTAGAGCCGCCCCTGCCTGTCAGGGATTGTATAGATCAGCAGTTCTCAAACTTTAGCAACCCGAGGACCCCCATTTTGATTTAAAATTTTTCACAGACACCCAAGCCACCTGCTCAGCCCCAGGCCACACTCTCACTCCACCCCTTCCCCCAAGGCCCCCCTCATCCCTGCCCCTCCTCTTCCCGCCTCTGTCTGCCCCCTCCCCCAAAAGCACCCCATCCCAGCTCCTTGCTCTCCCTCCCAGTGCCTCCTGCACGCCAGGGAACAGCTGTTCTATGGGTGTGCAGGAGGCACTGGGATGGAGGGGGAGGAGTTGATCAGTGGGCTGGCAAACCCCCTCGAGTACCCTTGTGGACCCTAGTTTGAGAAACGCTGGTCTAGATAATACTTAGTCCTGCCATGAGTGCAGGGGAATGGATTAGGTGATCCTTCTAGGTCTCCTTCAGTCCTATGATTCTATATATTGTTTGTTAATTTACATTGTCTCTGACTGCTCATTATTATCATCACTAAGGTGTCTAGACCAGTGATCTCATAGATGCAGGAAATCCAGACTCATGACCAAAACTAAGTCAGCCACTGCTCTCCTTCACCTTGGACAGGTGGGCCTTCCTCCGCTGCCCTTTTAGTGAGTAGCTTGTCCTTTGCATGCAGGCAGAGGTTGTCCTCTTCCCCTCTCCCCCTCCTTATTCTTGGTCTCCCTAGTCCTTCTGTGAATCTGACAGCTATTGCTTCCCTCATCTTTTCTCCACTGAGCAGGATTCATTTCATGGGACTAGAACCTCCTGGCACTTTGGCTTGTATCCACATTTGTGCTCTTTGAGGAAATCATAGGACTGGAAGGGAAATCGAGAGCTCACGTAGTCCTGCCATGAATACAGGGGACTGGACTAGATGGCCTCTTGAGAACACTTCCAGTATTATGATTCTACGATTTCCTCAATGAGCAAATTCACCATTCAAATCTTTTACCTTCTTAGTTCTTTTGACCATAGAATTATTCAAGATGTTTCTCTTACTGTTCAGACACAACGTTTCTGTTCAAGCAGAAGGATTTTTTGGTACTCTTCCTGATTGAGATACACAAACTGATCACAATATTAAAGCCACTCAAAATCTGTCTTGTTTTTTTTTTAAGAGACGTGAAGAAAACACAATCTATTGTTTGCAGCACTAATAGTGGAAAAAGAATATTTTTATAACTAATTTTAAACATGTAACTGAAATTTGAAGTCAAAATCTGAAAATAATTTTTTGTGGTAAGTGTAGTCAGATGCTGAATTGTGCGAGAAATAAAAAAATGTGATAGAGCTAAGCTATGTCAGGAAACAAATGTGATGAAAGTTAACAGATTTGGATACATTCTGCCCCAGATAAAAATCTAGATCAACTATGGAGAATAATTTTACCAAGACATTTTTCTTTAATTACTGACAGTCATTGGTATACATTACAAGGTAAGGTGACATTACAATAAAGGGTGGCATTTTTATCATGATACAGAAACCC
The DNA here is from genome assembly GCF_003597395.2 of Chelonoidis abingdonii. Lineage (NCBI taxonomy): Eukaryota > Metazoa > Chordata > Testudines > Testudinidae > Chelonoidis > Chelonoidis abingdonii. The sequence goes on along the minus strand of NC_133772.1, from coordinate 148,930,755 downwards.
TGCTTGGGTCATCAGTGGGGTTTGGAGCCAGAACCTTCAGAGCTAAAAGCGTGACTTGAGCTACAGCTAAATTCCTTAAGGGGCTCCTAAACCCTGTATGTGGATCTGCCTTTAGATGGAAACAAGCCCCACATACTTTGCAGTTTAAGAAGCTGCAGCTGCTAATGGAAGAGCTGTTTAACAGAGAAACAAAGCAAGATGAAACATCTTAAATAGGAAGAAGTAAAGGCCCCAAATTTGAGTTATATGTAAGTGGGGGAATGGTCCTGCTATTGTGGGGAACTTTCCCGGCTCATACACCATCCTAGTGAAATGGGCTAGTAAAGAGATCTGATCTTCACTCCCACTCCCTTTACCCAAAGGCCTGCCTGACCATTCCCCTTCCACTCAAAGCAAATACAATTTATTGAACAGCAACTACTTTAAAAAAATGGAAAAGAATAAAAGGAAAACATGTCACCCCACTCTGTGGTACAGGGACATCACGACCAGCAGTCTCTGGAATGTAAGAGAAGTTCATAGTCTGTCCTTCACGTATCTCCAGCCTCCTTCACATGCCCTTGCAGTGCTGTATGGATGCAGCAGATCAGACTTTCTCTGGCAGTGGCCACACACCCTCAGGATCTAGGTGGAAGTCCCGTCTTCCCAGCATCAGCCCTGTTGGGGTTATGATTCTGCCCGCATCTGGTCGGGTCTCCCTGCGCTGGGCCCTCATCCTGCCACAGGGACCCTGGGCAGACAACTCACTGGCATAGCACCTCCTGCTGGTTGTCCAGGGAATTAGCTCTTTTTCAGCTCCAGAGCACCCTCTGCTGGCTGATGCCTCACCTGCTGCTGGCCCCTATGTCCCTCCCAGACTCCAGTGACCTTACATATCAGGGTTCCTCCCCTAGCACTAACCCCTCCAACTCTGGGTCTCCTCTCCCAGGGGAGCCCCAGATCCCCTATCCCCACCTTGCCTCAGTGGCTACTGCCAGTCATCATCTAGCCCCTGCTCCTTAGGGAGGACTGCAGTCTATAAACCACTCATCATCAGCAAGGGGGGTTGGACCAGCTGCCTCTGTCTATTCCTGGGCCACCTCTCTGCAGCCCTAGTACACTTGTGGGCCCTTAACTCAGCCTGCAGCTTAGCTAACCTGGAGCTCCCTGTGCCCTTCCCCAACACTGCTCCACCCTAGGTATTCCTCTCTGCTTCCCAGGCAGCCAGGTCCTTCTCTCTCAAGAAGCTAGTGAGAGAGTGTCTCTGTTTTGAGTGCCTGGATCACAGCCCTTTTATCAAGGCCAGCTGGGCCCTAATTGAACTGGCCGCAGCTGTAGCTGCTTCCCCAATTGGCCTAGCCATTCTGAGCCATAGCCCCCTCCCAGGACTGTTTTAAGCCCTTCAGGGCCAGAGCAGGGTGACCACCCTGCTACAGTTCCCCTCACTCCCCCGCAATCAGTGGGCTTCTGTGGTCCTGTGGGTCCTCCCCTTAGGCTGGGGGGGGATCCTTTAGCAGTGGGCAAGCTTCCACCCGCCCACTTCCCAGACATCCAATAGATACAGTCCCCCTCACTCCCCCGCAATCAGTGGGCTTCTGTGGTCCTGTGGGTCCTCCCCTTAGGCTGGGGGGGGATCCTTTAGCAGTGGGCGAGCTTCCACCCGCCCACTTCCCAGACATCCAATAGATACAGTCCCCCTCACTCCCCTGCAATCAGTGGGCTTCTGTGGTCCTGTGGGTCCTCCCCTTAGGCTGGGGGGGATCCTTTAGCAGTGGGCAGGCTTCTGCCCGCCCACTTCCCAGACACCTAATAGATACAATCCCCCTCACTCTCCTTGGCTGCTCACCACACTTGGCTCCGGACTGCCCTAGCTCCCATGCTGATGCTGCAGCTCTTCTCCTAGCACAGGTGACAGCTCTGCTCCCTGGACTGCTTCTCTGCTTCTCTCTGGCCCTGGCCAACAAGGCTTTTCCCTCCATCTCAGCCTGGGCTCCTGTTGGCCTCGCCTTAGCTGGGCCCCGCTCAGGCCCAGGGAACACCAGTTCACACAGAGGATGGAAACCTCCCACCCCATGCCTTGGCCTCCTGACTCTCTCATCAGCCTACCCACCCTGTCAATCACGCTGAGCTGGAGCACTGGCCTCTCCCCATTGTTCCTGAGGGACTGTCAGTCCCAGTGTCCTGATTTTCCATCAACCCTTCCCCTTCCTTTTGGTACTGCGAGCTGGCCAACCAACAACCCCCACTAAGTTTTAGTAAGGTGCCAACAGTCCCTTTAAATATATTTAAATCCCAGATAAGCTCAATGAAGTTGGTGTTAGAAATTGGTAATACATATCGATAACTTGAGGGTTAAAAATGATTTTAAAAGATTTTTTCCATATTTTCCCCCTCATGGTGCCTTGCCTGACTTCACCCTTATGAAACTAATTTTCACTTCCTGAAGGAACAATGACTCATAACGCTGAAAAAAATTAGTAAAAGAATTAAAGCCAGAAGGCAAACTAAATCAAGCTGAACATCAGTGAAGTGACAGTTCTGGTGCCCTCACTGCAGTGAGTGATACAGACAGCACTTTGGAGAGCAGTGATCTAGCAAGCACATTTTTGATGACAACACAAAAGAACACAAAGGTGTGGTTGTCAAGAGCAATGGGAGGCAAAGGGAGGATGAATTACAAGGTTGTGAAAACAAAATGACAAAGAGCTACCAATACTGTGCACGTGCAGTCCCGACACTTGTCCACTACTCACTGTGAAGTCAGGTGAGCTCCCCCTGCTGACTCCAACAGCAGAAAACAAATTAATGAAGCTCTAGGAATAATCTAACAAGATAACACATATTACTCCTGGGGTTTCACTAATGATACTAATGCACGAAAAGACTATAAATAAACAGAGCTAAATTGGCTTCTGTGTCAACCAAAATAAGAGAAATAAATGCTTGGTGGTTTTCATTAGGTTGTTGTTTCCATATGTTTAGGAATACTGGGTTTCATTAAGGCTACAATTTTGTCACAGAGATCACAGCAATCATGAAATTGAATAACATACATGAAATCTCAGAAATGGCTGTGAACACACCTTTGACAGTCCCAAACTGACTGGCGTTCTGACCTGGCATATGGGGATACAGTGACACTCTGATTTGGCCTGTCTGCCCCTCTGTCTCCATCTATAGAGGGGCAGACAACCCAAATGTGAGAGGCACTACAATCCAATGTATAGGTCCCTACCAAATTCCTGGTCCATTTTGGTCAATTTCAGTCATAGCATTTTAAAAATTGTAAATTTCATGATTTCAGCTATTTAAATCTGAAATTTCACGGTCTTGTAATTGTATTGGTCCTGACCCAAAAAAAAGTAGTGGGGTGGTTACAAGGTTATTGTAGCAGTGTTGCAGTACTGCTACCCTTACTTCTGCATGGCTGCTGGCAGTGGCTGCCTTCAGAGCTCAGCAGCTGGAGCCATAAGTGCTGACTCCGTGAGTGCTCCGGGGCTGGAGCACCCACAGGAAAAAAATTGGTGGGTGCCCTGCTCCAACTCACCTCCACCTCCACCTCCTCCCCTGAGCACGCTGCTTCTCCCCCTAGCTCCCAGCGCTCCCCACTACGAAACATGTGTTTTGCGGCAGCAAGCACTGGGAGGGAGAGAGGGGGAGGAGGGGGAACGCAGCACACTCGGGGAAGCGGCGGGAACGGGGTGGGGAATTGGGGAAGGAGTCCAATAGAGGCAGGGAAGGGGCGGAGTTGGGGCAAGGCAGGGGCGAGGCAGGGTCAGACCAGGGCAGGGGGCGGGGGGTGTAAACACTCACTGGCACCGGGAAAAATTGGCACCTATAGCAGGAGCGCAGTGGCTGCTGGCTGAGAGCCCAGCTCTGAAGGCACAGCTGCCACCACCAGCGGCACAGAAGTAAGGGTGCGTGGTATCATATTGCCACCCTTACTTCTGCAGTGCTGCTGGCAGGGTGGTGCCTTCAGACCTAAGCACTGGTCAACAGCCACAGATCTCTGGTTACCCAGCTCTGAAGGCAGCGCAAAAGTAAGGATGGCAATACTGTAACCTCCCCTAAAATAACCTTGCAACCCCCAGTTTGAGAAATGCTCATCTCCCCCCATTAAATCTGTATAGTATAGGGTAAAAGCACACAAGAGACCAGATTTCACTGGGGGAGACCAGATTTCATGGCCTGTGATGTGTTTTTTCCATGGCCGTGAATTTGGCAGGGCCCTACCCATGCACCAGGACACAATGTTGGAAGCAGGAAACCAGGTCCAGCCCTGCTGGAGAGAAGTCACAGCTGCAATGAGTGCAGGATGGGCTTGCTCTCCAACCCTCTCTCTAAGCCTCACTTTTCAGCACCCCCTCTATGCTTCTGTGTATGCTGATGTAGTGAAAGATACATTATTTGGTGACATTTCTGTGACTATTTTTCCCACACCTCTGCAATAAAATTCACTAAAATTTCTGTGCCAAAATCATAGCCTTAGGCATAATGCAATCTCTCTATCCAGGCATTTCACTTATAAATAATTCATTTTTAATGCTATTCATATTTTTTAATGGGAAAGGAAAATCTGTTTACGATTGAGACACTAACAGAGTGAAAAAAAAATAACAAAAATCAAAATGAGGAGCTCTTGTGATGGTTTGCTCTCATAGTATATGTTTCCTAGTGGTCAGGGCATAGGCCCTTCAACATGCAGGGTAGGGAGTTGTTAGGGGAGCCCAAGCCCTCCCACTCCACTCCAGTCCATGGCCTGTAAGGGCTATCAAAGGTCTGACACCCGGGGTGCCTTAAGGCTGCCCTCCCTAGGCCACTTCCTACCACCACGCTATTGTTCAAAGTTCACAGTCTATGGCAAGGAGGTGTGAACGGGGTCAGCTCAGCACCTCCTCATGGCCGTGCTTGGCATGGCAGCTTGTGGTTTCTTTCGGGCAGTGGCTACCTCTTCTTGTGACTAAGCTCTTTTGCCAGGTCAGTTCCCACTCTCTCCACTGTTGGAGTGAAATAAGTGAAAGTATTTTAAAATAAGTGTCCAAAATAAATCAAAATCCTCTATAACAGGGGTGGGCAAACTTTTTGGCCAGAGGGCCACATCGGGTTTTGTAAATTATATGGAGGGGGACTAGGAGAAGGGAGTTGTGGCCCAGGGGAGGCTGTTAGGGGAGGGGGTCGTGGCCCGGCCCCCACCTCCTCTCTGCCCCTCCAGGACTCCTGCCCCATCCAACCCCCCCTTTCCCTGACGGCCTCTTTGAGACCCCTGCCCCATCCACACACACCTGCTCTCTGTCCCCTGACTGTTCCCAGACCCCCACTGCCCCATCCAACCCCTCCTCTCATTCTTGACGGCCCCCCTGGGACTCCTTCCCCATCCAACCACCTCTTCTCCCTATTCCCTGACTGCCCCTGGAACCCCTACCCCTGACTGCCCCCTGCCGCCCCATCCAACCCCTCCTCTCATTCTTGACGGCCCCCCTGGGACTCCTTCCCCATCCAACCACCTCTTCTCCCTATTCCCTGACTGCCCCTGGAACCCCTACCCCTGACTGCCCCCTGCCGCNCTCCCTGTCCCCTGACTGCCCGCTACTGCCCCATCCAACCCCCCCTCTTTCTGGGAACCCTGCCCCCATTCAATGCCCTGCTTCCCCCAACCACCATCCAGACCCCCGCCCCCTGACCACCACCCCTAACTCCCCTGCCCTCTATCCAACTCCCCCGCTTCCTGTCCCCTTACCGTGCTGCCTAGAGCACTGGTGGCTGGCGGTGCTACAGCTGGGCCACGCCACTGCCGCCACCACACAGCACAGCCCACCAGGTCAGGCCGGGATCTGCAGCTGCGCTGCCCCAGGAGCTCACAGCCCCACCACCCAGAGCATTGCACAAGCAGCAGAGCGAATGAGCTGAGGCTGCGGAGGAGGGGGAACAATGGGGGAGGGGCCGGGGGTGAGCTTCCCAGGCCAGGAGCTCAGGGGCCAGGCAGGATGGTCCCGCAGGCCGTAGTTTGCCCACTCTGCTCTATAATCATTGCTGTAGCAGATTGCGTGAAAGAATTTTGAAGCCAAGTTCTACATACCAGGTGACGAACTGTTTTGTACAAGCTGCAGTGTTTTGTTGGATCATGCATGATGGGCAATCATTCAGCACCATTTAAACTGGGAAAGCCATTGAAGCAGAAAGAGGGATCCACAGCACAGTGCATTGCTGGGAAACAAAAAGGAAAAAAAACAAAACAATTTCTTCTCTTTCTAAGAAGACGACTGAGAGCTCTGAGACCCGTCATTTAGCTATAATGGAACTTGTGGATGCATTTGCAAGTGCTGATATACTATTGGAAAAACCTGATCGCCCAAAGCTGCGTGAATTCATTCAACAGAATGTACAATATGCTGGTTGCTTACCAAGTGCGAATAAATTACGACAGGACTATCTTCCAAAGGCTTTGCACACATTTTGAGGAGATGAAGTCTCTAACTCATGTGAATCTTTTGCAGTTATTTCTGATGAGTGCACAGATGAGCAAGACAACTATGCACATCATATTCTGTTTGACTTTATTTCTGACCAGGCCAAAGATATACAGACAGGAAAGCTAACAACTGTGCTTGTCAACTGCATTTACTTGGATGCTGTTAACTCCACTGCAGTTTCTCAAGTGATAATTAAAACTGTTTCAAAATACGGTGCGGACTTTGACAAAGTATCTGCTTTCACAAGCGATGATGCAACTTACGTGACAAAATCTTTCAAATCGGTTCTCCAAGGTCTAATGCCAAATGCTGTCCATGTTACATGTAATGCACATATAATTTCTCTAGTCAGTGAGCCGTGGAGATGCGAGTTTGGTAAAGCTGATAAACTGGTCAGCTACATTAAAAAGATCTTTAAATACTGCCCTGGCTGCAAACTTTGATACAGTCAGTACATTGCAAATGCAACTGAAATTGCAGAACAAAAAATTGCACTTCCCTCAAAGCATTAGAATTCTTGATTTTGAGCTGTACAATACCAAGCCACTCATCTCAAGTACTGCTGAGAGTTCATCCCAGAGGAGCTCACACTGTCTCTGAAAACACAGGTTTTAACAAAACTTTCAACCCTTCTTGCAGTTCTCAGCTGAATGAGGAAGTTCAGTTCATTGCCAAGAATGCCACAGGACTGATGGACTTAATCACTTGGTTCAAATCTTGACACGTCATAATCCACAAAGCTCACAACAAAGTAATGTATGTACTGTTCTGGACTGACGCTCAGTCAAATGAAAATCATTCTGACAATGCTGAGTTAAATGCCAGTGCTCAGCAAGTATTTTCTTGTATGGACAATATTAGTGCTATGGAGAAGAGTCAAGCCATGTAGCAAAAATGGCTCAAAAGTTTCAGCCACCTGCAGCAAGGCTCCTAAAAGCTGTGCATATTTTTGACCCTGCACAAATGCCCCTGTTGATGGGGGATTTAACTTCCCTTAATGCAGTTCTTGGCTTTGACAAGAATTGTAGGCAGCAGATTCCTTCTTACAAAAATATCACAAAAGCAGCAGACTGAACTTTGCTTGTGCTATGGTTTTGGATCTCAGTGGAAGGCAGAATCCCCCACCTTGCAAGGCCAGCTCAGCGCTGTCTGACAATTCCAACCTACTCTGTGCATGCGGAGAACTGTGACTAATCACAGACAGGTGTTTTCAGCACAGAGACAGGGAATGAAGAAAGACACAGTTGCAGGATGCTCCATGCTCACATTCAACTAATGACATTTGAAACCAGAACTTTTCCCCTCACCTGCTTTTGTTAACTTAAGGGCTTTACAGGATTATATGTTTGCTCTCTTTAAATACATATTCATGCATGGTTATAACACTGTGAAATTTAAGATTTAAATATCTGAAACTGTGAAATTCAAGATTTTAAAATTGCTATGACTATGAAATTCACAAAAATGGCCAAGAATTTGATAGAGCCATGGACACAAAGGTGCACTTAACTATTAGCATGTGGTTAAGTCCCATTGGCTTCAATGGGACATGAACATGTGCTTACTGTGAAGCATATACTTAAATGCTTTACTGAATAGTGGCCTATAACTGTAATTCTGGTGAAGCTTTTTCATGTTAAGAATTAGTTTTGCTAGTAAGAAGTTGTACATGGCTCTCAAGCACCAGGTGGCTTTAGCAGAGTTCTATAGTCATAATATTAAGCCAGAATTAGAAGTTGATTATAGTTTTGTAATGTAAAGAAATAACTTTCGACGGCTTTTCTATGATTGACTAAGCTAGTTTTTATACCTCTTTTCTTGATCCACTGTTAACTTTTTCACACCATCCTAAGGCTGTCTCTAGACATTTTAATATCGTTAGGCCATGGCATCTTTGAATGCCTCAAGCAATCCAGGCTTGCTATGGTAATGGAAGTGATTTCTTTTAGGTAATGCCTTGCTTAGGCCTGGTCCACACTACGCCGTTAAATCGATTTTAACAGCGTTAAATCGATTTAATGCTGTACCTGTCCACACTACGGTGCTCTTTAAATCGATTTAAAGGGCTCTTTGAATAGATTTCTGTACTCCTACAAAACGAGAGGAGTAACGCTAAAATCGATAGTATTACTTCGGAATACTGTTAGTGTGGATGGAAATCGACATTACTGGCCTCCGGGAGGTATCCCACAGTGCACCACTGACCGCTCTGGACAGCAATCTGAACTCGGACGCAGTGGGCAGGTAAACAGGAAAAGCCC
>NC_133772.1:148829373-148917604 GCF_003597395.2 Chelonoidis abingdonii | reverse complement strand
CTACAAAACCAGTTTCTCCTCCCTTGGTTTTCACACCTCAACTGCTAGAACAGGGCCTCATCCTCCCTGATTGAACTAACCTCATTATCTCTAGCTTGCCTGCATATATATACCTGCCCCTGGAAATTTCCACTACATGCATCTGACGAAGTGGGTATTCACCCACGAAAGCTCATGCTCCAAAACGTCTGTTAGTCTATAAGGTGCCACAGGATTCTTTGCTGCTTTTACAGATCCAGATTAACACGGCTACCCCTCTGATATCTAAAACCCTTGAAATCTTTAATTGTTTTCCAGGGTTAGGACATTCCTTTAAATATGTTTGCTTATTTGTTCAATCAGAAACAATCTTAAGTGCCCAGCAGGCTTTACTGCCCTGGGATATCCTGAGCTCTCAAGAGTGCTTCAATAGAAGTAAGTGTGATGCTGGCAGACCAGGTGCCAACGCCCCTACCCCTCATCTGAACACTGACAAATGCATAGCTGGAAACCAGTCTGGCTCATCTGTGAGTTATTATTGGTAAAATAGGTACTAGATTTATAAAAATGTGTTTAGTGTTTAGGCTTTGTGAAATGCTCGTTAATTGCTGCATGTATTAATCTCACTTCTAATATCTGTATCCCAGGTTATAAGGTTATCTTAAGTGTTTGCATGGTTAAACCTTTGTAACTGCGTAACTCACCAGCGGTCAGGAAAGAAGCATTACCAAGTGTGAAATACTAGTTTGCTGCAGGGGATGTTAGATCCTGCCTGGCAGGGAAAAAAGAGGCACATAGACGCCAGACAAACCACTGTGGAACATCAAAGGACAAAAGACTTTGTTGATCACTCCCCCCACCCCCAGACACCCGTGAACAGTTGATGTGCAGTGGATTCATCCCATCAGCTTGAATTTTGGGGGAAGGGAATAAAAATCCCGGACAAGAAGAAACTGTATCTTTATGCTGCTTGGACTCTGAGCGGGGAGGATTATTAAGCATAAGCAAAAAATCCTCAGTGCTTGGCCTGGGTTAGCCCTAAAGCAGTGGTTCTCAAAACCCATCCGCCACTTCTTTAGGGAAAGCCCCTGGCGGGCCAGGCTGGTTTGTTTACCTGCTGCATCTGCAGATTCGGCCAATTGCGGCTCCAACTGGCTGTGGTTTGCCGCCCCAGGCCAAGGGGGGGGTTGTGGGAAGCGGCGTGGGCTGAGGGATGTGCTGGCCAGGAGCTTTCCCTGAACAAGGAGCGGACTGGCTTTGAGAACCACTGTCCTAAAGGACATATAGTGTTTGCTTATGATAGAAGCTTCTACTACTTTTTGGAACTTAAGACTGCAACTCATTTGTGAGTGTATGTTTATCAGCTTTAACCTTGTAAATAACTCCTTTCTTTTTCTTAGTTAATACATCTTTAGTTGGTGTATTATAGGATTGGCTACAAGTGTTGTCTTTGGTGTAAGATCTGAAGTGCAGTTGACGTAGGGTAAGTGACTGGTCCTTTTGGACTGGAAGTAACCTGAATATTGTTGTGATGTTTTGGTGTAAGGGGCCATCTACTGAAGGCAAACTTGCCTGGGTGGCAAGATAGTTTGGAGTACCCGAGGGGACTGTCTGTGACTCTGTGGGTTAGGATGTGGTAGTGTCTGATACTTGGTTGCTGAAAACTGAGTATGGAACTTAGTTGGGAATTGGTCCTGCTTTGAGCAGAGGGTTGGACTAGTTGACCTCCTGAAGTCCCTTCCAACTCTGATATTCTCTGATTCTATGAATCAGTTCAGGGTTTGTGCCTTGCTTCTTAACAATCTGCCGTGAGGGTGATACTCATGCTCTTGAGCCACTCCAGAGAGTTTGACAGTAAGATATTAATGAGCACAATTTTCCCTGATACCAATCCCATAAGAACACAGATATGAACAGTTGGACAGGGATAGTGTCTGTAGCCTCTGTTTGCCACAAGCTGGGAATGAGCGACAGGGGATGGATCACTTGATGATTACGTTCTGTTCGTTCCCTCTGGGGCACCTGGCACTGGCCACTGTTAGAAGACAAGATACTGGGCTAGATGGACCTTATGTTCTTATGTTCAGTTTCCACATAGCTGAGATGCAGGTTCTTTGTTCTACTTTATAGTAAATATAACCCCATTGCAATTAGTTGAAATCATTTCAGCGTCTGTGTAAAATGCAAAGCTTGAAAAATCCTCACGCTTCACTATTTTATTTATGCAGGTTCACTAACACTAAAATGGGTATCTACTAAGTAGAACAGTCTTGTATTCTCATGTACTATTGTGATCATAATAGAGCAGTTCTACGGAGAAAAGCTCTTTCCTTAGATTAAGAAGATATAGTTTTAGAGCAAATCCATTTTAAAATTAGTACAAATGGAGGGAGGCCAATTTTTCTTCAGCGCTATTGGCTTCAGAATGTTACCTGTGATTCACTGTTTTAGTGATGCTAGAATAGGGAACAAACAATCAAATATATACAAAAAGCCCTGGGTAAACGTAACTGGATGCTAAAATATGTCCTGCATAAACATGTGTAGCTAGACATTGGGTAGTTTACACTTCATTTACTGTAGTCCATATTTTATATCAACTGTAAGTACAAATTATTTTATTGTTAGAAATTGTTCTTTCTTTATTGTACAGAAAAAATGAAAATTGAAATACACAGCAATTACTACACTTTAATTTTTAATTTAATTAGCTTAAATAATGAGCTATCATTTTGTTCAGACAGTGATTTAAGGCACAATCTTGTTTTCATTTAAGTCAATGGAAGTTCTGCTATTGTCTTTAGTGGGAGCAAGACCAGGGTCCTTTCTACATCAGAATTAAGCAAACTGCTCTAGCCTTCAAGATCCTACACAATTTAGCCTCTCACATCCTTCTGTGCCCTACTCTCTTTTCATTTCCCTGCTTATTTACCACTTCGCCCCACGAAGCAGCATGACTAACTTTCTTCCAGTCTCATCTTCATGCTTTGTCCTACAAAACCCCTTCCTCCTAGAACCTCACCACTTACTCAGTCTGTCATGCCTCCATCCTTACTTCCTTCAAGTCTCTCCTTAAATTGCCATTGCTCTTTGGGCTTGTCTACACACACAACTTGCTCTGATTTAGCCTAAATTGGTTTAAACTAGTGCAAGTTCTGGGTGGACTTTTTGTCAAACTAAAACTGGTTACATCTGTGTAGCTTGTACCTGTAAAATGTAGGCCTTGCCTAGAGGGTTGAGTTGCACTACTTTAACTTAAATTGCCTTTTAAACTGATAAATATAGTGCACACTGTCTGTAGACACTCTTATTTCAGTTTAGCTTAAACCTGTTCCCAGTCAAGTTAAGCTACACCAAAAAGAAATAGATAAAGAGACTCTTTTACCAAAATCAGTGGGTCCGCACAGAGGTTTGCACAGATTTAATTAATCTCACCTTTAATTAAACTGGTGCAACTTTGTATGTAGACTAGACCTTTTATGTTTTATCCTGGAGATAAATGTTAAATAGAAAAATAAAAATAAAAAGACCTTGACAATCAACAAGATATAAAACAAGCATACAAAAAATCAAGATAAAACAAACAAATAACGATATATGTGTTAAATAGGCAGCCATCGATACTACAATGATAAATGCTTTATAAATGCATTTGGACACGTACAGAGAAACACCTGCTGCTTATTCACTTGCTTTTTCTTGCATTCCTTCTCCCATTCTTTGCCTGTATGTTGTATCATTAGCTTGTAAGCTGCTCGGGGCAGGGAACTTGTCTTTATTGTTGTGTGTGTAGAGTGCCTGGAATGCTTTTGGTGCTATATAACTAATACTCTACAATTATTATTTTATTATCAAATGTGCTCATCTGGTGCTCACTGAAGAGTGAAATTCACTCCTATGCAGAGGGATCACACAAGGCCTATATACTGCTCCAGTTGGCCTTCAGTCCTATTTTGAGAGGTTAAGTGGGACTTACGTAGTGCACAGATATGCTTTGTGCAGGCCCTCTGCACAAAGGTGAATTTCACCTCGAGGTGAAGTTTAAAGCTCAGGCTTTTTTGACTCGCTAGCCTACGCTCCTTTCTCCAGACTCCAGCGCCTTCTGTTTTCTTCCTAGTTTATTGACATTCCATATACTCTTGCCCCTGGTTATGAAAAAAATAAAAATGCCTAGGAAAAGTCCAAGCATTTTTACAAGGGATGGGTAATTTATGTAAAGATCAGGTTTGTTTAGGATACATAAGAGTGATGGAAACCAGGAGTTCTAAAGTTATATCATGCATTTTCTTGTCATAACATACTGTCATCAGTTTACATAAGGCTCTGACTAAACCATCTGTGTTTATATAAGTGCTAAAAATACAGAACATATTCAGTTTATTGTATAAAACTCCATCTGATTCTGATAGCAATTTGCTTGTGTCACAATATGGCAATGGAATTGTTTATGATTCCATCAATGAAATATTTAAATAGGTCAAGATACAAAAGTGTGATGGGCTTTTTCTTAATATGAGAATTGTCTCTTTTTTCTTACAGGTATAACTGTAAGAAATTAGTCTAGACTATATCTGGAATGATGGGAGCAAACAATATTTGCTCTCCTCTCATAAAATGTTCTTGTTTTCTAGGTCTGGGAGAGTTGTGTTGTATAAATAATAATAATCAAAAACTGAGAATTAAGATTATTTGATTCCCAGGTCTGATGAGGAAATGCTGTGTTACTTTGGGCAAATTGTTATGGACTTGATCCAAAGCCCAGTGGAGTCAGTGGAAAGTCTTTCTTGTACGTCAGTTTTCCTATCCACAAAATGGTTATAACAATGATTAACTCAGCTCAAAGTTAACCATAAAATTAAGAAGACACACTGACTGGAGTTCTCACCAGCTCTCCCAGTCTTGCCCATTTCATAGGTATTGAGGAGGATACTGTTATGCAATTTGATTCTGAGTATACATATGGTTAAATGAACAATATCTGATAGTGCAAGATTGTTAATAATTTCTCAAGGGAAGTAGTTGAAGCCTCCTCTTGAGACCATTTAAAACTAAATCGCATGAAATGATACTTTAGGGGACCAATCCAGTACTGGGTAGGGGAGGCATGGCTGGAATTAGATGACCCAAAATGTCTTTCTCAACCCTAACACATATTATACTTTTATATATTACATATTTTAATCTTCATTGTTAGCAATGCCCTTCTGAAAGCCTATTAATAAGTGTCTCTCATGCCCACTTTTTCTTCCTTTAGTTTTCAGTTATATATTCCCTTTTGTTTCTACTGGAACACTAAATTAAAGTGGCTTTCCTGTGTACTTCCTATTTTGTGAACCAGTATCAACAAGAATGCCAGCATAAATCTGGGTATATGGCTTATTAGTTAACTTGTGCACCCTCTGCTGGCTCTTCCATAACAGAGCACAAAGCATCATAGATCCTTCATACATAGTGACGATAATGTGATTGGATTTTAATCCAAAAATCCGTATTTTGAATCTACAAGGGTTTCACCACCAGATTATGAATTATAAGGAAGATCAAATTTCAGGTCTAAACTGGCCTTTTAAAAAATAATACTTAATGGTGTAATTAACTCAGAAAATAATTGTTTGGTCCTTCATGTGAGCTTGTTGAATTTTGGGACAAGACATCAAAGAATGGATATAGTCTGAAAAGCTGAGAACGTTCTGAGTGGGCTCTTAACAGAGTTCTAGAACTGTCATTTTAATGAAGAGGTCATGAATGAAACTCCAGAAGCATATATTGTAGGGATTCTTTTTCAGGTTATCAAAGATTGCTGTTTTTCTCTGTATATCCCAACTAAAAACAGTAGTGTGTATAGGATGGGTAGACCAATATAAATCCCAGTAAGTACTTTGAAGGTGGTAGAAAAGAAAGAAAACGCTGATATGAAGGACAGATATTTGCAACCATTCCAGCTGCACAACAAAGCAGAAAGTTGGCTTAAACAGCCAGCTGGGGAAATCCCTGAGTGGCATAGAACAGGCATAGACAGTTGTACATGTGCTCTTGGCCCCTCTGAAGTATGGAATGTGTGAGGATGGGAGGGTGTGGCTGGAATATTGGCATACCAGCATTCTTGCAGGTAGCATGGCCTGTAGGGAGCCATTCCAACTTACACAAGTTAAAGCAACACTGATGCTGCTGTAACTTGCACCAGGGGCCACACTGGTTCCTTTTTTCCTGAGGATCAAGGGGACAGAAAGATGGCAGAGTCAGCTATGCCCTTCTTCTCAGGTGTATCGTGTGCTAAACACAGATTAGATTGATCTGAGCTTCTGATCCATCACCTGCAGTGACAGAGTCCCAAATTGTGAGCCCAATCCTGCAAGTATTCCACCTGTAGAATTCCAGTTGACTTTATGGAGTACTTAGTGTTGGGATGGATTAATGTTGTTATTGGGAATCATTACAAGCAGCCCAGCGATCTACTTCATTACTATCAACTTTGTGTGTACAACTGCCTTTGTCACAACCTCTATCGTTTCAGTAAAGTTGCACAAAACAATAAGGTTTTGCTTTGGATGAATTGAGTAGAAGATCTATTAGAGTTTTCTAATGATATGAAAAAACATTTTATTCATTTCACAAAAAAGAAAGAGGTTAATCATACTAGCCCCAAGTGTTTAAATAAAAACTTAATTTAGTCAGCATCCTGTTATCACTCGCTAATTATCTGCATGATCGTCCTACAAGTGACCCAGGCTATAGCGATGAAAGTCAACTTGTCACTGCTGCTGTTTTCTCTAAGCTACTATGAAATACAGGCTTGATCCAGCTCCAGTGAAGTCAACAGGAGTCTTTGATTCCACTAGATGTGGATCATGGCCTTTAAGAATGGCTTTCAAAAGAGATAATGAAATCTTATTTTTCTAGCCTGCATTACTAAAATGTACTAGGTTTTTTTTGCTCGTGTAATTCTCAGGTTACTTTTGCAGTCAGAAGACAAAATGGAAGCTCTCCATTAACAATACCTCTACATTTTCACAAACTTTAACTAAGCAATAACTGACATAACGGTGTAAGAGTGTGCTTCATGTTTCAAAGATATGAATTACTTTGCTGTTATGGTTGCACATCTCTTAAAATGTCCATTATTTTCTATCCATTATCAGTAAAGAGCCTTTCATCTCTAGACTGGGTCCAATCCAGATCAACTTTTCAAGTCCAGACATTGTCTGTAGTAATCAAAAATTGTACCATCAGATCTCTGTGAAATGAATTAATAAGTCCAGTTTAAGTCCAGTTATCATGGATGGATGTCCACTTTACCAACACCACATTTTTCTAACGTAATTGTTTGTTTGTTTTCCCCACATATTATAGTGCAGAACTATTTTTTTCTAATGTGTTTCTTTTAAAAAAAGATTATGTTCTTGGTTTTGAACACAGAATAAAACAATACAAAGGGACAGTTAGAATACAGCATGACAAGAGTTGGGTATCAGCAAACAGTTTCGTTGAGGTACCATGCAAAAGTGAAAGGTAGAGGTATGCAAAAGAGAAATAAATATGGCATGTATATAATGGAAGTAAGGATTGATAAACCTTATTTAATAAACATATGAGAGGTAAATAATAAACTTTAACAAAATGAGACAAAGAAAATACATTTTTAAATCCTTAGAGAAGTCATAGTCCCAAGCCTCTCTGTCTTTCTTGGTCTCCATGTGCATGGGACTAGCTGAGGTTTTCATTTTCCTGGGGAGCACTAGCCACTATCTGTTCTGTATGGAAAATCAGATTATGTCTAAGGGTAAGGATAGTTCTCTTGGCTACAAACATAAAGGGTCTGTGGGGTTTTTTTGCTGTGATACAGAGCTGCACCACATTATAACTTGTCTGTTTTTGTGAAATGTGAAATGTTTTGACTCAGGTACTATAATCGCATGTCTTGGGATATGACGGTTTCCTCTTCTGATAGGTCACATGCTCCTGGTATACTGAGTTTATACAGCTGCCTTAAGCCCTTTCTCTTAATAACAGCCCTTTCTGCTTGGCTAATGTTTTGTTTCACTCCATCCCCAAAGAAACACATACTGATGTGGGTTACACAGCATATTCATTACTTAGAGAAACAGACAGAGGCATAAAAATGCTAAGAACCCAAATTCCTGGCAACTGCAGTTCTTCTCTAAGGAGTCGATTTGATCCCAAAACCATTTTCTGTCCACCACCCTCCTCTGCCCAGCAGGCATTAACAATGTTTTTATTTTTGGCAGCAGTCACACCACACCAGCACAAAAATAATTAGACTAAATTTAACCTCAGCAGTGTTGTCACTAGAGAAGGGCTTAGGTGGCAAAAATCCAGTGGAATATTCTGAACACCCCTCAATTCAGGACTATTAAGGAGTTTCAGTACAGTCCCTTGTAAACACAGGGATTGTTTGCAAAATGTTGATCAAGGTTCAGATTTCAAATATCTCCAAATACAGTATTGAGTGTTTGAATCCAACAGTTTGGTTCCAGCCCATCTCTAGTTATAACTGTTCAATTTATGCAAAAAATGTCTCATTAGCTGTGTTGTAGCTAAGAAGCTTTCTAAACGAGAGTAGTGACTGATTAGATTTACATCAATGAATGTGGCAAAAAAATAAGTGTTTTAATGTACAAAGATGCCAACCAGATCCAGGTACTTAAAGGAGAAAACTAGATTCAGGTACTTAAAAGAGAAAACTAGAAAAATACAAGAGGTTTAACTTTAGTAAGCAGAAATCTCACCCTCTTGTCTGAACTAATCTGCTGTACTTTTGGGAATTCTTATCTTTATAAATTATATCCAAAAAACCTGAGAAGGCTGCAAGGCTCTCAGTGACTCAATCCGAAGTATCCTCATGGGCCAGCAGGTTTATACAGATATCTTTAGCTATGACTGAACGAGAATCTGAGTTATTTTAGGCTAAATAAAATTTCTTGAGACAATCCTATGAGAGGTTATAAAAACTGGTTGGGACTACAGACATTTTACACCCTCAAATATCTTAGTGACTATGGGCCTGATACTGCACCATTGAATGCAATTGGCACAGACGGCTGATAGCAGACAGCAAGCAAATCAGTGGCTTATATAAACTCTCATTTTGATGACAGAGACACTATCAGATAAATTAAGTAAAGACTAAAGCTCTAACTGGTAAAACATGTGAGTTGTTCCATGCTACACAATTCTTCCTGGGAAGTGGAAAAATCTTCTGACCAGAATAAAACTTCTAGCAATTGTACATCCAGGAGTTACAAATGCTCATCAATGAGAGTTCAGCATTCTGACAATTCTGGAAAATACTATACATCTCTTTGTATCTGAAAGAGAATCAGAAAGACAGCTGGTCAAAAAAGTAGTATTGTGCACTGAGTTTATCCCAGCTCCTGTGGTACAGTACTTCTAAATCCACCTAAACTGTTGAATAGTGTTACTTTAAGATGTTACACAGTTGCCTTGCTCCACCCCATTGGTGGAACATATGCAGAATTCCCACGAGAGCCAATTAAAAACAGTAAAACCCCATGCTATTGTGTATTTTGTGTATGCCACATATCACAGAAAAAAACTATTTGAGAAATGTTTGATTTTTGAAAATATTATTAGCACTATTTTTGATATTCCTTTATATTTGGGGGAAAGAAACAAATATTTCTGGACATTCAGCTCTTCAGTAACCTTTTATTACTATCAAAAGGAACCCTCCGAATAGATGGTGTTTTGCAGATGTTAGTGAGCTGTCAAAACGCTGTTGTCAAATTGTATTCAACCTGCACTGTCTGAATTTGTGCCATAATCTGTATCTCTTGGGTTCAGCTTTGGAATTGTTACTTGGAAATCTGAATGGGTAAGAAGAGAGAGTGCTTTTTCCCTTCTAGATCACCTAGTGCATGCTAATAGTGACCAAAAGTCATCGCCATTTGACAGCTATTTAGTCTGGCCTCTCTGAAATAAATTGTAATTCTCCGTCCTTTTCCTAGACAAGACCCCATCGCACCAAAAAAAATCCCAAGGCAAGGGCTCCTTTATTGTTAGAAAAGAATTCAAATGCTCCACAGACTGAACTAGCTGCCCCCACACCCCACAGAGGGGGAGGCTTCAGTGCTGGTTTTACCTAGGCTCTAGCCCATGTGTTTCACTTTAACCCCTTCCAAGCCATACAAAAGACCTCTACCCTGAGCTTGAGAGTGCTTTAAGCCTGAGCTAGCAGGCATAGCTGAGGGTATAGGCTTGAACTTGGGTTTCACTTCAGCCTGAGATGGCAACCCACCAACTTTGCTGTGTGAACACAGGCTAATCCAGCTGGGGTGCTGTTAGTCCTCCTATCCTATCCCACAATTCCACTTGGGCTGTATTTCTTGTCTAACTCCTCCTTTACTCTGGACTATGTTTTAAACCTACATTTGCCTGCTCCATTTCTGTTGCACTTCCACAGCATTTACAGAGATGCCATTCAATAAATCCCTCTCCTGTGCTGCCAGTTGGCCAGAAACTGACACCAACTGTGTGGTAAAGCTGTGACATGACATCAGTAAGACCTACAAGAGCACTTCCACGGGACCCCAGGAAGGACAGACAAGTTCTCCCACAACACACTGCAAATGAATTCAAAGAGTGGCACAATTCAATGTACTGCTAAGAGCTGTGAGTCATTTGCTAGAAATCCAGCCCAGCAAGTTCACTACCATTGTGGACACAACCACATGGATCTGGCACAGGTAGCCCTTTGCAGTGGGAATGCTCCACTCATGCTAGGCTAGCCCAAGCTAACACTGCAATGAAGACATACTCTAAAAGTGGCCCCTCCAGAATATAGTAAAAGTTCATTGGCAGAGCAGTGTGGGGAAGTTTGCCCCTCCTGTACCTTTTGTAGGACTTCCATTTCCAGAGCTATCAATCCGGCATCTTTACCAAGTATTAGCTTAATTTTCAAAAAAGGAAAATGATGTTCTAGTATTCACCCACGAAAGCTCATGCTCCAATACGTCTGTTAGTCTATAAGATGCCACAGGACTCTTTGCTCCTTTTACAGATCCAGACTAGCATGGCTACCCCTCTGATAGTTTTGCTGTCACTACCTAACTTTTGAATCTGATGTTCCTGAGCAGTTGCCAAATACTGGCTAATAAGAATTGTGAGTTTGGAAAATGGGGTCTAGAGTTAGCACATACCAAACCTGAATTCTGATTCCTTTTAGCTTTAAACAAACATCCCCTTTCAAAGGCAGTATTGGATGCATGGAGAACATCCAAGATGTTTTTACTATACTTGTCCTGCTTCTCATTTAGATATATGAATGTGAGTGATAAACATGGTAAGTAATGGTTATTAACAACTGAAAAACCTACATATAAAATACAAATATTGTGAGGAATAAAATCAAACCAAACAACCCTCCTCACCATAACCACCATTCTAGCATAAACCCTCTGCTTGTACAAGTCTTCAAAGTAAAGGGTTTTCCATCCTTTTGAAATGTAGGTGCTTAGTACATTTTTATTTTCTTGATACTTCTGAACTGTTGCTTACTTCTATCAGAAAATTTTCACTAGAGAAATTCAAACATATTGATAATTACTTTCTCTCATTCACAACTAAAGATGAAATAGGAAAATTGCTTTGTGAATCTCCTACTGAATTTGTGCATAATTAGTCAGACTTAAAGAGTCTTAGGTTAGTGATTGCTATTCATAAAAAAAAAAGTCACTACCACTTTGCACAACAAGGTATTTGTTTTTAAATAATACTAGTAAAACACAGAGCTTGACTCAGTGTGGCCAGAATGTGAGGATGTGTGTAATGTTTCTTAAAAAACTGTATTGGGAAGACAAATTGTAATGGAGCTGGTACATTTCAAGAATGAAGAAAATGCATACTCAACCTTTCCTCAAAAGGCCAAGCTCTTTATGAAATGCTTGAGGAGAATCAGTTTGGGCGTGGATAAAGCACAGGCATGCAGTCTAAACCATCTATTGACCACTTCTTCACTACTGGCATTTATGAAGTTTCCAAGTGTACAGCTGTTTCAGCAGATGCCTACAGATACAAGCTTGCCCGGGTGTTACTGAATTTACACTGAGACGATTGGAAGCATGTAGCATTTTGTTCCAGATGGCTTTTAGATTCCAAGACTAGGTATTCCCTTATAGAGAATATTTTGCAATCCTATGGGCATGAGTGCTTCACAAGATATTTGCAGGGTCTTAGCAATGTCAAGATCATGAGACCACAAGCCCTGGGTATCATTAGTAAAAAGTTTTAGACATGATGTCCCTGAAGTGCCAAGTGATTGCTCATATGTTTGATGAGATTTATACTTACGGCAGAGTATGGACCCGGGCAATTTCTAGTGGTGGTTGACATCTTACCAAGAACCCTGTCAATCATTCATGTTTTCTAGAAGCTTCAGATGATCTAGAAGCACGCATGGGTGCCATTTTTAGTGGCCTTCCAGCCTCATCCTGAAAATCAGAACTGGTTAAAATGATCACCAGTGATGGTACACAACTGCAAAATTCATCTCAATTTATAACATAGCACAATTACTTAGCAGTTAGTCTCACATCTAATCTGTGACTTCCATGCAATGACAGGGGAACTTTCCAAAACTGGAGGACTGATTGCCATAGATAAATTATACTGTGGTCCCACAAAGATGACATTGAAA
The DNA here is from genome assembly GCF_003597395.2 of Chelonoidis abingdonii. Classification (NCBI taxonomy): domain Eukaryota; kingdom Metazoa; phylum Chordata; order Testudines; family Testudinidae; genus Chelonoidis; species Chelonoidis abingdonii. Next base: position 148,904,952 of record NC_133772.1, on the reverse strand, counting down.
AAGATACATAAGGGACACTGTGGCCTTGCCAAGTGTCAAGAGTCCAAATTGCAGTGTGGCACAATGACCAGAAAGACAGATTCTAAAAACCTTTCATGCCCAAAGCATTACCCAGTAGGCCTTGGAAAAGAAGAGCACTAAATCTGTCCAAAGAAAGTAACATACTTAATTACTAGCCATTAACTATTTTTCTTATAAATATAGGTTTTCACTAGAGCCAACAGCTCACAGGGAAGTTAAAATATATCTTGTCTCATTCTGGCATCCAGAACGAATAGTCGCTGACTATAGGCCAGAGTTTGTCATCTTTTAATTTTAAGCTTTTGGGATATGGTGTAATTTCAAGCATATTACTTCCAGTTCCCATCATCCACTACTGGCAGACTGGAGGAGATACCAGTACAGATTACTAAGAGAAATAAATCTACAACAAAAAGACTGTTTATTTGATTTGGTGTCATGTAGTCACTGGAGTAAATCCAGCTTAGCTACTTTTGGATCAACATATCAGAATGATGCCAACGTTATAGGTAAATTTGGCCCTCCTTAAATAACATGAAGCCAAATTGAAGAGATCTCAGGCTCTGTTCTTTAACAATTGGAATGCAGCCCAAAATTTACCCATACTTTCACCAGGACACCAAGTCTAGCTAAGACTGGATGAGAAAAAATGCTGGAAACCACCAACATGTACAGATTCTACCTGATTAAACACTGATCAAAGTAATCATTACAAAGGAAAGAAGTGGAATCTTCTGCTGGTTCCAAACCCCAGCTGGATTGCTACATGATCCTAGTATCAATGGAATTCAAACACACTCTTAGTGAAGGGAGATAGTTTTGTTGAGAAAAATCCTAAAACTTATGAACATGTTTTTCCACCTTTGCAATCTTACAATCTAAGTGACTCAACTGGACAAAACCCACCTCATGGCTAATAGACAATTTATTGTGGAATGATGGTAAAGCTGACAAACTGTCTTGATCTTTAACTTATTAAATATTCTTGTTAAATATCACGTATAGACAACACTTCCTTTAAAACTTTAGCAGGAAGCTGGGAAGGAGTAGGACTAGAAAAGGCTCTAAGCAGAAATTCTACAATGAAGCAGAGACAGACAGATATTGTAGCTTTAGGGATGTTTTCCTTTTTCCTTGTTCAGTGCCAAGGAACAGGACTCTTTCTGAATTCACTTTTTTCAAATGACACACGGTGCAGCAGAAATTTTACAATGAAGTCTGGGCTGTCCTCATTAATGTGGAGGGTCTGCTTCCAAAGACTACAGGTCCGCACAGTCAATACCTTATCTTGCTGTGGGCCTACATAGAGAATTGTGTGCTGGGAGTTGTAGTGTCTTCAAGCTACAAATATACAGTAAAGAAGAGTGTAGCTACATAGCTCCATTTTATTCAAATTAGATGTGGTCCTTGAGTTTCTGGTTAACTGTTGCCAATGCTAATAAACTAGGTCTGACAAACTCAAAGTTATCCTTTAAGAATGTATTTTGGTTATTTGACTCAACCCCATTTGCTGATAAAAACATATAAATAGAAAATGACAACAGCAAAACTCTGTACCCATGCATTCCTGCAGCTTAAATCTCGGGCAGCACTGAAAAAGCTAAACCATACTTTTGTTCAGCTTCTTAACATTTGCAATCGCATTTTAAAAAAATACAACCAAAAGCAGTAAATAATACTAATTCAAATCTAAACATTCATTATGAGGATACATAATTCAAGGAATTAAAACAGATTCAGCAAAGTATTATGTGTGTTCATGAGAGGAGTGGAGGCTGAAGAATTATCTGTGTGTTGATCTGGAGCCTTCGTTTGGAGAAATGTGTGTGTAGTTTTAGGGCCAACATTTCTACAGATACGCATAAACTCTCCCTTTTGAAAACTTGGGCATAGAGGATCATTCCTTTTATTCAACAAGCTTTCTAAAGCTTGAGCTGATTCAAAAATGTTAATAAATTGTCTGGGTACTACAGGGGACATCACGTCTTATAGATGGGGACATGGTGAGTTAGGTGCTGACCTGTCAAAGTCTCATTTGTTGTGGGGTACAGTGGAGGCTCTGCCTGAGGATAGATTTTCAGAGGAATGTGTGCTATAGCTCCTCTATTGGTTTGGGTTCACTAGAAAATTGTATTGTATATAAACATGATTGTGAAGAGCTGAGTTAGCTGAAACACTGCTCATTGACATGGCTTACTGGTCTGTGTAAATGAGGGCAAATAGTAGTAACCATTAGCTGATGCAATGCTGAACACAATTTGATCTGGTCTGCACGCACTGGTCAGTCATGGTCAGCAATGCCAGCTAACTCAATTCTTTGCAATTGCATTTAAACACAATAAACTTTTCTAGTGCAAAAAAGCTCTACCCATCTCTGGGAATTGAAAAGGGCAGAATGATTTTGCTCTGTGTTTTATGACAGGCCTTTTACATTACAGCAGTCACTCAGTGAGGTTTCGGGTGATTTTATTCACAATCCAAAGCCTCACAAATTGAGTGTATCCACACTAGTCATCTGCACTCAATTTAAGGCTTTCCCAGCTTTCACATTAGGACAACTTTAATCTGATTTAAGATGTGTGTGGCTATCATGAGCACCATCTCTGACTGCTCTAAGATGACAGCTGCCTCAATCAGTGAATCGCCTTAGTCCTCCAACTGAATCCTCACTCTGTGCTTCTCAGCCCTCCACAGTATCTCTACCCCTCCAACCATAGTCCCAGCTCCACTATCCCTCTTATTCTCCCCTGAGAAATGCTCCCCCTCTAGACTCACTCCAGCCCTGAAAGTCCCCAGCCTGTGCTCTAGTTGGGGACTCAGAGAAAGCTACACATGCTGCCCCCACACCACTCCCCAGTAACCCTCTGGCCATGCCTCATTCCCGCGACAGCCTCCTTGAAAATTCCCCTGCCCACCCCTGCTAAGTTAATACCCCCTGGCTTCAGCCCTGACAATGCAATGCCAGTCCAGCTGCAGCTTCCTAGCTACAGGTACCAGTTTGATGATCTACAGAAGGATTGACAAACAGCTGCTTGCAGCTGGTGATCCACAGTGGAATTGTCATGTTAGACTAGTGTGAGGGGATGATGGGAGTATTGGTGGAGACTGGGAATGAGTAGTGGAAGTATTGATGGGTTCCTGCTGGCTCCATAAGGATGTCAGCTACAGAGTTGGAGGAAAGTGCTCCCTGTACTCTGTTGCACCTGTTCAGTTCCCCTTTGACAATGATCCATTTTTCAAAGGATTCAAAAACCACAGGATTGTCCAACCCATACTTCTTGCTGGTGATCCACAGCTGGATTGCCAGCTTTGCACTTTCCAGTCCATGAGAGGGGCTGCAATCATAGAAAACCCTGCCATGAATCAGTGGTCATAACCTGTGAGCCAACCAAACCTTTTGGACCTGTTTCTTTGTTGTTGGGGCTGGGCATGCTTTCATGGCCTGTTCTTAGTCCAGTAGGGGATGGATTGGGCCCTTCCCCAAAACCCAGCTAAGGGGGAGGTTTCCTTTCCGATTTTACACTTTGGTAGCTTTGCAATTAGGCTAGCCTCCCACAGGGATCAAAGGACAGTGGCAGCCAGCATATGAACCATGTAGTTCGAGGACTTAGTCTATGAGCTATTGGAATGTCACTAGGAAGCCCTGGAAGCCAAAGGGCATAGTCCTAAAGTGATACAAGCCAAACAGAGTGGCAAAATCAGTTTTCACGTGATTCCAGTGTGAGTGGAATCTGCCAGTATCCTTTGGAAGCTCTAACATTATAATATACTGGGCCTCACCCAGCCAGGCTAGTAATTTATCCACTTGGGGCATGGGCTAGGAATCAAATTTGGAGATAGCAATGATTTTTTCAAACCTAGGCAGAACTATATAGCATAGTATATAGCATCCAGTTTAGAGATCAGTACCACTGGGTTTTGCCAGTTGTTTTGGGATTCTTCAATGACCCTAGTTCCAATGGCACAGAGCTCCTGTTTTACCGCATACTACATTTTTTTGGAGAGCGGCTAAGGGTTCTCCCTGATATTTTGCCCTGGCTCCATCTGGACATGGTGTTGAACATGATGAATTTGTCTTGGCTGTGATGAACACACCATTGGAAAGGCATTCAATAGGTGTCTCACTTAGGTCCTTGACTCCAGGTCTAGATTCTCTCCCCATCTGCATGGAGTCAGGATCCGGGGAGGTGGATGCTTGGAGCCACAGCTCTGGCTCAGAGGAATAAGGAGTGATAAATGAGCTTTCCTGCTCCTTTCAGGGTTTCAGGAGGTTAATATGGTAGATCCTGTTGTCAGATCTCATAATTAACTAGCCATATGTGATGGACTACTTCATATGGTCCTTGTCATTTAGAGAGAAGCTTTGTTATAGGATCACTCCTGAGACTGCTGAGCACTAAGGAGGTTTTTTTTGATGAAGGTCCCTAGTGTCTTGAGCCTCTCCTGGAGTGTTAATATATACTGTACAACATTCTCTGTTCTAGGAGTTTGTTCCTCACAAATCTCACGGATCAGATGAAGAAGACCCTGGGGTTGTCTGAATAGGGAAAACCCAGTAGATGACTGGGAAACCTCTCAAATAGACAATAAAAGGGGAGGGATCAGCTGATCCCAATGGCAGGGGTCTACAGCAATAAACATTTTCAACATCGCTTTTAGGGTCTGATAAAACCATTCAGCCAGATCTTCAGTTTGCAGATGACAGACATACATATACAAGATTTTTATTTTTAATAGATCACACACCTTCAACAGATGAGATATGAAGTTGGTGCCTTGAATGGTGGTGATCATCTTAGGTACCCCAACTCTGGAAAAGATCTTTAGCAGTTCTGTTGCAATAATCTTTGCATGTGAGGAGTGTAGCAGGATTGCCTCCAGATAGTTGGAGGCATAATTGCTATCACTAATATGTACTCTTTTCTAAGAGTCCAACTAGATCCATTCCTATTATTTCAAACGGGACACTTACTACAGGGAGTGGAGCTAGATGGGCTTTGCCCACCCCTTAAGGTCCTATGAGTTGGCAATCAGGACAGGGGCCGCAGAAGTCTTTGCCTTCTTGGTAAATCCTGATCCAATAGAAGTGGTCCAGAATCCTGGCCAGGGTCTTCTCATGGCCACAGAAGGAAAAGCATGAGCCAGGCGGATAACCTCACGCTGATGAAGCCAGAGAACAAGGAGTTGCAATCAAGTTTCAACCATCTGCCAGTCTTTCTCCAGATGGTACAGTTGCTGTGCCTGGGTCAATCGGTCTTCCTACTTCTCCAGGGGTGGGAAGGTCATGCCCGCAGTCTCCACCATTTTGTCACTGATGTTTCTACACACTAGGGCACCCTGTAGGTCCTAAACCGGGCCCCAGCACTCCTTTAGGCCTCTGCTCTGCAGTGACCAAGTGTTTCAACACACTAGTCCAATCCCTCTGGCTGAGCCCAGATAGTCCACCCCTTCCAGAATGCTTCCCTATCTTCCCTGAGAATACTTCTGTAAAGCTGTGGGTCTAACTAGGTTCCCTAGCTAAGGAAAAAGTACAGTTCTAATACAGGTTGGTTCAGTTGATTCAGCCTCCCTCCAGGGTTGTTGTGCATCAATTGCCCGAGGAATCCTTGCCTTGATTCATCCCAAAATATTACCTGTGCTCCCATCATCTGCCTCCCCATAATATAGCTATTTGTAGATATATACACACAGCTATAGAATATTTCACCCCTCTCCCATTGGCCCCCCAGCCACAAGAATCCCTCTTCCTCTACCTTGTTGGGGTGAAGAGGTTGTGGAGGAGGAGGACCCCCCCTCCATACAGAACGCAGCAGGGGCAGCTCTCAGACTCTATTTGGAGGGGTGCATGGTGTGGATAGGGGAGTTCTCCAGCCCCTGGAACCTCCAGAGGGCTCTGATGACCTTATGGAAGTACTCATCCATGTTGAGGCAGTACCCTCTGTGTAGGGGGATGCAATTATCCTGGTCAAAGGCCAATGCCTCCTCTTTGGGGACCTGCTGCTGTAGGTCCTGGTTGGCCTCGTTGCCCACAAGGATCATGGGAAACTAATGCTGGTCTTTGATCTGCAGGGTTTGGGTGTGGACTTTGCTTATCTCACTGGTGGCATAAATGAGCAGGAACCCTTCCCTAGGCATATGTACTGCTCCTGCAGACCCCCAAACTCCTCCTGCTCTGCCATGTCCAGGAAGTCTAGCTGGGTCGGGGTCCCATCAATGCTGCAAATATTCATGGTGAAGTCCTCAGCTGTGGGCTGAGTCAGAGACAAAGTACAACTGGATGAACTCAGGACCTACTCTCCTCACTAGTTGGAGCTGGATTTTTCCCTTTTAAGCTCCTCCCTGCAGTTCTGATATCTCTCACATGAGCCTCAGCGGTAGGGCCACCTGAGACCGTATTAGTTTGTTAGCCCTGTTGGGGGGGATTGTATATTTTATGTCAGAGAGATGTTACTGTGAGCGGTGCGGGGGAGGGGGAAGCTGTGCTTGTGTACAGGGGTTGTTATTGGGAATGTGCATGCGTGTGGGTGCTTGTATAATTTTTGCGTACGTTACAAAGTACCTCCCCTGTGGGGATGGCGTATGTATTGAGCAGGGAGTATATTTTGCTGTGTGGTACAGTCTCTTTTCCCCTCTGGGGACTGAGAAACGGGTTCCCCATTCATGCTACGCTGTCCCCAGCCACGGCCTCGGAGCAAGCGAGTCTCTTGATCATATCAGTCTGAGCTGGTTAGATTCCCTCTACACCACAGAGCAGCATAGGTCAGCGATCCCCTCAGGTGCCGTGTGTGTGTGTGCGCGCGCGCGCGCAGGGGGGGGGGTGTTCCCTGTACAGTATGTCACCCCCATTTCCCGCCTGAGAGCGGGGGGGGAGGGTTGCGTCCTGGCTGGGTGCCACACACAGAATAGTGTTGCTATCTCTCCCCCCAGTGAACGGGGCGATTATACCGCCCATCCCCCTCAGCGTCTCTCTCTCTCTCTCACACACCCCGCCGGAACGCCGGGCAGCACACACGCAGTAGGGAGCCGGGAGGTGATGTAATAGCTCAACAGTCTGCTCCCCCTCCCCCCTTGCAGTTTTCCGAGCTCAACCAACATCCGGGCTCTTTACGCTGCGCCGGAGGCGGTGGCTGTACCAGCCGTCGTCGCAGCCGTCCTGGGCCCCTGCTTGAGAGAGGAGGAAAGGGGGCGCGCGCGCGCGCGCGCGAAGGGACGGCAGGGAGCGCGCGCGCCGCACACAGCGGGGTGGAAGGAGAGAGAGAGCGGCGGCTCGGGAGCGCGCGTTTGCCGCTCAGGGAGGGAAGTGGGGTCTGTGGCGCTGCGCGAGTCGGCGGCGGGCGGCGCTGGGCTCGAGGCAGGGCGAGAGCGAGCGGGGTGGGGGCGGGAGGAGGGGGGGGATGAGCTCTTGGTTCCCCCTGGCCAGAGAGCCGCTCTCCGCAGCTGCCTGTGAATGAACTGAAGGGAGGCTGCCGGCCCGCCGGCCCAGCCCCGCCGCGGATCCCTACCCCGGCCCCTCGGAGCGCAGAGCGCGGCCCTGCCCTCCCTCCGCTCCCCGGAGAGCCGGTGCCTTTGGCCGCCGCCGCGGGGTAAGTGCTGCTGCGCAGTGCGGGGCTCGAGTGGGGAGGCGGGCCAGGCGGGCCTAGCGGGAGGCGGCGGGGCGGAGTACGCTAGGGCGCTGAGGGCCGCGCTGCCGCCTGGGCCCCGGGGCCTGTAAACAAGCGGGGGCGGCCCGCGCGCGGGGTTACGGAGAGAGGCGGGAGGGGAGTGTGACACCCCCCCCGCCATCCCGGGCAGCAGCCAGCACCGAGGCGGTCTCTGCGAGCGAGTTTGTCCCTGCCTGGGATGTTGCACTCAAGGGGCTGACGGTGACCAGGGGCTTGTCCCCAGGGGTCTAGCCCTGCTTTGCGGAGTGCGGAATAGCGGGGTGACAGCCCCCCTTCCGCTCCCCTGGGCGAGAGCGGCCCCGGGCCTGCTGCAAGTCACAATCCAGCAGCGCTCCCAGCCAGCCGAGCTCCATTAATAATGCTTATAAACACCCTCCACACACGCCGCCGCCAAAGCACTTGGGGCAGGGCACCATTAAGAAACACATCTATTTATAAAACACCCCACCCCACCAAGGGTCGCTTCACAAACACTCCCAGATAGTGATTTCTTATTTTTATAACAGCCGCCTCCTCCATGCTCGCCTCCCTAGGCGAACCATTGAAACACATTTCAAGTTTGAATTACATATTAAGGTCTTTAAAAACAATTTTGAGAACCAAAGCAAAGGTTCCATAGATGAAGCATATGCTATCATATTTCCCATGTTAAGAGTGGGTGGGAGAGATTAGGCCCCTTGTAAAACTGTTGCCCATTGAGGTAATCTTGGCTGGTTTGGGTTTTTTAAATGTCAGAGATGTGGGCTGAGAATTTTTTTCCCTGCAACTAACATGAACAGTACTAGCCAGAGATGTGTTTAGGATGTGCTGCAAATTAATAGTTTTGAAAGAACTGATTTGATTAGCATTTCTTTGACATACATACTGGTGAACAATAAGAGTCCTTCAACTTTGCTGTCTTGCTTATGAGGGACTAGTTTGAGGGTTGGTGTGTCCTTTGACAAGTTAGAAAGCCTGTTGCTTGTTGAGAATCACTGTTGTGATAACATTACGGTTTAGGGCTCAGTATTTCATACAAAGAAGTTCATCTTTGAAGCAGATGCCTATCTTAAAAGGAAAGACATTCAGGGCAGTAAGGCTTCAAGCTCCACATGCCATTCACCGGTGATGAGGGGAAAGATTTCCCTGGCATGTGTGGGGCCTAAGTCATCAGTGTTTTCAGAATTTAAGCTTCCATTTATAAAATAATGTTTTATATCTTATGCCTGTGAGAGAGGGCCTTCCAAATATGGACCAGTGCAGTATTTTCTTGGGTCTTCAGAAAAATTGTTCCAGTGCCTGTGCTGCTGCTGCTCCTCCAGGCTTTGCCAAGCCTTAGTAACGTGAAACTAACAGGTTTCACTGCTGCTGAAACCTGTGGGAATCAACTATCAAGAATTGTCAGTTTCGCATTCCTCCTCCTGCTTGGGAAGCTATGGACAGCAGAAGAGGCAAGAACTGGAGAGTTATTCAGAGGAAAGAGGAGTGAGAAAATTGGGGTTGGGGGAGATGTGATGTACCAGAGACCCTTCTTTCAGCTTCTGCTCCCTTCCAGCAGTTGGGATGAGGGGGGATAGGAGCGTCATATTTAGTATCTGATTCTTTTGTCAGTATCCATAACAATGGAACCACTGGAGAATAAAAAATTTTTTGGTAGAAATTCCAGCATCCTTCCCTGCAGTAGGGATTGGGCATCTCGCAAGTGTTTTGCCCCTGAATCTCTCTCGCTTTTTGGGGTCTCCTCTCACCTGCCCCCTTGTATCCAAGTCCTAGTCTACACTCAGTTTTGCTGGCATAGCTAGTGGACTGGAAAAAATCATACCCCTAGCCAACACAGTTGTGCTGGCAAAAGCCCCAAGATAGATGCAGTTAGACTAGGGGAAAAAAAGTCCTTTTCTTAGTATAACTTATTCTGTTGCTTTCTTGGGGAACACTTTTGCTGGTATAAGATGCTTCTGATATATACAGCTATACTGGCAAACCCTTTCTAATGTAGACAAGGCCTAACTCTTGCTAATAACTACTTTCCAGAGGACTAAGCCTGTCTGGTAAATCTTAGCTTTTCATGGTCAGTATTCAGTGCTTTTATTCTTTTTTAAAAAGTGAATATATGGAGAACATAAGTATTTACTGAGCTTTCTATGGCAAGGTTTGTAGAGATGTTTCAGTGAAAAACTCAGAGGAGGATGGGGATATCACATGATTGGTGAGAGCTGGCTGAAGTTAACATGTCTGAACAGGCATTCACTTGATAGTTTGATGCAAATTCCATTACAAGCAGTATATTATACAGTGTTTTTTCCCCCCTGTGAAGTCAGGCTGGTTGTTTCTTACCTAGAGTATAGTTTAAACACAGTTAAACTGAGTCACGTTCTTGCTGAGACCAGCCTTTTAATATCCCAAAATACTTTAATGGCCCCAAAATACTTCTTAAAGATTTCAGTCGGGTGTGGTTTAATTTGTAAACTTATGCAACTTTATATGTTTTAGACTGCAGCTGTCAATAAAAGGGAGATCTTATTACACTTTGCCATTTTAGTGGAATTCAGATTATTGAGCATCTGCTTCCCAAAGATGAATTAAATATAAACTTTATGTAACTATAATAACCATGATTAATTATTTTGCACTATTGTCAATGTCAAAATCAAGCCTATTCTAATGTCATAAGATTTTTTGAGTTTATCAGCTCAACAAAAATTGTCAGATTTGTGTAAAACAAAGGTGTCCATAACTTTTATTTAATTATTTTATGACATTAAGTGCCTTCTAACTTCTTGAGAAGTACAGTCTTATTGCAACTGAATAGACATTATTTGTAACAAATGTTCATATTTTCATAAAATGAATCTGACTACTGTTTAATTCAGTGGTTTACTGCTGTAGGTTTTTATTTGTGGAAATCTGGGTTCAAATACTATTTGGGTCACAAATGAGAATAAGTTTAGTTCCATCCTTGATCCTGTTGATCCACATCTTAAAAATGTTCATTTTGGCATGAGTTGCTGTTTCATAGAGACCAATCACTTGAATAACAAAGATACCTTAGGTCAAGATGCTAGTGCTTTGGCAGAGCTGTGTAGGGAAGCTTGTGCAGCTCCTGCCATGTTGTGCGGCCCTGGTAAATTTAGTCCTGGGTTTACTGAAATCATCATATCAGTGCTGTAAATGGAGATGGTCAACTTGAAAGCTGGTTTATTTTTTGTATGTAAAAGTCCCTCAGTTCTCTTGCAGATTTTTGTGGTTTTATGATCACATCTTCACATTTTTAAAAATGTTTTTCCACCATCCTTCAGATATAATAATATTAGGTGTCAAAAATCTCACTTCTGTCAAGTTTAAGTTGACTGTCCCTTCAGTAAAGTGCCCATCACTGTAGTAATTCCAGTGTACAAAGTATAAAGCCTCTGTAAATGTGGTACACTTTTACTCCGATATAACGTGACCCGATATAACACGAATTCGGGTATAACGTGGTAAAGCAGCGCTCTGGAGGGGCGGGGCTGCCTGCTCCGGCGGATCAAAGCAAGTTCGATATAATGTGGTTTCACCTATAATGTGGTAAGATTTTTTGTCTCCCGAGGACAGCGTTATATCAGGGTAGAAGGCCTGAAAGGATGTTGGTGGACTGAGAATGTTTATTGGGCTGTAGGTCTATGAAATGCAGTCCAACAAGTGTTGCTGTATTTCATGATACCTAGACAACGCATGTCACAACTGCATAGGGAGATTCTTTGCATGGCTTATCTAAGTAATGTTGTGGTATAGGAGGGGATTTCATAAGCATTCAAGATAAGGGGGTAAATTCTTGAAATCATAAGACTAGCAAGAACAGTTAAAATGTGGGGGAACCAGAATGCAGGGAAGGGTGAGAAGTGCTATTGAACAACTGTACTGTCCAGTTGGAAGAATCTCTGCCCCAAATAATATACAGTCCAAAAATAATTCTAAAATTTCTCCAAAAGATTAGTCATTGCATTTAAACAGTCTTCACCTCTCAGTTGCTGAACTTCACTCCTAGTTCTTATGTTGTCTTCCAGGTTAGACATGCCCTGAATTTCCAATGTAAAAAACAAGCAGAAAGAATATAATGAAAGCCTTCTTTAGACATTATAACAAAGCAAAAAAGGGCACATATCCAATTATTTTCCTTCTGTAGGTCACCTTTAAAAAGATAATGTAACAGTAATTTTGTTAGTTTTTTACATCAAGATTGTTACATCTCAGAAGTTTGCCAGTAAGGCTTTCCCAAGATCTGTGGCTCATTGATGACATCTTCAGTGCCATAAGGATATGTCATAGCAAAACAGTATGCTCTACTGCTCCAAATATGTGTTTGAAGGTTAAAAAGCAAGGTTATGAATTGAAAATTCTTAGGCTTTGCTTTGAAAGTACAGTAGAACCTCAGAGTTATGAACGCCTTGGGAACAGAGGTTGTTGCTAATTCTGAACAAAATATTATGGTGGTTCTTTCAAAAGTTTACAGTTGAACATTGACTTAATACAGCTTTGAAACTTTACTATGCAGAAGAAAAATAATGCTTTCTCTTTATTGTTTTAGTAGTTTACGTTTACAGTAGTGTACACTTTTTTTTTCTCTCTTTCTCTCTTTCTTTCTTTCTTTTAAATATCTCTGCTGCTGCCTGACTGCATACTTCGGGTTCCAAATGAGGTGTGTGATTGACTGGTCAGTTAGTAACTCTGGTGTTCCTAACTCTGAAGTTGTACTGTACCTTCAGCTCACCTGTGGAAGTGTTTGTAAGCTTGAGACTTAAAAAATAAGCCCTAAATGGTGATATTTAAGTTAAATACTTAATCAGTTTTTTCAAGTGGGAATGGGGCTTCTCTGTGAGTCCACTCTTCCCGATTTTTATCCCACTGCCACCTTCCTAATGGTTCAACTTCAGAGGTCCAAACCTGGAACTGGACAGAAACCAAAGGGGAGTCCCGTCAACATTATCACTTACTGAAAATGCCACTGTTCAGCTATGCAGTGTTGTTTATTGCACTAACATTAGACCAAATGAACCAATCCCTATCACGGAATAATTACTGTGAACATTTATATATAAAATAATCAAAGCAGTTTTTACTGCATCAGGAAAAGCTACCTGAAAGCAGAAAACGTTATACTCTTATAGAAGTCTGGATCAAATTGTGGAAGGGGGAGGAGGCAGTGGTTGCACTATCCTCTAATTCTGATTATAATTCTGTTAGTGAAAGAGTTAAATGTTGACAACTGAATTTTCTTCATTTGGCCTCATTGTCAATATGCTACTGAAAGTAATAGAGTACAGTTCACACCTGGTGATGTTTCAGTCTGTTTCTGAGGAATATGGAAAATAGCATTACATCTGTCAAATTTAGGTGATCTTTGCAGCCATAAAGGGTAGAAATAGTTTTCATTATAATGAAAGATTAAATTCTTCAGAAACTGATAAGGCCACCAACAAGAGTAGTTACTAATCAATAACTGCGGGATGGGGAGTATTGAATGTTGTCTATACATAACTCATATGTGGGATATTCTCTGGCTTCCCAACCCCCCATGCATGATCATATTGTAGGTTATTTCTCTCAGATGCTGTTGCTCCTCTTGGTGGCACCTTCTTGGGGTACTGTACCCTATAAACATGCTGATCTGTGTGAAGGGGTTCATCTGGTACGTGAATGAGAAGTTCATTCATAATATACGCAACCTGATTGAGGAGGAAGTTCCAACCCATGTATAAAGAAATCAGTCCCTCTGGTCATTGTCTATACTTTTAATTTTGAAAAAGTAGGACAAAGGTAGACTGAATTACATCACTTAATAATACTAGGGATGTATATTTAGTCAACTGAGAACCACTGCAGTTATACCTTTTTAAATATGTGCAAGAAGAAATAGATTTATAATCCACAGATGAGATTTCAGAGAGCACAGCGAATTGTATTTCAAACAAAATATTTTTTTACCCTATATTTTGTTTCAGAATTCCTTCTTGTTCTGAGACATTTTTGGTTCAAAAGACTTCTTGGGCTGTATTTGCAGTTCCCCCAGAAGTTGGGGGTGAGGTTGTTAGCTTATAATTGAAACCTGACAAACTGTCAACTGATTGTCATTGCTGCAGTGTTTACTTACGCATGTGTAACACAAGTGTGCAACTGTTCGATGTGGTGTTATAGTATGATTTGATCACATTTTATTGCATATGCCAATTACCTTTGCAAAAAAATTACATTAAAAAGATGGATGAAAGACAACTTTTCTTGGAGGTTATATCCCTTTCCTTTATCAGTGGTAATAGGCACATATTTGTTGCATTTTTTTTGTTTTGTTTAGGCTAGTCACACTACATCTCCTGCCTACCCCATCTACTCCCCACATACAGCTTCTCTGCTACTGAACTTACATCCTTTCTACCCAATATTTTGCTCCTTCCTGCAACATAAAAGGGAGAGGACAGTCATAAAGTTAGTGAGAAATAATAGATGACTTAATTGTTTTTTCATAAGCATCAAGGAAGATGTGGGACTTCTGAAAGCGTTAAATGAGAGTCAGCAGCTGAGGAAGGATTTTTCATATGTAACCCTTGATGTGGTTGTAAAGAAATAAATGATAGGGGTGCAGAGGCTGGCACCATTAGCAGAATGGGTAGAGGTGTAGTCTGATAGACCCATTGTTAGAACTTGGCACAGATAAAAACAGTAAATTCAGCAGATTATAGAGTTCTTACAGATTGTATCTCTTGAGTCATACTACATTATATGGGTAGTGTTCTGAGGCTATTTTTTGCTGGAAACGTGCTTCATCAGTATTTGAGGCACTGTCATACCATATAGATGAATATCATAAATAAGTACCATTATAAATAAGTTCTGTTGGCGCCAGGTGCTTGAGCCCATACCAAGAGATTACCCACCCTAACTTTTCTTTAAACAGTGAGGACAAGGGAAAATTGAATGAAAGCATCATTTAAACAGTGCAACAAACCACTTATTTCACAGAAGGTCCTCTACAGTACAGAAAGCTTTTGTATTGCAAGATAGCAGAACCCATTAAGGTTACTGTTTGTTCACATCCATGCTAAAACCAAGCCATATTTTAGCCATGTCATATTGTAACTGGGACCAACAACAAGGCAAATTTCTGAACCTCCACCAATAAATGAGCGACTGGGAGTATTGTTTAACCTTCTTTAAGGTAAAGTTCTCTAATGGAGGCTTTATTATTGCCCTTAGCATTCTTAACTTCCAGCCGTATCCAACTCGGAGGCTGTTTCTCCTGCAAATAGTGTCTTACTCCAAATGCCAGTGTAACTTAAGACTATTTAACTGAAATGTTGAGGAGCACAGGTCAGCAGGAGCTAGATCCCTAAAAAGGTCCATAGGAAAATTCTTTTGTATGTCAGCCAGGAAACTAAGCTACAGTTATATTTTGAAAAGCGTCTCTATAAAAATACATGTGGGACCCTATGTTTCTCTCAGTTAATTCTGTATCAAATTAGATAAGTTCATAGAAAAAAAAAACACATTTTTATTTATTTAACTGCCTGTGCTGCAAACCTAGCCAAGGATCTGAAAATCAATCTATGTATTTCTGGCTGTGCACCGATAATAAAACTACTTTGAATTAGAACTTGGCTAACAACTCTGAATGAGCTAGAAAATAATCCAGCTCACTTTCCCATAGAATAAAAAGTAGACAAAACTTCTTGTTGTCTGAAAGGAAGCACATAGACTCTGTACACAGGGAACAGATCTGTAGAGTGTGAAACTTTTTTCATCACTTATAATTGCTTCGCTTGGAGAGGAGGGGAGACTGCATGCATCCTTGTTCTGAATAAGGTTTGCGTGAAAAACCAAGCTTTAAAAGAAGAAAAATAATAAAAGCAAACAGTTTCTACTGTTTTAAAATGAAAATGGAAGAGTCAGGGTGGAGTGGTCTTTAAGAAGGTGGCTGAAGTACTGAAATCTGCCATTTCCAACAGGGAAAACCAAGATATTGTTTCCTTAATAGTCTTTTGACTCAATACTTACTGTTGAAATTCAAGAAGCTAGCACTGCAGGGATGGAAGATATATAAACATATATATCTTTTGGTTAGGATGCGGTATCTATGGTCAATTCTTGGGCTTTGTCATGGGCTTCATGTGAGGCTTTGGACAAATCACTTCGGCCACATCTATGGTAAGAGCACTTTGCCTGTATACTATTCCATCAAAGAGCTTGTAGTATGGATCCAGTTTATTGTGGCAAAACTGCACTTGTGCTGGTATAGCTCATTCTGTACCACCCCATCCTCCCTCTTCAATAAAGCCGTGCCAGCAAAAGCCCTTAGTGATTAGGGATCATTCCTTTTCACACCTCTGACCAACATAGCTATGCTGAAAAAGTTTGTAGAGTAGAGTTGATCTTAATCTAGCTATACCTCATTTTCCATCTGTAAAATGAGGAGAATACTTCCTTTCTCCCAAATGCTATCTGTCTTGTCTGCTTTAGATGGTAAGCTCTTTATGGCATGTTCTGTCTTTTACTACAATGCCTGGGATAATAGGGCCCTGATTTTGGTTATTCAGAAGGTGCTACCATAATGCTTCTAATTATTCCCAAATCTACATCTAAGAAGAGGATATTCTTCATTTCAACTTTTAATATTTTTGAAAGAGTAAGAAAAAGATAAATGAAGGAAACTAACCAGCAAAGTGATGCAGCATTATAAAGTAAGACAAGTCAGTTTGGTAATGTTTGAAATTTTAACAAGTGTGCAACAAGTACTTTCATGCTTTCTCCCAAGCTGCCCACTGTAAACATCCACAAAGCAACCTCATCATGCTTCAAAACCCTCCTTAAAACTCTCCTTTTCTGTGATGCCTACAAAATTTGTCGAGTTAGGCTGCTGGTATGCCAAAACCACTGACGATCATGCGGCCCAGTGTTATCTCATTGTTTCCTTATATTACCCCTATCTGTCTGTCTGTTCTCTTGTAATTTTGTTCTGTTTGTAGGGCACCTAACAAAATGGGGTCCTGGTTCATGACTAGGTCTCCTAGGTACTACAGTGATACAAATAGTAACTAATAATATCCTCTCCTAAAGTCAACAGAGCAGTTGCTTGTCTGACCAAGTGATCCCAGAAGGAGACAGTTAGGACTTTTTGCTGTTGAACAGCTAGTAAAATGAAACGAACTTTAAAAGGTGGTGTTGAGATTACATCATCCTGTCTTCAAAATGCTGCAATGACTACTTGCTTTGCTCGGGTAACACAACTCTGACAGGATGTATTACAGATTTCCATGTCTAAGGCGACTTTTAAGGAAGTCAGGTCAGCTGTATTTTTTCATTGAGTGCTGATCTGTGCATTAATGTAGAAGCAGCATTTGTTTATATGGAAAATAAATCACCACTTGCAACAAATTCAACTCAATTAATAAAAACACAAAGTTTTTTTGGAGGAAGAAATTGAAATTTTGTTCTGTGATTTTTATTAAAAATGTCTGTTATTCTCTAAACCCCAGAAGAGATTCCTAAGATTTCAGAGGATCAGACCATTCTTTTGTGGCTCCTGTAACCAAAACAAGTAGAAAAGAATTACTCGCACAGAAAAGCAATTAAGATAAAACACAGTTCATCTCCTAATAGCATGACTATCAAATCTCCCTCAAAGGTCACCTCTGGACCAGAAGGCGGGGGAGGGGTCCTTTGACCAGACCAGACAAGAAAATATTCTGTGTTCCATACTGTGGTCCATACCATCGATCTGAGCTCAGAATTCATTTTTATCAAAGGAATGATGATTTAGAGCTCCCTACTCTGGTAGATTTGACTGTGATATTTGAATCTTCAAACTGTTAGGTAAATAGCCACATGCACTTGTTAATTACTGTGTGAAACAAAATAACTTGCTCAGTCGGAGGGCATGGAAAGAAAGGAGAATATTTTCTTATGCTTTAGATGGATCCGGAAGTATTTCATGTGTTTTTATACCCTTTTCTTTCAGTGTACTAATCCTAAGCTTGCCTCTTCAGGTAATGAATTCTGTCCTTTCTCAATTCCTGTTTCTATTGCCTTTTTGGTTTTCCCTATCCTTTATTCACTTTCCTGTTCTTGATCATGCTCTTTCCATGCCTAACCCTGATTCCTATGACCTTTGTTACTCTCACTGCACTTCCTTCATTCCTCTGCTTTCCTGACCATCTTCCTTACCTCTTCCCATTCTTCCTGCCACAGATCCTTCTGGTTCCAGCAATTCATCTCTTTCCCTATTAGAAGGGCATTATCACAAACTTCTTGCTGTTTTCAATATCAGTAGAAAGGAAAAGACTATTGCTACATGATCAGCTGTTTACACACTGACTGGTCGTTCTAGCCAAGCTGATGCTGAAAAGGAAAACCAGTTCCTTGTTTGTTTCCTTGTAAATGTCACAGAAAAGTAGAAGAAACAAATGATTTGCTTGTCCCACTTGTTACTTTGTGGGATATATGCTCTGGCTTATATAAGTAATTTGCAGCACACTGCTACTGTTCAGGGTAGAGACGATAGGACTAATCATGTATGAACACTCCAACACTGGGCATAATTCCACTTGGTGAAATTTTCAAGGAAACTGGCATGAGGGCAGTTTGAGTTTTAGCATTGAGTCAGAGATGTCAGTCAGCACCTGGAACTTAAGTGCAGCTCAGATAAGAAGCTTGTCCTGGAGAGAGGAACAGAACTTGATGTTTAAAAAGACTAATTAAATACAATTTCCTGTTTGGACAACCAGATAGGAGTTTCAGGTTTTCTTTGGACATGACTTAATTCAGTTAGAGGCTAAGAGTTTTCTTCAGACAAATGGGCCTTCTCTGATAAGAATATATGGATATAAATCAGTAAGGGATACTCAGTAGAATTTATAAGAGTGCCTCATGGCTTCATATGTAACCCCTATATCAACTGACAGAACAAAGAGCAATACAATCAGTTTCTTTTCTTATGGATCAGGAGGCAATAGAGCTTTGCTGTTTGCTTGACTGGCAAGATTTTAGGGGAACATATGATGGGGCAAAGGAATTTTATGAATTCTTCTGAGGTGTCCATGGCTGTCCATGGTCCAAATTAGTAACAACTTGTTTTTCTGTGCCAGTTTATTTTGTGCGGCACCATTGCATTCTGCTTTAGGTCATCACCTCACTGGTTGGCATCATGACTTGTTAGATATTTTGCTGTCTTTTCCAGCCTTTTGTAGTAATCTCTGCAGTTCTGTGTGCTGCCTGCACATTGCAACTTGAATTTTGTACACCTTTTCAGTTGTAGGATATTGTCTTCTCAGTTGACTTTTATGAAGGAAGGAAGGAAACTCAGTACTTCAGTCATGTCTCATGGATGAGCACAATAGCTTCATCTTTGGCCTTGGAAAAGACCAGCATATTCATGCAGTTCAGGTCTGTGTCAAAATGTTGCCCATAATTGTTACATTTTGTATAAAGCACCTCAAATCCTTCCTGGAATGACTAACATGAGACAGGCCTCCATTTCTGCAGGAAGCTTCTTCATGAAGAAGGCCTTAAATGAAAGTTGGAGGCTGAGGTGGTGACAAGGGAAGCCCCATCTTAGTTAGAATTAGAACTTAGTTCTATAGACACTTGCAAGATACACATTTTTTAGTCTTATCATCTGTTTATGGCAATATATTATCAATTTACCCTCTTTGTCAATAAACACAGCAAGAACATTGCAAAGAAATGTTTTGAAACTAAATAGCTTCCTAGGAAAAATTGTGCATGTTTCACATTTCCATTGGTGTCAGGGCAGTGGCATCTTCCTTGTGTTCAAAGCCTGCCAAAACAAATTGGATATTAGAAGAGTCCTGATCTACATAACCAGAGTGCACTACCTCTTTCCTAATTATCTTCATTAGCAATTTTGGATACTGTGATAGGATATGTTGAGCATCTCAAGGTAGACAGGGAAGAGGTTAATACTCAGTGATTTTTTTTTTTTTGCTGATACAGACTATCATGGTTACCACTGAAACCTGTCAGGGAGGACTGCATTTTCTGGCTGTCAGTGCAGGGTAGCAAGGCTGGGTCACGGGTGGAGAAATAATCCTGCAAGCAGCTATATAAGAGCATTGTGGTGTGGAGAGTGAGGGAGGAATCTCATCTAGGAAGGTGTCTGAAGAGAAAGGAAGGTCCTCTTTCTCTGGAACTTCACTGAATTGAGTCATGTTTTGAACTTTGAAGTAAGCCATATTATGCTTTTGCTTAGCACTTTGGCAGGTGGCAGCTTTCTTGTATTTTTTTTCTTTGTAAAGATTAGGGTGGATTAAAAATGTTTTTTATGTAAACCCTCACCCCCTGGATTTTTAAAATTTATATTAAATACAGGTTTATGTAAAAATAAATAATTTTAAAATTGAAATTGACAACTTAAGGCCTAAAGTACTTATAATATATTTGTCATTTAAGTTAAATACAAAAAAATTAAGCAATAAATGTTTTCTGCAAGCGCTAAATCAGCTTTAGACAGCAGTAGCCACTTCCACGAGTCCAGAGAGAATATTTACTTCATTCCATTGTATTCAATGATTAGTCTATTCAAAGTTGAGAAATCAATTTGGGGTTGAAAAAGCAGGAAAGCTTGTTTTCTTCTTCTAATCTATGAATAAAAATGAGGTGTGAGGTTGAAATCTACTAGTTCTGCAAACTTGAATGACATGGTGACCAGAAACAATCCATTCAATTCACTGACTGCAGATAATGCTTCCTTTGTTTAATAAAACAGTTCTAAATGCATAATGTTTTGATAAACTTTTTTTATGTATCCATCATTTTAAGATCTATTTAATACAAAATTGTAATGTGTGTCAATCTATTCAATTTAATTTTTGTATTACAATAGTCAGAAGTTAAGATTAATCATTATGTAATAATAAATACATCATTCACCATTTTGTAACATAAAAAATGTAAAAATCAAGACTCTGAATGTAGATATATAAGCTATATAATTAAGATATAGATATTAAGCTATATAATTCCTTAAATAAATGTGTATAGACATTGTGTATCCTCCTGGTTAGCAAAAACGTAGCACCAAATTTAATGTTTAATGTTGTATTTAGTTGCAAATCAACATGTTTTAATGGTTACCAACTAATGAGAATCAAGTTTTCTTTAGGAAAATAAGTACAAAAGCAAAACATGATTAAAATTGATTATTTAAATAAAGATTTCCTGTTGACCTACTTCAGTCATGATTAAAATGACCTATAGACATTATTTTGATTTAAATCAATCTACCCTGTGCAGGGATTTTTTTTTCAATAAAGCATATTGCAAAGATATTTAAATTCTTCTTTGGGTGCTGCCCCTGTAGCAGATGTCTGTGCGTCCTGGTGCTGTCGATTGGAGCTTTATGGTAGCAGGGTCCACGCGGGTCACATATGCGCAGTAGGCATCTCGTTGTGCCATTGGTGCCATGTCTAGCGCACACACAACTCAAACCCTCCAGTTCCTTCTCAGCTGTCCTCTGCTGCAGACGGAGCTTGGGGCAACACTTGTTACTCTTGCCAAATCTTTTTTAAAAAAAAAAAAGTAGTTTAAATAGTTAAAAGTTCTAATTAGTTTTAGTTAGCGTTAGTGATGATTTTGGCCGGGGCGGGGGGGAGTTTACTTTTCCAGTTTAGCCTCCCTGCACCGTGGTTGTTTAACTGTCAGAGATGCCTGGTTCCCCAGGCTTGAAGTGATGCAACTCTTGTTGCAAAGTAATGCCCATTTCTGACAGACACTTTGTGTGTGTCCAGTGTCTTGGGGAGATGCATATTTTGCATAAATGCACCCATTGCAGTAAGCTGAAAGCGAGAGCCTGGTGTTACTGAGATCTCCACTTGAAAATGATACTGATGGAGAAATCTCTCCAAGAGCCAGACCAGTGGACCTCCTCTCTGGGCACCTGACATGCAGAGACAGGAGACCTGCCTTTCTCTAAAAGATGGATGAAGAGGGCACAGAAAGCACTGCAGAAACATAGGCTGTTTCCTGCACATCGCTACCTCTGACGCCAACACATGCTCGGGTGAGCACCTATAACACTCTGGGCATCTCTGGCACTGCTGAGTCCTGAGTGAAGGAGATAGAGTCAAGGCACAGATGGCAACATGCCTCCTCCAAGGCACTGAATTCACCCATAAGGGACCCAGTACTGAGCATCTCCTCAAGCACCATGCTTCCACCCCTGGCACTGGCATCAGCTGAGAAAACCAAGTTGGCACTGATCATGCTGACTAAATCAACGCCACAACTTGATGGCACCGACATCAGAACTGACATAGAATCTACTGCAACAGAGAGGCTTGGCTGTGTCAGCAGCACTGCAGTCCCCACTTGATCTCCACTTACTGAGGGCTCTCCTGTAAGTTATAGAGCAGATTCCCATACTTCTCATGGCGCAGTACACTCGTCCGATGATGATGATGTGCAGGAACCATGCACTTTCTCGCCACACCACTCATCACCGAAAGACAGACCGACTACCCTGTAGCCAGATAGGTCCTAAATACTCTTATAACCAGCCAGCTCGACCATGATATGCCCCACCATTGATGTATCCACCAATGGCCTTCCCAATGCAATGGGCATATTGGGAACCTTAGGCAATTTACTGTGGACCCCACACCAGGCCACCCATGGCTCACAGAGGTGAGCTGAGGTCTAATCCCGTGTCTCCCACTCTGCAGCCAACGGAGGCTCAGGATGTTGGGGATGAGACACAAACAGCCACTGATCAGAAAGCAGCATCTCCTGCTCATAATACTTCTCCTCCCCGGATGAGGCAATCATGCCACTGTTGCCTACCTCAGCAGATGACTTCAAACAGTTCTAGGAACAGTGCAGATAAACCAGCACAAGCTGGTACAAATCTTATAACTTGCATCTACTTCCAAAATTGCCCTGCCCATCAATGGTGTGATCTTGGAACTAGCTGAGACAGTCTGACAGACACCAGCCTCAATTCCGCTGACATGGAAAAGGGCCGACAGAAAGTATTACATCCCTGCCAAAGGGGTGGACTTCCTCTTCTCTCACCCGGCTCTCAACTCTTTGGTGATCACTGCTAACCAACGTGACAAACTACAGTTTCGCCCCACAAGACAACACGAGGCTCAACCGCTTTGGATGAAAAAAATCACTCCTTGGCGACGTTACAATTCCGAGTCGCTAACTATTGAGCCTTGCTGGCCAAATATGATTATGATAATTATGAGAAACTCAACTCATTGACAGTGCAGTTCCCCGAGGAGACACAATCACAATTCCAGGCCATTGTAAATGAGGGTCAACTTGTAGCTAAAACAGCCTTCCAAGTGTCTTTAGGCATCATGGACACGGCAGCCAGAATCATGGTTACAGCCTTAGTTATGCACTGGGCGTCCTGGTTACAGTCCTCTAGCATACATAAAGAAATGCAAACCAAGACTGAGGCCCTACCTTTAGACCAAGAGAAGCTATTTTCGACAAGACACACTAGGTGCTCCACTTAATGAAGGATTCTTGAGCCACACTGCATTTTGGGGAACTACACTGCACTTGTGAAGAGACGATTAAACTAGCCATGTCAGAAGAACAGGGATTCCTCTTCCAACTGACAGCAACAACAGTGGAATATGAGAACCAAAAACATCACCAATGGTCACAGTGACAGAGAGCATCTCAAGTTCAACTGTTGACTTCTCAATTGGCTCCGCCCAAGCCACAATTCTGAAATTTTGGTTGAGGGTCTGGATGACCTCCCTCACCAGGTAGCGCTTTCACCCAGTCTGTCCCCATGCTTTGGACATGGCCTTCACCCATTTTACCGCATCTGAGCTTCAATAACAATGGATCAATGGATGTTAGAGATCGTACGATCGGGATATACCATCCCCTTTACCTCCTGACCACCTACCAACCCTCCCTGCCCCCCCAGTCCCTCTTCAGGGACGCTTCTCATGAGCACCTGATCAACTTCTTGTCATAACTTCTTCTACAACTTGGTGCCGTGGAATGAGTACTTTTGCAAAACAGGGGAAAGGGGTTCTACTCCCACTACTTGATCCAGAAGAAGAATGGGGGATGGAGACCTGTCCTGGATCTCATGAAACTCAACTAGTTCATACACACACAAAAGTTCAAAATGGTGACACTGGGGACGATACTTCCAGCGCTGGAAAAGGGGGACTGGTTTTCAGTCCTCGACCTACGAAATGTTCATTTTCATATTACCATACACCCGGCTCACAGGAAATTCCTGCGTTTCACAGTAGGACATGAATGCTTCCAGTACAGGGTACTACCATTCAACCTATCCACTGCACCAAGAGTTTTCTCCAAAACCCTAGCTGTGATAGCGGTACATCTACGCAAACAGGGAATAATGATTTTCCTTTACCTGGATGATTACCTTCTCAAAGGCCCAATTCAACAAGAAGCACTGGACTTAGTACAAATGGTCACACTATTCAGGGATCTAGGACTACAGATAAATGAATGAAAATCTGCGCTAATCCCTGTCCAACAACTGGACTTCATCGGGGCACATCTCAGTGCTATAGAAGCCAAGGCATCACTGCCCCTGAACAGATTCACAACTCTGACCAACCTTCTCTCGGAGGTAAGAGTCAGCTGCTCATGCTCAAATAAATTTGTTAGCCTCTAAGGTGCCTCAAGTACTCCTGTTCTTTTTAGCTCTCAAATACTGGCTCAAACTGTCCTGCAGCTGCTAGGACACATGATGGCCATAACGTTTGTAGTACAACGCACAAGACTACATATGCGCTGCCTACCGGGCTGGTAGAGCTTGGTTTACATATCCAGCAAGCACAGCCTTCACAAACTACTTGCAGTACCACCCTGTGTCCTGGACACTCTCCATTGGTGGACAAGACCAGAAAATATATGCCTGGGCATTCCATTCCAACAAGAACCCCCATCAGTAGTAGTAGTGACAGATGCCTCGCTGATTGGCTGGGGTGCCCACATACATCAGCACATGGTTCAAGGCAAATGGTCTCTTGTGGAGACTCAGCTACATATTAATCTATTAGAATTACGCGCAGGTCCAGAATGCCTGCAGATACTTCCTATCTCACATAAAGAACAAATTCATTCGCACGATGACTGACAACATTGCCCACATGTTTTAAGTCAGTGGACATGGTGGGGCTTGATCTAACTCACTGTGTGCCAAAGCCATGAAATTCTGACACTCGTGCATACACCACAGCATAAATATTTTGGCCTCCTCCTTTCCCAGGTGTCAGAATGCGATGGTGAACATGCTAAGTAGGTTCTTCTCTTAAGACCATAAAAGGGAAAGGAATGGGAGAGTCTTGCTCTCCATTTTCCACTGTGGGGCACTCCCCTCATTGACTTGTTTGCATCCATAACGAACCACAAATATTCCGCTGAATCTACATGGTTCCATAATGGCAAAATAGCCTGCTCAGAACAAGTTAAACGTGTAACTAAAACTAAACAGCAAAAAGGTGACCACGCCCAATACTTGCCTTCAAAAATGAAAGAGATTCTCCTCCCGGTATCAAGAAAAACACTTGACTGCCTCCACAGCACCCCTACTTGTAGTGTTGGAATACTTACTGGAGGTGAAATGCTTTGGTTTAGCAATGAGCTTGATCAAAGTCCATCTTGCGGCCATTACTGCATTCTATCACGAGATTGATGGGAACTCAGTTTTGCGCACCCAAATACTAAATGCTTCCTCCCAGGTCTCCAGAACATTTACCCAGAAGTTCGCCAACCTACCCCTGCCTGGGAACTCAGTCTGGTGTTGAAATGCCTCACCACACCACCATTTGAACCCTAAGGGCTGATCTACACTGAGGGGGGGATCGATCTAAGGTATGCAACTTCAACTACATTATTTGCATAGCTGAAGTCAAAGTATTTTAGTTCGACTTACCTGGCCATCCTCATGGCAGCAAGTTGGCCACCGCGGCTCCCCCGTCGACTCTGCTTACTGCTCCTGCCGAGATGGAGTACGGGTGTCGATTCGGGGATCAATTTATCGTGTGTAGACGAGACGCAATAAATTGATCCCTGATAGATCGATTACTACCCGCTCGTAGGTAGTGTAGACATGGCCTTAGCCTCCTGTTCCCTGCTGCATTTCTCCATGAAAGTGGTCTTTCTGGTTTGTTACTTCTGCCTGATGGATGAGTGAGTTTGGGGCGCTCACAGCCGATGCTCCCTGCACAGTATTCTTTAAAGACAAGGTCATGCTACGTCCTCACCCAAAATTCCTACCGAAGATAACATCAGCCTATGATATGAACCAAGCAGTCCATCTTCCCATGTTCTATCCCAGGCCTTATGGCACTCCAGCGGAGGCTGTTTTACATACTTTGGATGTTAGGTGGGCGTTAGCGTTTTACCTGGAAAGGACCAAATCTTTCGGGAAATCCCCTAGACTTTTTATTTCTATTACCAAGCATTCAAAAGGCTGCGCAATATCCACTTGAAGATTGTCTAAAAGGATCTCCACATGCGTTCAACAGTGCTATCGTATTTGGAATACTCACTCTCCTACGCATATCAGAGTGCATTCTGCTTGATCTGTTTCTATCTTGATAGCGTTCCTCAACGATTTTCCGATATTAGAGATTTGTAGGGCAGCCACTTGGGCTTCTGTCCACACATTCACTGAACACTATGCAGTCACTCAAGACTCCGAAGCTGACACCATAGTTGGCCTAACCGTACTTTCATTTGCATTGTAGAGGTATCTGACATGGAGCACCCACAGAGACTGCACCCACAGAGAAGGTTACTCACCGTGTGCAATAACTGAGGTTCTTTAAGATGTGTGTCTCTGTATGTGCTCCACTACCTGCCCTCCTCCCCTCTACTTTGTAGTTCACCACTAGGAGTCTGTGGTAGAGAAGGAACTGGAGGGCTCGGGTCGTGCTAGACGTGGCACCAGTGGCACCGCAAGATGCCTACTATGCATACCCGACTCCTGTGGACACTGCTGCCATAAATCTCTGATTGGTGCCAGGAGGCACAGACACCTGAAGTGGAGCATCTACAGGGACATACATCTCTAAGATCCTCTGTTACTGCACAAGTCTGGCTCAGACTTCTCTCACAGCTATGTTGTTTTGTAAAGGACTTGTGATCTCACTTTGGCTATTGGATCTACATAGAAAGTTATACTAGTCTAATTAAAGATGTGATTTTATACCAATTTAGTTAAACCAGTGCAACTTCTATGTTAAGGTAAGCCCTTAGAACTCTATGAATGAGTGAAAGATGTACCAGGGACTTACTGGCTAGAGACTGATATTTGAATGATTAGTGGGATGGGGTGGTGGAAATAATAAAGTGTGGGCAATATTCTGGTGAGAAAATTGCAGTTTTCTTTCTTAGCACCCCAATACCCTCCACCCCACCTAAAAAAAGGCCTTTAAATCTTTTTTTTGATCTCTGCTTTTTGGATTGCTGTCTTCTTCTCTGTTAGCTCTCCATAAGTAGCTCATCTGCCTTTGTTGCTAGTCGTAAGATATCCTAAATCAATCAAATTAAACTAACACGATTTGTTGTTTTACTGTTTTTCTACAAGGTTTTGAGTAGCAGTAGTCATACTGACCAGAGATCTGTATATTTCAGCCTACTGCACTGTGTGGGGAAACTAGGAATGCCAGCAGAGGCACTGTAGCTTTGTTTGCAGACTCAGATAGACAGTGCTTTAGCTGAATCTAAAGCTATTTTTGCAAGAAGTTTATTTGCAGAAATTTATTTTTCAAATGAAAGCTGAAATTCTGCAGAAACTGATGGCTTAACACCTTGCTCCTAGGTGAAAGTTTCCTAGATGCAAATCTATATTTTTTAAGCCAGCTTGGAGCAGAAGTGAAGAACTTCCCTGTTGACTAAAATTTTATGTGGAGTGACATTGTCATTAATCATACTTTCACAAAAAACATGATAAACCGTATATGCCTTCATCTAATGCTCTCTTCAGAGGAGCTCGGGGGCCGGGCAGGACAGTCTCGCGGGCCATAGTTTGTCCACCCCTGCTGTAGGCTCTGAATAACTAAATTTCCTACGGTGAGTTCCACAACCACATTGTGGTTATCCTCCAGTCTGATTATATTTACTGCTACATTAGATTTTAAAAATATATTAACACATGCAAACATCTCACCTTTAAATTCTAGTCTAGCCAAGATAGCAAGAGCTTTGACCTACCCTCATATTGGTGATGAAACTAACGTGACTGGAGTGGGGGTAGATAGATTACTCCAAAAATTAACTGAACAGTTTTCCACTGAGGATTGCTAAGGTTGTATATGGTCAGTCTGTCTTAATAAAAGGTCTCGTAGTCAAAGATATTGTCTTTTCAAAAATGTATACAAAAACCTTAATGAAAAGGGAAACACCAACTTAAAAAGCACACCTCTGTCTGAATGTTTTGTTTCTATTTCTGTTAAAAGTTAACTCCTAAAACCCTTGTAATTTAAAGATTAGAGGAAAAAATCTAGTTTGTGTAGTTTGCATTTGACAAGCACTTTGTGTATAGTCAGTTTTACTGTATTGTCTGTATATTCACTTTTCCTTTTTGTGCAAATGGTTTCACAGTAGCAAGAGGTAAGAAATACTTTACAAAACATGAAATTACTCTGCTAAATTCTTACTTTATACTCAGATTTTCAAGTCTTGAATTAAAACTAGAAATTATTGAATTGATTAAATTCCATTGTTAATACTTTTTATACTATTGAAGTTCATTCCAAAACATTCAAGGAATGTTATAGTGGAGTAAGTGAGCTGTAGTTTTCCAGGAAATAATTCTATTTTTGAATTATTTTAACACTGTATAAATGAGTGGGGTTTAGGTCAGAGTATGATTTCAGTGGGATGATACGCTGGAGAGAGAAATGCATTGTCAAGATGGTATACTCTCTAGCAATTGTGGCATGACCCTTTTCATATGTGTAATATTTTGTATATGCTTATATGACTTAGATAACAGTATATACATTGTGCATGCCGTAGTTACAGTTGCTGTGGGAATAATTTTTTTAATTAATTTGTTCAAATCCAGAATATTGTGGTAATATAGCTAAAATTATATTTCTTATATTAAATAATGTAGAACAAATGTGCACTTTGGCTGCTGCAGCTCCAAATAAATGTACCCTATATTTTTACAAATGCATATACATAGGCCTTGTCTACACTACACAGTTTTTGTCGACAAAACTGGGGAGGTGTACACTCAATAATGCTTCTCCTGCTGATTTAATTCTGCTGCTATGCTGACCTAATAAAACCACCTAACAAGCGGCATAGAGCTTTTTGCGATGAAGTTAGAGCAACACAGTGTCAGTATAGATTGTGCACTTGTTTATGTTGCCCTAAGTAACCTCCAGAATGTGTCCCACAATGCCCATCGTGACTACTGGTAAGCGGTTTCTACTCTGCTGCAGGTACACAGGTATACACCCTTTAAAGCTCCAGGAATTTTTGAAATTTCCACTTCCTGTTTGCTCGGTGTGGACAGCTCACCTTGCATCTTCCTAGCTGACAATGCTTGCTTTCTGCATTAAACGTACTCCTGCAGGAAGTGCATCAGAGTTGCTGGATCTGTTGGGTCTGTGGGGAGAAGAGGCTATGCAGTCACAGCTCTGATCCAGCTGTAGGAACTTTGACGCCTATGAGCAGATTGCTCGTGGCATGGATGAGAAGGGGCACAAAAAGGACACGCATCAGTGCCGTGCGAAGATCAAGGAGCTGAGGCAGGAGTATCAGACGGCAAGGGAGGCAAACCATCGCTCTAGTATGGTGCCAGAAACATGCCGCTTCATGAAATACTGCACGATGAGCCATGTTGCATTCATAATGTTCATCACAAGACTGGTGAGCAGTGCAGGATCCATGCTTTCAGGCAGAGATGATGGATGCAAAGTTTATGGGAGCAGTTGAAAAACAGCATGTAACCTAGTCAGAAGCCCTGGGAATTATGGGACAGAAAAAACTGCATCATGGGGCAATGATCTTGCCCTCATGGTGCACTGTGATCCCTTCCCAGAACTCCTAGCAGGAGAAGGTGGTGATTTTCACAGTGGGTCGCTATTCACAGTGTACTGCTCCATCTGTTGGTGCTAGAGCAGCAACTGTGGATGCGCTGCGCTGACACAAGGATCGTTGTATGAATATGTGTAAGCAATGTAATACAGTGGTTTATGATTGTCATTGTAATTTAAATCAACTTAATTCTGTAATGTAGATATGGCTATATACAGGATTTTGTTCATAGGCAGCATATACATATATTTGAATATACTGTCACTTTCCGATCAAATGTAAATACTCTAAGAACATAAGAATAGGCATACTGGGTCAGACCAGTGGTCCATCTAGCCAAGCATCTTGTCTTCCAACAATGGCCAGTGCCAGGTGCTTCAGAGGGAATGAACTTGAACAGGGAATCATCGAGTGATCCATCTCCTGTCATCCAGTCCCAGCTTCTGACAGTTGGAGGCTAAGGACACCCAGGGCATTGATGGACCTACCCTCCATGAACTTATCTAATTCTTTTTGAACCTCGTTATGTTTTTGACCATCACAACATCCCCTGGAAATGAGTTCCACAGGTTGCCATTGCATTATATGAAGAAGTACATCCTTCTGTTTGTTTTGAACCTGCTGCCTATTAATTTCATTGGGTGACCCCTGGTTCTTGTGTTCATGTGAAGGAGTAAATAACACTTCTTTATTCCTTTTCTCCACACCATTCATGATTTTATAGACCTCTATTATATTTTCCCCTTAGGTGTCCCTTTCCTGGCTGAAAAGTCCCAGTCTTTTTTAATCTCCCCTGATATTGAAGCTGTTCCATACCCTTAATCATTTTTGCTGCCCTTCTGTACCTTTTCCCATTTTAATATCTTTTTTGAGATGGGTGACCAGAACTGCGCATAGTATTCAGAGTGTACCATGGATTTATAAAGTAGCATTATGATATTTTCTGTCACGTTATCTATCCCTTTCCTAGCAGTTCCTAGCATTGTTAGCTTTTTTTGACTGCTATTGCACATTAAGTGGACATTTACAGAGAACTTCGAACAATGACTGCAAGATCTTTCTTGACTGATACCAGCTAATTTAGAGCCCATTTGTATTTTGTATGTATAGTTTGGATTATGTGCATTACTTTGAATTGATCAACATTGAATTTCATCTCCTGTTTTGTTGCCAGACACCCAGTTTTGTGAGATCCCTTTGTAACTCTTCACAGTTTGCTTTGGACTTATCTTGAGCAATTTTGTATCATCTGCAAATTTTGCTACTTCACTGTTTATCCCTTTTTCCTCTTGGGCTATGTGAGCTAGAGTATGCATGTTTCGATTCCGTGGGGGTGGGGGTAGAAATTATCTGGAAAGCTACCAGGATTAATTTGTTCCTTAGAGATATTTAGTGTTCTGCTGGAATAAAGTGTTGCTGTCATCTTTAAGACAGTGTGGACCAGTTCCTTTATATACGTTTACCCCTTGAAAAGCAACACACATAAATGAAATGCTCTGTCAGAATAGCAGCCTTGTTTGGACCTGGGGCACCCTGAAGTTGGGGACTCTTTCCTAGTCAATTTTATGCTTAGCGTATCAATCATTAGGTGGAATAGGATTTTTCCAGCTTTTCTTTATCTTGTGTTGCATCACGACAGGTTGCACAGTCCAAATGGTGGAAAACTTCAGAGCATGTAAAATTTGAACTGATTTGGGTGATTTATTGACTACGTAGTTAAACTGGTAGGGATTAAAAGGGCAAGACGAATGGCTAGAGTACGAGAGTACAGACCAGTCAAGATAGACCAGTTGATTTACACTATTTAAAAGCATAATAGTGTTTTTTGGGCACAAATATATGCTTGGTTCTCTGTGCCCACATAAAAGTGAATAAAGAAAATATTAAAATAAAATGTGCTTACTGCATATATGAAATGTGAATTTCTAATACTTGTAATTTGATTTCCAAACAGATTCCTGCAAACATATCAAAGGTAGTTTTCCTCCTTGAAGTATAAGCACACAGAAAGTTTGATGTTTTAAACACATCTGGACCATAAAATAGACATTTGAGAAGTTAGTTGCTGTAAAAACTAACCAAAAGTCTAAGATGTCTATGCTAGTTAAAGTAGTTTGAATGATGGTTTTTGTTACTTATTTTCACTACAAGTGTTTTGATGAAAACCACAGACACTAAACTAGTGTAAACCCTTCTTCATGCATGGTTAGAGCTACAAAAACATACAGAGTACACTCAATTAGTAGTGAGGTCCTTACTTAAATCAACAACAAATGCAAAACAGGGCAGTTCAGAGTTAAGGCTGACATTTTAGTTAACTCATTATGATGTAAAATATTGAATTAAGGGCCAAAAGTTAGCCATCAATTTTAATTTCCCATCTTCATTTGTGTCTTACCTTTAATATTATTTAAGTAACATTTTCTATGTTTAATAGTTTCTAGTAACATGTTTAAATGGTTACTTGTTTTGTAGATATAGCTTAACAATAATATTCTTTTTTCCTTAGAACTGAAGGAACAAGTCATCATGGGAGCATTTTTAGACAAGCCAAAGATGGAGAAGCATAATGCCCAAGGGCAGGGTAATGGGCTACGTTATGGGCTAAGTAGTATGCAAGGTTGGCGAGTTGAGATGGAGGATGCACATACAGCTGTTATTGGTTTGCCAAATGGACTTGATGGATGGTCATTTTTTGCGGTATATGATGGGCATGCTGGATCCCAGGTTGCCAAGTACTGCTGTGAGCATTTATTAGATCACATCACAAGCAACCAGGATTTTAAAGGGTCCGATGGACCACCCTCTGTGGAAAATGTAAAGAGTGGAATCAGAACAGGCTTTCTGCAAATTGATGAACATATGAGAGTAATCTCTGAGAAGAAACATGGTGCAGATAGAAGCGGGTCAACAGCGGTGGGTGTCATGATTTCTCCTCAACACACTTACTTCATCAACTGTGGAGACTCAAGAGGTTTACTTTGTAGAAACAGGAAGGTTCACTTCTTCACACAAGATCACAAACCAAGTAATCCACTGGAGAAAGAGCGTATACAGAATGCAGGTGGCTCTGTAATGATTCAACGTGTGAATGGCTCTCTTGCTGTATCTAGAGCTCTTGGGGACTTTGATTACAAGTGTGTCCATGGGAAAGGCCCTACAGAGCAGCTTGTCTCACCTGAGCCTGAAGTTTATGAAATTGAGAGATCAGAAGAAGATGATCAGTTTATCATACTGGCTTGTGATGGTATCTGGGATGTTATGGGAAATGAAGAGCTCTGTGACTTTGTAAGATCCAGACTTGAAGTCACTGATGACCTTGAGAAAGTTTGCAATGAGATAGTCGACACCTGCTTGTACAAGGTAGCCAGAATTTTAAGAGGAGAAACCTATTACGTTTTCAGTACAGTAGTAGGAGTTTTTCTGTTGTCGTCAAGATAAAAATAAATTTCAGTTCAGATCTATAGAGAAGCTGAGGTTCAGTTTCTGTACAATTTTGTAACAATAACTATATGATGTCACTTACTAGAATGCCATTGGGGATATAACTAGGAACAGCAAATAATAAGGGCACTTGAGCTTCGATAATGGGTCTCCTTATTTGGTTAGGAGTTTAAATCATGTAAAAATATGTTGTGATCTATTGCAAATCAGTTGGCACTTTTAAACAATGACCAAGGGAAATAAAACAGTCCCTTTTTGCTGTTTCACAATGTAATAAAAATGAATTTTAAAACATTTGATAAATATATCAGGTCTTGTATCACGTTTCTCATAGAGGCTGAATTACTTGAGAATTGGTGGTGAGTGGAAAATTTAGTAGCTGAGGAGAAATGATCCATTTCTAAGATTAAAGAAAGGAAATGGAAAAAATGAATAAGCTGCTTTTATACCTTACAAAAAAGTAAATAAAGGGCACAAACAATTTTTTCCTCTTCTGTCATTGAGAAATGTAGCAATTCTCTCTGAATCATGCCAAAACCATTGCAAAATGACTGAATTTTGATTTCTAAAATTAAGAACTTCAATTAACAACTGAAATCTTTGATCTGATTTTTTTAAATTGTTCCTTATATAATTTTACTTCTGCATAAAAAAATATTTTATTATACAATTACTTGCAAATTATTTTGTATAGCTTTTTGATGTCCGAGTCCAACTAATTATATCTGCTCAAGAAGACAGGCACAGTTTTACTTAACAAATACAGATTTTGTGATTGTTTTTATATGCAATGAGTCCGAATTTGTATGTTTCTATAAACAAAATGAAAGGTTGTTCTGTTGCTCAATAGGACAGACTGAACATTGTTAAAATGTCATAGTTTGTTTTAACTTTCCCTAGACAAGCATTTAATCCTATTTATAAAACTGAGCTTTGATATGTAAACTGTAAATAAAGGCAAGATAGCATCATTAGTATTGGCACCATTTCTCTAAAGAGATGTGAAACAATGATCCTGTTAACTATGTAATAGTTTTCTAGAGACAAGTGGGTGAGGTAATATCTTTTATTGGACCAACTTCTGTTGGTGAGAGATACTGGAGTTCTGTGGAGCTCTTCTTTTGGTATCTCTCACCAGCAGAAGTTGGTCCAATAAAAGATATTACCTCACCCACCTTGTCTCTCCAATATCCTGGGACAAACGTTGCTACAACAACATAGCATAAATATTTTCTATCGTTTTAAAAAGTTGAACTTCATTCACTGCCAGTTTTTCATTTATAATTTCAGCTGCGCTAGTCTGGAAAATGTAAATACTGCAGGATAATACTGCTTTTTAATAGCTGCATGGTTTAAGCACCAATCTTGCAGATACTTGCATCCGTGCTTACCATTATTCACATGAGTAGTCTCATTGGCTTCAGTAGGACTACTTGTGTTTAAAGTTCAGCATCTATGTAAGTGTTTGCAGAATAGGACCTTGAACAGTTGGAAAATCATTTGAATCAATATTTAGTACTTTTTTCTGTAAGATGTGGTTGTACAGTACTGCCCTCAAGTATTTTATTAAATTTGTGCTTATTTTGCTCACTTTTATTCTAAAAGTTTACAAAGTGAGAAATATTTTTCATGTGCAAATGAAAATGGGTATGTTACATATACTAGTTCTTAATGATTGACCCTTAGGCCAGCTGTAGAGAACTGTCATTTACGGAAAATGCACATTTGACATTAGCAATATTTTTAGTTGTCTAAGTTGGTTTTTTTTTTTTTCTTTATAACTGGCTTCAGATATCTTAAATGTTCCTATTAAAGCATTTAATATACCTACAACTAATGTAACCTTTCCCTCCAAACAATATTAATATTTAAGCAGGATGGAAACAGGTTTTATAAATCTCAATAATAAATCTCCCATGTTAGTTTTGCAAATAATTTCAGCATTCAGCGAGATGGGAGTCATCAGCTATAGGCTTATTGTAAACATCAATCGTGAAGAAAAAAGTTAAAGTATATTTAAAAGCTTGTTTTACTGAATGATACTCAACATGCAGACTTCTTGAACGGTGTTATTTGCAAATGATACAATTTTTTATTTAATGGTATGATGAAAGAAAGTTTTCTAATTTCACATGATTAGCAATTTATTTTAAATATTTTATTTTTTTAATGATTTTAAATTAAATTAAATTTTTATTTTAATTATTTTAAATAATTATAAACTGCTTTGATATGGATGTGGAATAAAATCAGTGTGTGTATTATTCATTGGCTACAGGATATTGTCTCAACTGTTTTTTTTTCTCCCTACCAGGGAAGTCGAGACAACATGAGTGTGATTTTGATCTGTTTTCCAAATGCACCAAAGGTATTGCCAGAGGCGGTGAAGAGAGAGGCAGAGTTGGACAAGTACCTGGAAAGCAGAGTAGAAGGTGGAGCATTTAAAAAAAAATAAGTAGCTTTGTTTCTAAGCAATCCCCCAAACAACTAAACTCTTAACACATGTAGGTTTTTTTTTTTATTAAACCTTTAAGTGCCATTGGACGTTTAGGCTGTCTGCACTTGGAGCTTGGAGGTGTGATTCCTAGCTTGCATAGACGTTGAGCTAGTGCTCTAAAAATAGTAGTGTAGCCGTGGTAGTATGGGCTGAGTCGGACAGTGGCACAGGCTAGGTACACGAAGTGCAATCGCTCCTGGACCCTGAGATACATAGGCAGGATGGATAGCCTTTTCTCATGCTCAATGCTGCCCTTGCAACTGTGGCAACATTACTATTTTTTGAGCGAATACGAGTGTGTCTACATGAGTTGGGAATCACACCTCTGGCTCCAGGTGTAGGTGTAGCCTGCATGTACATCTCTGAAAAAGGCTCTCCTGTATTCTGTTGGATGTATGCTGTATGTCATGACAAAATGCTACTAAAACAGAAACTGCAGAAGCTTATGGCCCTGGAGATTCTATTTAGGATGGCAGAGGAAAGTAATCTACTTGTACTCAAAGTTCTTGGTGACTCCATTGGCGTCACTAACTTCAGACCAGTTAATTCTGATTTCTGCCATATGCATTTAAATGAAATCTGGCAGCATATTTTTGAAGATGGTAATTTGAGTGCCATTTTTCTATAAAGCTATGTTCAATTACATGGCCCTAATAAGTATATTGTATGATGATTTAAGGGTCACAGCAATGTTACTGTTAACATAGTAGCACTTGCTAATATGATATTTAAGAGTAAAAGCCTATCAACATTTCTGTTATAGCTAAACCTTAAACATTCATACTGAACTGAAGCCAGGCATATAACATACCATCCTGCCAGTAACTTTTTAAAACGCAAATTATATTTACATTTGTGTTTTTTAAATTTTAAAAGGGAAACAAGTGGAACTGTTTCAGGCACTTTGTGCCATATATCTAGAAATGTGTTGACTTTACAAAAATACTAAATTATGTTTTATCTGGACTGTAGTGCCTTTGGGTATTAAAAACTGAAGCAGAGACTGGGATTTAAGAAGCAACTACCCCTGATTTGCTCAGATCTCCTAAATATTAAATTTCCTAAATATCTAAAACTTACTGTACACGTGCAGTTTAGTACATAGATGAAATTAATATTTTTCAAATGGAAACATATTGAGGATCTAGATTTTAATTGGTTATTTATGAATATATCATGTTACTAATGTCCAGTGTAAGAGTCCCTAATAACATGCATTGGCATGATATGCACAGCTCTTAGGGGTTGTCATATCAGTGACTGATGAATTATATAAATGCCTCATGAACTTTTTTCCTTTTAACTGTTAAGTCAAATCTCCAAGATTTTTAACTTGAATATACCATGGTCTTAGAGTTAAGGTTGCATCTCTGTTAACTGACCCCATTGGCCTATGTGTATTACAGTAGATGAAATGGGAACACTACGTCCAGATATTGCTGAATGAAGATTCTAAGTATTAGAACTGCATAAGGTTATGGTGTAGGGCAGTGGTTCTCAAAGCCAGTCTGCTGCTTGTTCAGGGAAAGCCACTGGCGGGCCAGGCTGGTTTGTTTACCTGCCGCATCTGCAGGTTTGGCCATTGTGGCTCCCACTGGCCAAGGTTCACTGCTCCAGACCAATGGGGGCTGCGGGAAGTGGCGGCCAGCACATCCCTCGTCCCGAGCCACTTCCCACAGCCCCCATTGGCCTGGAGCAGTGAACTGCGGCCAGTGGGAGCCACGAACCTGCAGACGCGGCAGGTAAACAAACCGGCCCGGCCCGCCAGGGGCTTTCCCTGAACAAGCGGCGGACCAGCTTTGAGAACCACTGATGTAGGGAACAATGCATTTGTTTGGTTTCTGAGTTTCTTGCATTTTTAGAAATAATATATTTCAGGGACAAGTGAAACTTCATTTTTGTGTGAATGGGGGAAATTTACATGATATAAAGCACTTTAATCCTAATTCAGTGGACACATTTAGAAAAATATATTGCTGCTACCCCTTTAGAGTCCACACTTTGTTTTAACGTTATTTTTCTTGGACATAAACATTTTTTCTCTTTGATAATGCACACAGAAATAGTATTTACACTTTTTATTATAAGCAAAAAATGCAATCTTATAGCAGTTTATAACATTACATAGTTTCTGAACTTACAGCCCTCACTAGCATGAGTGAAATTTTTGGGACTATATGTAAGAAAGGGAAACTCAAGCCACAATGTCACTTTATTACATTAAACTTAACCATATTTATGCAATTAAAATAATATTGTTTGATGCTGGAAACTTAATATACAGTATTGTCTACTGAGGTGGGACTAATATGGCCATTTCTGGAACTTTCAGCAGTGTACTGAATAATCTTACTACTGTTATCTTGAAATGCCTTAGTAATAATGCAGTGTTTAAAATTTTAAAAGCTACAATTTCAGTTGAAGAAATTGGTAAATATAAAGAAATTCTGAAAGTGGTTTTTACCAGTCTGTAATGTCTAATTTAGAAAATTAAAATCCAATAAAATGGAAATTTTGTGAATGAGCACTGCAGTACATAGCAGTTATATAACAAAATAGGCAGTTTGATCATCAAACATAGTCCAAGTAGTGTATATTAAAATATAATTTAACCTCATTTTCTTGTTGATCAGTTACATAAGAGCATTTTTTCATCCCATAATGTGCAGTAAAATCTTATTTTAATATTTTCGTATTAAAGTTTGTTGTACTTAGTGCTGTAAAGAAGGCCATGTATTGATGGCCATCTTGAACAACAATAGGGAATTAAAAAAACTTGGCTGATACAGGTTTCTACTCTTCCCCCTTACACCAGACTATCCACTCCTTTAACCTACATTCTTGCATCAATGTTGGACACTTCTGTGGCTCACATTTTGAGCTGAAAATGTCTAACAAGAGGTGAAGTATGAGTGGCCAAACATCTTCGTGCCATCCCTTTCCAATAAATCAGTGTTGCTTCTAAAAGATTTTGAAAACTTGCTGGCTGGAAAAGATTAATCAATCATTCCCAGATGTATTACTCTAGTTGCACTATTACTCCAGTTACTGAGCTTGTTTGACTCTTTTAATTTAAAAAAAATAAAATTAAAAAAAAAACACCATTCCTTAAACTCTTTGCCCCATTCTTTAAAACAAATTTTGTAGCATATACATACTTAACACAATAACAAATCTGGTTATTAGATACATGTAATCCACGGAATTAATTGAACTGGATAGTTTTAAATTAACTGGCCATTTTTCAGCAAAACCTGAAATGTTAGACTTTTAAGAATTTTATATGAAATTTCCATTCAAAACAGGAAATAAGTAGATACGTTTTGAATTCTTTATTTTTAGTGTAAGTACATTTTTCCCACTGTCTTAAATGGTGAAAACATTGAGAAGGTTCAAAGTAGGTTAAAGAGAAACGGATGCAAGATGCATTGAAACAAAAGAGAATTTAATACTTATTTAAAAAAAAAAAAAGCAATGGATTAGTTCCATTTGTTGTCATCGGTGTTATTTCAGACTGTATCTATAGTTCTCTCAGAGTATAAATGTATTCATTTAGTGGTGACTGTATGTTAAATGTACTGCAGCTTTAGGTTGTGAAACTGTGTAGTCTAGGCAAACTATAAATCCCTTTATTTTTGTACAGCAGAACTTTAGCTTTAGAATGATGTAGAATATATTAGATGTTGAAGATTACACAATAAAGGAACTTGGCGAACCAAATCTGAGATCTTTGCTTTTTATTCAGATTTAAGAGTGTTAGAATTCTTTTTACTAAATGCTAGATGGTAAAATATGAAGTTTGGCCATAGTTCTTGAGAAAGTGGCACATTTGAGTTTTGAGATGTTTGTCTAATGTGTAATGTCACATGGATTTCTTTCCTACTTAAAATGTAGAACTAAACAGCTAATACTTTGTACTGCAAATTTTGACATTTGGTTATTCTACTGCAAGGATACATCCAGACTACCCGCCGGATCGGCAGGTAGCGATTGATCTATCGGGGATCGATATATTGCGTCTCATCTAGGTGCAATATATCGATTCCCAGTTGCACTCCCGTCGACTCCGGAACTCCACCAGGGCGAGCGGCAGTAGCGGAGTCGACGGGAGAGCCGTGGCCATCGATCCCGCGCCATGAGGACGGGAGGTAAGTCG
The DNA here is from genome assembly GCF_003597395.2 of Chelonoidis abingdonii. NCBI lineage: Eukaryota > Metazoa > Chordata > Testudines > Testudinidae > Chelonoidis > Chelonoidis abingdonii. The sequence goes on along the minus strand of NC_133772.1, from coordinate 148,865,147 downwards.
AAATAAGATATGTTGACTTCAGCTACGCTATTCCAGTAGCTGAAGTTGTGTATCTTACGTCGACACCCCACCCCACCCCTGCCCAGTGTAGACCAGGCCCAAGTAAGGGCATTCCAGTGTCTATTACTTGCATAGAATCTGGCTGCAAATTGGGCTAAAACTTTTTGCATAGAAGGTTGCAGCCCAGAAAACCTGTTTCTTGCACACAAATCAGTTCATGAATTTGTACTCTTTTTTTTTTTTATTTAAAAGGAAAGTATACTGGTTTTAGACACTTTAGGGTGCTGTTAACTCACCAATATGAGTTTAAAATGGTATATTGTACATCTTGATTATTTTTTCCAGTATTTGAGATAAAAAGATAAATTGTCAAAATATTTAAATTGGAAGTGGATTCTCCATGTGTTCAAACTACTTTTTTTCAAATAAATTTTGGAAAGATTTTACTACATAAAGAATATTTAACTGTACATGCACATTATTGTACACATGCCATGACATGAGATCAACAACTCCAAGCTGATTATTAAATAAAATATCCTTCTTAAATAATGTCTTTTGAAGGAGTTTCTAGTGTATTGAGAAATTTATATAAATTTAAATGTCATGGGATAGTAGACAATTCTCATTTACCTTGTAAAAAAGTTTAACAGATTTCACAAAACTGGAAGAAGTCTGATTTTTTTTCCCCTCCTCCCCCCAGGTGATAACTAACTTAAATTCAGCTTCAGATGTGAGTGTTCAACACCTCAGAAGATGAGGCTTAAGAAGTTTAGCTATCTGTAACTTTATTCTTAGCACACTTTGCAATGGCTACTTCAGAGATTCTTTTGCTTATATGATGAAGAGGTGGATTGGGTTTGTTGTATGTAAAATCACCTGCTGTTGAAATATCCCTTTGGTGAGTTAAGGATGGAGTTGTATCTTAACTCTGACATTCTTGGCTCTTCTCAGTTTATGCATAATGACTTTTTTTATGTTTTTATATTAATATTGTGCAATCTGGTATAACTATATAAAGCATATTCTAAACAAAACACCTAACTTCTTGTTTCTTCCAAATATTTTATTTTCTACCATGGCAATAACCTTTTAACATCAATTCATATAAAAAATTGACATTAAAACCTGTCTTTTTCACAGGATGTTTCATTGGCAAAATACAGTAATTATGTTCTAGTGAAGCCTATTTAGAACTACCTAGTTTGTTTACCTGTTAAGATACCCTTTGTTGTGTAATATACTAATCAAAATTATTAAGATTTTGGAAGTATAGAACTATGTGAAGAACAGATCATAGTTGGTATTTTTTTGTCAAATATCCAATAGCTTTTAGCAGATACACTGGCTTTTTTGTTATGGCACCAAAGATTACAGACAGTGTCCAACATGGTAAATGCTGTCTTTTAAAATGTTATACTGCTTTTTGATAAAACTGAGTGTTTCAATCTTTTCAAGTTAAATTTGGACTGCACTTACAAAAAAAGTACTTCTGATTCCCAGAGATCATAAAGAAGCAGGGTGAAGGAGTACCAGACTTAGTCCACGTGATGCGTACGTTAGCAACTGAGAGCATCCCAAACCTCCCGCCAGGGGGTGAATTGGCAAGCAAGTGAGTCTACGTTAGTGTAAATGTGCTTTTGGTCTAAATTAACAGAGACTTTTTGTAAGGCCACTCTTAAAAATAAATAAATTGAAATAAGGTTTATGGGGAGCAAAAGAGCATCATCCATTCTCAACTAATATTTTTCGCATTTTGATCTGTTTTAAGTTTGGAAAGAAATCCTTGAACAAGACTGTGGTTGACTGTGGATGATAGTTTCTAAAATTAAAAATATGTGAACGTCAAACTGTAGCTATAGAAAGAATGGACTGCTTTTAAGGGTGGCCGCCTCTGTTAATTGTAGCTTTAAAATGTTTACTGCTTTTACTTTTTAAGATGCAAGGGAAATGTGATGCATATAATGGCTCATTTTGAAAGGTAGTTTATGTACTAAGTTAACAAACAGCGATTACTCAGTGTATTTAATGCTTCACTTGGCAGCTTTCTTTGCTTTTGCTTTTTTGTTAAATGTATACCTCTTTTTTTAGAATTATAAATGAGCTGTTTAGCTAATTATCCCTTTAAAGGAAATTACTGCCTCACCCTGGCTAAGCAGGGGATTGAATTTAAATCTTTATACAAATTCATTTTGATTTGTTGTCTTGAAGAAATAGTCTGTTTCAGACTTAACTAGTTTAATACATTAACATTAAACTGTCAAAGAATTCAAAGCTCAAGCTCCTCTGTCCAGTAAATCAAGCAATTTTAGTATAGATTGCTCACGAACCAATATTTTTCTATTTAAAATATATTTAATATGAATACATTATAAATCATCTATTTCAAATTTTATCATTTTCATAATGTGGTGTTTGCTTAAGCGTGGTACCTTTATTTTAGCTGTCTTTATGATAAATTATCTCTGTTTGTGATGTCAGAGTTATGACTTCCAGTGAGCAATAAACAGCTAGACTCCAGAGCGAATGAACTTCTGAAGAAGTAAAAACCTTGTTTTCATGCTAATGTGTCAGTGTTTAAAAAAAGGAAAACTGAGCAGGCAGTATGAGATGTCAGAGTGGTATCTATTTTTAGAATATATTTAATTTTCTTTGAAGCATCTTTGAGTCTGAGGTATTGTTAGTACATTTGGCAAATCTAAATATTGCAACATTAAATTGAAATTTGTATCATTCTTTTGACTCATCTTTCTAGCTGTTTTTTTTCTTGTATTGGGCTTGTGAGCAAGTCTGTCCTGCTGCACCTGACTTAAGAATATTTTTATGGTGCTAGTGAAAGTGGTGAAAACAGACACCTTTTTATGAGAGACTGTTACCTGTGTTGCAGCAGAGCTACATCATCCTGAGATGTTAGATCTATTCTGTTTGATACTAATGTGTTTATAGGACACAGTATATGTTAGCCAATTGCACTACCTGGTTGATTTTAAATAATCTAGACTGCAACTAATTTTAAGGTAGACTGTAAGTGTTGAGACTAAAAATTGACTTATTTTACTCCCATCCTATGTTGGTGTTCCTAACTTCAGGATTCTCTTGTGCGTGTTTGTGTGATCATTTTGCAAACCAATTGTTATGGCTCATTGGTTTTGTTTTAAAGAAATATCTGCAATACCTGAAATCAGTTGTGTAACTAAGAATACACTGATTTGTTTACTCTGAGATGCAGGCATTTAGCTAGTTAGTGAACAAATGCAATAGCAGCTTAGGCCCAGATTCAAGAAATCATTCCCTGTTCAGGGACAGCACTTAAAGAATTGGCTTAAATCGCAGTGAAGTCAATGGGGATTTAAGAATATTTTTAACTTTTACATAAAAACAACGAGGAGTCCTTGTGGCACCTTAGAGACTAAGAAATTTATTTAGGCATAAGCTTTCATGGGCTATAACCCACTTCATCAGACGCATGGAGTGAAAAATACAGTAGGGGGTATAAATATACAGCACATGAAAAGATGGGAGTTGCCTTACCATCAGTTCATGATGTCTGACCCAGGAACCAATCCGTACAACAAACCCTGTTGTCAACTCTGTCCGCATATCTATTCAAGGGATACCCATTATAGGACCTAACCACATCAGCCACACCATCAGGGGCTCATTCACCTGCACATCTACCAATGTGATATATGCTATCATGTGCCAGCAATGCCCCTCTGCCATGTACATTGGCCAAACCGGACAGTCTATGCAAAAGAATAAATGGACAAAAGTCAGACATCAAGAATTATAACATTCAAAAACCAGTAGGAGAACACTTCAGTCTCCCTGGACACTCAGTAACAGACTTAAGTGGCCATTCTTCAACAAAAACACTTCAAAAATAGACTTCAACGAGAAACTGCAGAGCTGGAATTAATTTGCAAACTTGACACCAATTTAGGCCTGAATAAAGACTGGGCATGGCTGGGTCACTACAAAAAGTAATTTTCTCTTTTTTGATATTCACCCTTCTTATCAACTGTTAAGAATGGGCCACATCCACCCTGATTGAATTGGCCTCTTTAGCACTGACCCCCCACTTGGTAAGGCAACTCCCATCTTTTCATGTGCAGTATATTTATACCTGCCTACTGGATTTTTCACTCCATGCATCTGATGAAGTGGGTTCTGGCCCACAAAAGCTTATGCCCAGATAATTTGTTAGTCTCTAAGGTACCAGAAGGACTCCTCATTGTTTTTGCTGATACAGACTAACACAGCTACCCCTCTGAAACCTTTAACTTTTAAATGTGTGCTTAATTAAGTTACTGAACTGGGCCTTACTGTAACTGAAAGGGGTGCTGTCAATTTGAAAATCACATTTATCTGAAAATTGTCTCCTTGTAACACCTGAGATAATTATGTCTGAAAGATTAGAGAGGGGTCTGTTTTTCAGTTTGTGCATAGAATATCACTTTTGATAGTCAGCTTTGCTGTTTTCCTTGTTTATCTGGGACAGCAAAGGAGTAGGGGGGAGGAAAAGACGTTTAAAAAAAAAAAAAGAGAGAGAGATGTTATGGTAGACCCACACATTTTTCAAGGGAAATCAAGGACAGTGGTAGTACTTGAAACTACTTATAAAACATTTTTTTTTAATAATAATTTACTAGATGTCAAAATGATGAGGTTCTGAAAAAGTCCTTGATGATGGTTGGTTTGTTGTACTACCATGTTCTGTTAAAGGAAATAATTTTCTCAATTATTTTAATTATAAAACACTTTTTTAGAATGTGAGTAATTTAGAATATTTTACTGATTAAATTTCAGGTTTCTGACATTGCATAGCTAGCTGCTTTCTCTTTGAGAATCTTTTCACAGAGACAGCATTATTTTTGGGATGTTTTTATCATGATGAAGTTAATTATTAAAATTGGAAGCAAAAAATTTGGTTTAAAAAACCAAGGCTGAAATTTTTTCAGTGGAGTCCAGCAATACCCTCAAACAGTATTACTTACTCTTCAAAGATTGTACACCTTTTGGAACTCTAGACATTAGGATGTCTGGAAATGAGCAGGTATAGATTCAGATTGTTACTCATAGCTATATAATCAATCCCTACCTTGGTTATGCTGCCCACAGGTTACTAGGTGATTCTTGGAAGTGCATGTGCTGATTAGGATCTTCCTCATTTCTTTGTCTCTTTTGCTGTTCTTTGCCTATCATGAATCTCCATGCTTATTCCTCACCCAAAGTCTGTCATTCCAAAACTAGAGACACCAGCCCAGCCCACACCCTTGCTAACATTCTACCAACATGGCCCCTCCAGGATACTGACCCCTTTAAATTTTCTTATATTTCCTACATTATCCCTGAACATATGCCTGGAGTCAGTAATAGGTCAGTTTATATTTATAAGTATTGGGGGGAAAAAATTAAAACAGCTCATTATGAGTGTAGCCCAGTCTGCAATTATGTCTAACAAAAAGACAAGGAGGGGGACAACATTCTTCCACTTTAAGGCATGAACATGTGTGTAGAGCACTTCTCCACCTGACCCTATTGTATAGAGTAAGAACCGAGGCATTCTTCAGCTATGTACCCCATCCCCCACTCACCCCTTTCCCAAAAAACCCTATCATCCGGGAGAAAAGTCTTTACAAATCTCTTAACTGTACTAGACCTTCATTTTCTCAGTTATATCATACTTGCTGAGGAAGGCAAGTGCTTCCTCTTTCCCTTAGCGTTCCACTGTTCTTTAGTATTGTTGCTCTAACGAACCCCTTGTTAATCTCTTCCCCTACAGTTGGGTAAGCAGGGATCACAAGCTATTTTTGTTTTATTATATATCTTTGTAATTAATCCTCTACTCCTCATCCACCCTCTAAGTGCAATCAGCAAGGCACAAAAAAGGGGAGGGGAGGAGTACCAAAGCCAAGCTGTTTTGTCAGAGATTATAAAAATTAAAAATTCAGACATGAACAAAAGGTACATTTTCAACACACTATAAACTCATTTGCTGATTTTCCAAATTCCCCATGAATATATCTCTGTTACAGGGTGAGATATACTATACAAAATTTCTGTTTTAAATTGAGATTGGTTTCTTTTGGAGATAATTGTAAAAGGAAGTTGAAAATTGGGCATGTAATAGGGAGCTGCTACTGCTCTATTAAAAAAAAAAAAAAAAAAAAAAAAAAAAAAAAAAAAAAAAAAAAAAAGCTCTATTAAAAAAAAAAAAAAAAAAAAAAAAGGAAAAAAAGAAATAACCTAACAAGATTTATAATGGAAACTAACTTAAATCAAACTAAGAATGCAGAGCTTTCATTGCGGGGCACACTAAAAATTATATTCAGAAAATACAGATACAGTGTTCTCTCGTGGGGAAAAAAATTCTTTGTACATCAATGGTGTGTTATTTACTGCCACCATATCCTGCAAGCGCACACATGCATATTGTTTATACTGCTCATCATTCTGTAACCTCCTTGTTTTATTACTTCAGAGACAAAATGTGGGCATGCCCCTGTCGGTATATCAGGAGCAGACAGTCTAATTGAAAAGTCTCATATGCAAATATGTAATTTTCCATTTTGTTGGCAAAACCCTTAGGAGTGTTTTACTTTTAAACTCTCTCTTCCTGAATCCAAAAGAGAGCACTGCATAAATTATATGGAAACATGGCAGCTTTATTAGCAAAAACCTGAACTTCTATACATTTTGCATCTTTTTACCATTTTTAAAGTTTTGCATTTTAGTATATCATGACTGCATTTAGGAAATGTCTGACTTCATTTGTTTTCTGCTTTGGTTTAGACGGAGTGTGATTGAAGCTGTTTATAACAGACTGAACCCCTATAGAAATGATGATGCTGTAAGTATGTTCATTCTCCCATCATTTCCGTCCTACTCTTTTTGAGATCTTTCAACCTGTTTGTGCAGCCCCTACTACAGCTCTTTGAAGGGGGAGGGATTTTTTCCAAAAGTGTGTTCTGTAGACTGTGCCCTGTGAGTTCTCTTCCCTCCCTTTCCCTCATTTGAACCTTCAGAACTCTTATTTGTTCTTATCCTCTATCAGTTCAAGACTTGAAAGTCTGATTGTATTCTGTCTCCTCATTTCCACATACCACTAGTAGCAGATATTGTCCTGTTTTGAGATATCTAATTTTATTTGGTTCATCCCTGATACCACAGAGATAGTGGGAAATTGGTGTTAAAATATTTTTCATTAAGATAACATTTTTGTAAAATTTTAATTCCCCGAATTACAGGCAAAAGTGTTTTTCTTGTAACTTTCTGCTGGGTGCTTAGTAGTTTAAAACAGTAGTTGCTATGATTAGCATATTTACAATTCTAGTTCCGTTAACATAATTTTCTGATCATTGGGTTATATTATGCTGTAACTTTCCTAATATATTTTTTCATAGTGAAAATTCAGTAATAAAATGGGAACAGTAACTCCATTTACAACTGAACCACTTTGGGGCAACAGCTTTAAATTCTTGGGAGTACTGTGTCTCAGAAAGAAAGCAGTTACTCTTTAATGTCTCTGGCAACTAATACCGTTAATATGATTTTTTTAATTAACAAAAAATTATACAAGTGAAATGCAATTTGCAAATGCTTTGGTGTAACAGAAGCCACACAGTTGGTTTTTAAGCTTTATTTGCTACAGTTTACAGCAATCCTCCTCTTCTATTCTTGTTTCCTCCCATTTCTAAGAAATTGACCCATATCTATAAGTAAAATGGAATTATCCCTGCCTAGGGATGATATGCAGTCATTCATTATATAACTCTTCTGCAAATGTACAGTAGGCAAATCTAATAGCCATAGTATAGGAATTTGCATAGTATGTTGTCAGTAAGTAAATTTCTGCACTTTGACTTGGTGCTGACTTAATTCTTTATCCATGTGCTCTGACAAACATTGTCATCTCAGATTCTCACCCTGCCTATCCTAGTCCTTTCTAGCTTCTGCCTTCTACTACTTGTAGTCCCATAGGAAGGCTTAGACATTACTCTTAAAAATCATAATTTTTTAAAAGTGAATAATTCATTTTAATTCTCATGACCAATATTCTCTCTCCGGTCCTGCAAAAAGAGAAAATCCTATTAAATTCTACTTAACAGCTGAATAAGGAGTACAGGGCTCCACATCAGCTCCACCAATGTAAGTAGCGAGAGATGGCATTGCTCAGACATACTTTAAACAGATGCCTCTTTCCTCTTAAAGTGCTGCCTCTGACTGTGTAAACACAATCTTGCTGACAACTTTTGATCAGTAAAACTGATGGGCAGTCCAGTATTCCTCATTCAACTTTTTTCTGTGAAATTCTTTGTGCGGAGGGGAAAGAGGATGAAAAAATAAGTATGCGGAGGGAAAGAGGAGAGCTGATTAAGCATAATTTATTATAAGGACATTCCAATATTTTCCCCTCGTGTCATTACAAGCAAAGAATTTAGGTTGCTTTGGGTGCCCTGTGTGTATTTTCCAAATCTTAACATGTTTAAATTTCTTTTAAATTTAATCTTAACTCTCAATAAATTACTTATGGTGTGACTTGGATTCTAAGCCTTCCTTACAGCAAGAGGGTTGAGAATAGGGTTGCCAGGCATCTGGTTTTCGACCGGAACACCCAGTCGAAAAGGGACTCTGGTGGCTCCGGTCAGCACTGCTGACCGTGCCGTTAAAATTCTGATCGGCAGTGCAGTGGGGCCAAGGAAGGCTCCCTGCCTGCCCTGGCTCCGTGCGGCTCCTGGAAGCAACCAGCATGTCCCTGCAGCCCTTAGATGCCAGTGAGATCAGGGAATCTCTGCACGCTGTCCCTGCCCCAAGTGCCGGCTCCACAGCTCCCAATGGCCAGGAATTGCACCCAGTGGGAGCTGCGGAGGTGGTGTCTGCAGGTGCAGGCACTGCGCAGAGCATTCTGGCCGCCCCTGTGCCTAGGAGCCAGACGTGCTGGCTGCTTCCAGCAGCTGCGCAGAGTCAGGGCAGGCAAGGAGCCTGCCTTAGCCCTGCTGTGTAACTGACTGGGAGCTGTCTGAGGTAAGCACCACCGAGCTGGAGCCTGAACCCCCACCCACACACCTGCCCCAGGTCAGAACCCCTTGGGCTCTGCACCCCACACCTCCTCCCACACCCCAATTCCATCCCTGAGCCCCCTCCTGCGTCCGAACTCCCGGAGCACATGCCCCAACCTCCTGCCTCAGCCCAGTGCCCTCTCCTGCGCTCCAAACCCCTCCTCATCCCTGGTCCCACCCCAGAGCTTGCACCCCTATCTCCTGTCCCAGACCAGAGCCTGCTCTCACATCCCCAAACCTCTTGGCCCCAGCCCAGAGCCCTCTTCTTAACCCTGAACCCCTCATCCCCAGCCTGGAGCCCTCACCTCTCCTGCACCCCTGCCCCAGCCCAGTGAGAGTGAGGGGTGGGGCAAGGGTGTTCAATTTTGTGCAGTTAGAAAGTTGGCTACTCTAGTTGAGAAGGCAGGCAGAGTAGGTGGACCATAATTAAGAATAACTGGAAACATGCTCCCTGTGAACTTAGCACACCTGCAGGAAATTGTCCAAATAGATACATTTAGTGTACTGTCTTAGGTTCTACCGATAATGTTTTTGAATGTGCTGGTTTTGACGTTAACAATTATTTAGAGCAGCTTTAAACATTTAGAAAATATTAAAGTATATTACACTTTAGCCCAGGTGTTAAAAACCTGCTTTAGTGCTAGTGAATATTTACTGAATTAAAATAGTTTAATTAATATACATTTTTGCATGTTATTAGGAATAGTGTTTTACAAGTATATAGTATGAAACCCTTCATTAAAGGGAAAAAGACTCCTACAATTATCCATATTTTTACCCTTTTCAGTCTGGATTATCCAGAAACTGCTGTAATTTTGGGCACTCCAGACTTTAAAGGGTTCCTTCTTTTTTTCTATTAAGGACTCTGCATCAACTGATGATATGTGGTAAAACTGCCCATCTAGCTGTGGAATTTACATTCATCCTCCAGTTGAAAGTGCGGCTCAACCTCAGTGACCCTTCTTAACGTCCATCTTCACCCTTATTTAAAGAAGGGATTATGATGTGTTGGTGAGAGTGACTACACCAGAAAACTACAGCAGTACGACAGTTAGCCCAGGAACTGATGGTTTTTTTGTAAAACAGACTTCTGTAAACGTGATTTCAAACCATAATTCATGTTGTAAATCAGACTCCAGCAATTTATGTTGTATGATTTTGTTTATGTAAAGTGCAATTGTCCTTGTACAAAATGCTCATATTTAATTATGAACTGCTTTAAATCACTATAAAGGTTAGAAGAAATGTTTGGCTTGTTGTGTGATGCAACAAATATATAGCCCTTTAAATTTATGTTGTGGTTTTGGATTGCAAGGAGCAGCAGCCTAGCCAGCTAGATGCTCAAGAGGTGCACAAAACTGTAAGATTACTTTTTATTTTATATAAAGCAGAACATTCGGGCAATTTATCCCAACCGTAGTGTATGAATTTGCTTGGCAATGGGAAAAATAACTAACATACTGCTCGTTCTCCAACAAACCTATTTTTTATGTTTTCTGTTGCTATTTACTATTGTCCCAGTCCTGCTGCCACTTGAAATCAATGAGGGTTTCAGCTGTGACTTCAATGGAAGCAGGATCATGCTGTATAATACAGCGCAATCATAAGTATACCAATTTTGAGGTTAGAATGCCTTGATTCCTTGCACCTCTTTTTTACAAACCCTTACCCTAAATTACTAATCAGTTGAGCAAGAGGGAGCAACTTTCTACATACGTAGGAGTCTGCAGCATTTTTACTATCCTGATTGGCTGAGTCTGCTGCTGTTCCAAGTAAAATATTCTGAATTCCATTTTATCAATAAAGCTTGATTTAACAAACAAGAAATTTAATCATATATGTGTAATTCCTCTTTTTTTTCCTGCCTTTTGAAATTCTGTGCCATTGTAAATGAGATTTCACATGTGGAAAAAATATTTTTAAATAATGGGTAGCCCATTTTTAAAATGGGGAGAACTTTGACTGTTGCCCAAGGCATAGCCACTGGAGGATGTAGTGGGTTTAATTTGTTACTCTATTTTACATAGATTTATTTCAGGTTTTTCGTTTTTCACTGAGATGAGCATCAGTTTGAATTTGCCTACTGTTTAATGAAAATACATTTGTCAAATGCAAAGCCTGACAATCTTAACATTTTATGGTATGTGTGTTTTTAATTGACCCACTTACTTAGAATGAGAAACTAGTGGTTAAACAATATTTGTGATTTGAAATATAGCATGTTGACAGTATGTAACTGTTGGTCATTAAAATTAAATTCTAATTTAAAAATTTTAAGGATAATAAACATAAACTAAATTGACTTAAGCTTAACTTTCTCCCATTGAACATACAAAATAAGTTTTCAAATCAGTCGTGTTTGCAAAACTACTGTTTTGTGCACCTTGTATCCTTGTCGTCTTAGGTTGAGGATATTGTCTTTGTTGTTAATATGTAGTTTACTTTAATCATTCAGTAGTCAGAGTCCCCAAAAGGAAAATCAGTAAAATAAAAGTAGCTTGTAACTCTTACCACAACTAAACAAAAAATCGAAACTTGGTGTAAAATTACTTTTTGATAGGAAAATGTAGTACAATGCGTTTTGCTATATTTGTCTTTTCCCTAACTTTGAAATATACATATTTGTATATATAGCCTTAAAACTAATGCAGAGTTAGGGAACTTTGAACATTGAAAAAGTAACTTATAGTATCTCAGAATTAAGTATAGTATATACCAACGAAATTTTTCTTTTATCCCTCTTGTTTCTGTGGGGTGCTTAAACGTAACTTCATTGTATTTAGTTTGTAGTCTGTTCAAGCATGAATGAAGAAACCATAAGCACTATTTGTATTTATAAATTTATAGCAATTTTTGGTTAAAGAACCAATTCCTTACCTACCTACAAATAAATGCTTAAAATGTCTAATTTTGTTGTAGAGTCCAAAACTATAATAATGTCATAAGTTATAGCTTCGCAAGCACCTAATTAACAAATGTATTTAATACTACACAGTATGCTAGTACAGAAAGCTAAACTTATTTTTAGGATTAGGCAGATAAAGTTCTGTTCTTTACTTTTCTACATAGACTAAAGTTTAGTTCTCGAAACTGCAAAACCTTGAACTGGACTGTGGAAACTTTGAGACTTAAAATCTTAAAAAATCACAAGCAAAATTGTGGTGGAAAGCCATACTTCAAATATAATCACTTAAAATGTGTCATAATGACATACTGTGTACTAAAAGCATTTTCATCTGAGAGACCCTTCCTAAAAATATAAACATAATTCTTCTGCTATTGCTACCAGTGCTGTAACTAGGTTTGGAGGTAAAGGAGGAATGTCTATTGCAATCTTTCCTTTTTTCTGCCTTATGTCCAGCACTTTTGTGTGGTCAGAGCACTGAGTCTATTATATGTGCATATACACTGCCATTCTAGGTACAGATTTTGATTACAAAATACATGTGTTAAGTACATTAAAACATTCTTGCAAAGGACTAGCTGGTCTTTTCATGAATCTGCAAAAAAAAAAAAAAAAAAAATCTTAAAAAGGCACTTTTGCACCTTTGTGCATTTCCTTTTTGCACCAGTTAAACTTTTTTTAATGCTAAAAACATTAGCACCTCAGGGGCAAGGCAGCAGAATTTTTGAAGTATTGTGTGCTATTTATTTCCCTTGGGAAAAGATTCCTGTGTGACAAAAATGCAAACAATGTGCTGTTCAAAAATGTATTTTGAATAGATGTTCCAATAGGATGGTCCCAATTTGCTTGTTTTTAAAAAGAAATGACATTTTGTAACGCTATTTTGCTTCATATGCCATGCAAGTTTCTGTGTTTTTCTTTATATTTGACAGCTTCACTGGTTTCAGTTTCTGTGAATATCGTTATAGTCAGATTAAATGTTTCACTGATCATTTTGGGAAAATATTGTACTGCTTTATAGATAATACCGTTTCAAATAATCTTAAACTACTCTAGCTAATTCAGCTTTGGGGAAGTATTTTATTCAAGGTAGAATTTTAAAATGTATTAACTTTTAAAACCAGTGTCAAACTTATTAAATGCAATTGCATTTTTAATAAATGGGGCACTAGGTTTGCAATTTATAGTGCATGGGAGACCCCTGCATTCATACAGAGCCCTGAAAAGTTTGGGTGCAGGACTCTTGTCCTGCGTTGTAAATTGAAAATCTAGGTTCTTTACAGGTGGCTTGCTGTGGTGCTAGTCCATCAGTAGCACTATAGAGAGCTTGTCACTTTGCCATCCTTCAGTTTCATCCTTTGGCAGAAGTGAGAATCAGAGAAAAGAATTTCATCTGCATGTCTTCATAATGTGCTGAATTGGGGTAATCCCAGGACAGGTGACCGTTACAGCAAGATGTCTGAAGAATATTAACCAGTAGTTCAGTAACTACAACACTCTCTTGATGATTATTTTTCTAACCTACAACACTTGTTAACATCTTGTAGTTATGGATATTGACTGACTTTTGAACATCAGAGCTATCTACTGCAAAGTTAATGCATCCTCAATTGCATAGGTTAAAATATGAATTAAAAAATTTACTGGTCATTTTGCTCAGTCCAAGAATTTGAAAATTCATAAGGTAATTCAACAAACTGAAATAAGGAATATAGCATTTATTGCAATTGTTATTTTCCTTCTGCTAGTGCCATCTTAACCTAAACTTTTGACTGTTGATTATGAATAGGATGGACAACAAGGCAACATTTTGGCTGAACACTGCTGTTAATCATTTAAAAAAATATTTTAGGGCTAAATCCTTTGGCAGCTCCTTGTAAGGGAGTGTAAAGGTCTTTGCATATTTCCTTATGGAATTGATTTAAAATATAAGCATTTTGCTTTCGTGTTAAACATTCATTTTTTGTTAAACAACTATTGAATAGAAGTTTCTTTAGCCTTACACAGGAGTGTCACACTAAAAAAAAATCAAATTATTTTGCTTCTGGTAGCTCTGTACAAACATGAAGGCATAATTCCTCTCCTGAAGGACTGACAAGATGGCTGCCACCATCTTGAGACTCAGAAGTATCAGTTGTAATTGAACTTTATTCCCAAATATATCAGCATTCATTCATGCTGACAAATGCTTCTTACCTTAAGAACCTTTAGACTAACATGTTTTTTTCAAATTAGATAACACTATGTTCAAATAGTTTGATATGTTTGAATACTCGACTTGGTGTGGAAGTTTAAACCTTTAATTTAGAGCATGATGTATAATAGGCAGCTGAGTATTATAAAACTTTTTACTATAAATATTTGCTGATTAGTTGCTTCATGGGAAATAGAAACTGGCGCACATTGTTTACTATAAGTAGGTAAAGAGACCTGCAGTTGACAAATTTAGTGTAATGGAGTGGTCCAATTTGCTGCCAGGCTTCACTTCATTAGATGTGAAAATGGTGTTTTTAGTCTCCATTGTAGCTCCTTGTTAGTGTCTAAAAGTACACGTTCATAAATTGTTGTTTGGTCTTTATACTGTTGGCTCAAATTAGGTCACTTTTGATTAGATGGACTCTCAACACTTCAAAAATAAATTGGTGTTGTGAGAAATGCTCATACCGTGTGAATTTTCTGAATGCTGTGCTGAGCAAAATGAAGGCCATCTCTTATGTGAACTGCAAAGCCAACATGGAAATTGAGTGAAGCTTAGAAGTATGTGCTGACCAGACTAAAGAAGAATTCAACTCAAATCAGACCTTGCAGTAAACTGCATGATTGGTCCCCTGAACTGATATGAACTGAAGTCAGTGGGTGTCTCTGCAGGCACAGGAATATACCTGCTGTGGTTCATTGCAGAACTGCTTAAGTCTGCTTAAATGAAATTGCTTTGCTATATTGTCAGTGCTCTGTGCCATGGCAGTTGCTGTCATAGCAATTCTTGTAAGAAGCCATAGTAATAATTTTTTTAAAAATTCCCCTCCCTGTCCCTGGCACTCAGGTTCACTGGACATGCCAGAATGCCCCATTTTTTTGTGATGTGTCAAGGGTGCTGTGCTTGTACTGTCCCACTTGAAAAGCACACTTTTTCAGCAAAGTCTATTAACTTGGTCAACTGATTCCTGAACAATAAACGAAAAATTGCACTGCCCTGTGATCTTCTGATCACCTTTTTTTGTCTACTTAGATTATAAACTTGAGAGCAGGGTCCATTTTTTCTCTTTCCTCTGAGTAGCACTGAGTATATTGGAGCTTGACAAATATTTGTGATATGACTTGCATTAAAGCTAGAACAGGGAAAATTAAACTAAAACTAGACGTAATTATCTGATGAAGGAGTTCACAATCTGTTATTGGAGGAGGTCTCCAGCATATTTCTGGGTTTAACTTAATTTTTGTTTTAGCTTTGCAGTACACTTTTAATCCCCCATAAATTGTTTATTCTTCATATGTGGTCATTGTTTCAAGACCCTTACTAACCCAACCTAAAGGACTCATCCTGTTTTTCTCATGTTTATTAGTTTCTCTCAACCTTAATGTTTAAGGAGGTTGGATTTATATAATTTTTCTTTTATGGGGACATGAGGTCAGTAATTCACATTAAAATATGGTTCTGCTTTGAAAAGTTGCTTTAAAAAATTGTGATACTAATATTGATTTATCTGTTATCACAGCTGAAGATCATATCAAGTCAGTTTACAAGTAAAAATGTTTTTTAGTTCTACTCTTGCAAATTCTTGAAGTCCCTGAATCTGAAAGTCAAGCAGGGTTCTTTCTGTGCCATTCCTCCTCAACAATAAAGATTCTGCCTTCAGAACTTTGGACCTAATCCTTCAAGCACTACTAGATGTCAGAGTTCTTAAAATTATTTAGTTGCCTAGTGGGATTTTCAAAAGCACCTAAGTGCCTAACTCCCCTTGAAATCAGTAGGAGTTAGATGCCTATCTGCATTTTTAGGTGCCTAAGTATCTTTAAAAATATGGCCCATACTGCTTACCCCCTACAACTGACCAGTACTATTCATGCTAGCAAACACTATGCTGGGTACTAAGCTTTTTTTTATAGGACTAGGTCTTTAGTTCTCAACTCTGTTGACTATGCACATGCCAGACTACGTCAACTCGCTCATCATAGCAATTGGGCTTAAAGAGCTAACAGGACTAGGATCGTTTTTGTTTTTAACTGTAGTCAACAAATAAATAGGCAGGACTCTGTATATACACAGGGAACAAGTCAACTGAGTGCAATCACTTTTCAGAGCAGAAGCATGAATTAAAGAAAATTACAAGACTTCTCATTTAATTTAAAGGAACATTGGCAGGTTAAAAATCATATTACATTTTGTAACCTGTGTCAGAAGTTTTAGATTAAATTTAAACCCGAAGATCTCAATTTCACAACTAATGCTGACTTGACTTTTTGCATTTCAACTCAGTTTGTAGAATGAAAATAGAGTAGTCATTTAATTTTCACTTTCTGGTTCTCCGGCACTAGCACTATACTGCAACATTTCACTTGCAGAAACAGCAAAGGAAAGTTTAAATGCTATGGCACCAGTCCTGCAAAGATTTGTGCAGGTACAATATTGACCTTTAGGCCCTGCTATTAGTCCCATTGAAGCTGAACTATAATTGCAGCATGTAAACTTAAGTGTGCGCGTGTCTTTGTGGTATTGGAGTCTCAGCTGTGCTATTTTCACTGGAATTAAACAACAAAAAGATAATTTTATTCATCTTTGGTTTTGAAAAACATTTTAAAGTCTAAATAGCCTCAGTGTTCTTTTAAAGGGAACAAAGATGATGGTGTTAAAATAAGATGTTTTCATAGAAAATTAAGGACAGCGATTTCTTATTCTATAACTTTCAAACTTCTAATTCAGCTATTTTTCTTTAAAGCATCCAATGAGCAGTTTTAAGAAATTTCTTCTCTTTTTATTATGCAGCTTTTCATCAAAAGCTTGGAGAAGGGGTGAAACCAGGTGTAAATTTCTGGGAGGGATTTGGTTACTCCAGCCCTACAATATCTGAACCAGTTTCTTATGTAGTGGGAGTTGGAGTTAACACAATTTCTGTGTCCAGTAATGAACCTACTGAATGCTCTGATACTGAGAGAAACTGTTATAAGGAAATTAGCATTCTTGCTGACAAGATTCAATCTGCTGCCATTTGGAACTTAGAGAATATTAAACTGAAAAATCATCATTTACGATAGAGAGAGCAGTACATCCAGTGTTGCTGTAAATGAAATGTTACCACACATCTTGGTGGCAAGTATTTACCACCACAGCGTAACCACTTGATTCTGGAAGTCAGGATTTCCTAGGATACGTTTCATTGCTGGTATGGGGGTTCATTGTGACCTTGGGTATCAATTTGGATTTATTAACTTGATCTGTTGATGACCCACTTTAACTTTTTGGTGCCAGGAATCTAGTGCTTACTGTAAGTGCTAAATCAAGTAAATGGCTAATAGTGCAAAATGCCCAGTAGTTCAGTGCCTGGAAATCCCAACCACCAGTGCCAAAGGGTTAATGCAAGAGATGGCCTTCTCCAAAAATTTGGGTTCCCTTATCTAGGGCAAACTGAATGCAATTTATTTTCAAGAGGGTGAAGTCTTTAGTCTGGTTTCCTGAACTGGCTGGCTGATAAATCATTTAGGCCAGAGGTTTTTTGCATCTGTCTTGGTGCTAAGGCCATGTAGAAACATAGTGAATCAAGTTTTTTCCCCATCCTTACATAAGTGAATCTACGTTGTACCATAAAACAAAATTTCATTTGTAGTGACATGCTATGCCTGTCTTTTTAGAAAGCTCAATCTACTCTTTATATACATACATATATATGTGTATGTATATATATATTTTGTGGAAGTGTAACTTTTTCACTGATAGCCTGTATAAATGTGTGTTGTGAATGGAGAGATTTAAGCTCGAAAAGCATGTTTGCAGAATACACAGCCTCATTATGAAATTTATAGATTTAACAGAGTAATATACAAGAGCAAAACTATTTTCATTAAGTAAAATGTATTACAATATATAATAAATTATCCAGTAATTCACCCACTATTTACAGTTTTACGCAGTTCAAACTGTTTACAGAAAGTTCAATAAATGTATATTTTGTACTATATACAGATTCCTGGTCCCAAAGAAAATGTGTGAATTTAGTTTCTAACTTTGAGATTGTATTTTTTTTGAGTCGGTTGAACAAATTGCATTAAGCTTATTAATGGTGGAGAATTGTAGTTGGGGGATGAACATTAGAAATATTTCTAAATGGTGCCGCTAAATAAACAGGCAGTTACATAATGTGTGTGTATTTGACTGGTATGGTATAAAACCTCCTCACATATATATTTTTTTTGTTACTAAATTAGAAAAACCTGCATGAGACCTCAATTAAATGTCACAATTCAGTCTGTTTTATTAAACTAGAATACTGGTCATTTTTTTGCTTACTTGTTGATACTAAAACAAATATTGATCCCCAGTTTATTGATTTTTCTCACCCTGTGTACAGTTGTTTTACAGTAAAATAATTTGTACTTGACTGTGACTTTAGTGTTGACTCAAAATAAGAATACCTGGATTTTCAAAAGAGCCTTTGGGTTTGGATGCCTGACTCCCTTAAGCTCTTCTGAAACTCCCAACCCTGATAATTAGGAAATGTGTGCCATGGAAATTCTGCTGCATTTTAGCATGAATTTAAATGTCATATTCTTGCAATAGGACTTAGAGCAGGGGCAATCAATTTTTTGTCAAGATTCAGATTTCTTGGTCAAGGTCCAGACTTTAGAGAAAATAATAATGGTAAGTAGTAAATAAATAAGATTTCAGGATCCGTTCAAAATCATCTGGTGGCTTGAACTTGGTCTGCGGTCCACTTATTGACTAGCCTTGATTTAGAGGCTCCAACTGAGATTAGAGCCCCATTGTGGTTGGCTCTGTACATACTCAGAGTGAGAGAGAGTCCTTGCCTGAAAAAGCTTGCAGTCTAATGCCCTGATTCTGTAAATATTTAGGCCTGTGCTGAGTTGTAGGCATGTGTGTAAATCTTTGCAGATACTGAGGTCTAAATCAACAAGACAGAGTGAAAGGAAGTAGAATGGGGACCTGAGGCGCAGAGAGATTGCAACTTGGCTGAGGTTACCGAGGAGTTAAACCTAAATATTCTGAGTCCTAATTCAATGTCTGAAGAATTTAGAGATGACCTGGAAAGGGGGAAAATGGGTTTCACCTACTTTGATGCTTTATGATTTAAAAAAAACCCACTTGTTTCTTACATTAACAATTCAGGTGGTGTCTTCCCTACAAGTATTTATGAACAAGTGGAGAACTGGTAGGATTCTAACATCCAGTCCTCTATAAATTCAAACAGATTAAATGATGGATGTCTGTTTTGTTATCTTCTGATTAACTCAAATGCCTGAGATCAAAGCTGTCTTCCTTAAAGATTCAACACACTCGTTAAGGGTTGAGAATGTTCTGTTCCCAGCTAAGACAACTGAATTGTCTAGCAAAACAACCAAATATTATTTCTAAGCAGTTTTTAAAAATTATTTTGTAGGGTGAGGGTGTGATGGTCAAGCTCCCTTTGTGCATTAAAGTGAAGGGGGGAGGAAAAAACCACTTTTACTAGTTTCTACTTTTTTTGTTGTTTTGTTTATGGCCTTTTTTTGTTGGGAAGATCTTTCTGAATGACATTGAATCAGTGTGTTCTTCCTCAGACTGTAGAACTACTGAAACAATATCTGGGTAGCACCTCAAAGGAGTGTATTAATTCTTGAAGCATAATATTGACCTGAATGGCAGCTTCACTTCTTTTACTGCTGATCATTTTATTGGAAACATTCAGCTGATGTGCATTGTCCAGTATGGGTGGATTCAATTGAAAAGGCATTTATGTAGGCTAATTTAAAAGATGCAAATGGCTAAATGTTCTGTCAAATATTTAATTGCCTTGACATGGGATGAAAATATTAGCATATGTGAGATTAGTCTATAGTAAATCTGGAAGATTTGGGGGAATTACAGGAATTTTCTTAAGACTGACTTTTTTTAAAAACTGCTTATATACATAACTTAGGCTACAATGCTACAAACACTTATGCATGTGAGCAACTGGGAGCTGGATAAACTCAGTGGGACAGCTCACATTTGTTTGCAGAATCAGGAGCTTACTAAAAATCATTTTATTAGAATTCACATTTGAGTGAATTTATTTGTATTAAAAGTGCTGATTTTTCTTGAAGACTTCCCAAAATCTTTACTGAAATCAGGAGGAAGACTTACCAGAACTTGGCAAAATTCTCCACAAATGTCCACTGACCCTACTGATAACTCATGAATCACAGAGTTTTTGCAAGAACGATAGGTTTTCCTTCCTGAAGAATGGGCCACTCTTTTGTTTGTTTATACCCTTATTTTTAAGAGCAGCTTTATGCTATGCATTCAAATTTTATAGGTTTTAAGGGTAGCAAACCCGGTAAAGCTTTTGTTTTGAGTCAACACGTCAGGACTTGACCAATCGAGAGTTCTAGAAGTTTGCTAGAATATATATATAAATCAATGAATGTTGGGGATTTTTAACTAAAGAATAAGTGGCTATAAGTATCCTCTCTCTTCTTTAGCAGTGGAGGTGATACAGATGTTCAAAGTTGTCTCTCTCTGCCTTTATGCTATGGACCCTTTCTAGGCTGCACTCTAAGGCAGTCTTGTCTCACCAAAGCTGTGACTTGAGGTGGTGGTGCCAAAATAAGGACGTCCAGGTTTTTAACTCCTCCCTTTATTTCAAGATTCATTACTGGCTCACCAGCAGCAGCCATAACTATTGTTCTTGGCAAAAACAATGATCTCTTCTGAAATGGATTTATTTTTTTTTTTACACAGTCATTAGTGGCTGGTTATAGGGCAGTATTACACTTTTGCACAGTCCCTAATATACAGCAGTGTGACATTTATCTTGCACAAATACAGTCACTTAAATACCTTTAAAATGTGAGTCTAGGTGGTGTTGCAATCCACTTTCCCATGCTTGACTGATTTAAGATCCTAAATCTCATTTTCCAAAAGCATTTAGGCACTTAGGAGTCTCAATTCCATCAACACTTGATGGGCAGACACAGCAGCACCTAAAAAGCTTTAAAATGTGGGCCTACAAAAAATAGAAATATTGACTGTTTTTATGTACCCACATTTCCATTGAGGGGATGCCTAGAGTCTCTTTGAAAATTAAGTGTTTGGATTTGGTCTCATCTCCATGTTTTTCTTAATCACATTTCGTGATTTTCTAGTTTGTGTAGATTACTTGAAATTCAACTGCAGTGATTTTTGTAAAAGCCCTGCAGAAATTAAATAACCCCTTAAAGAAGTGACATTTCCTCCATTGTGTCCCCTTATCATTAATAAGACCTACTAAAGATGAGGTAGGTTACTCTTGTGTGGAAAATTTAAAGGAACACAGTCATCTTAAAAATCACACTTTGAGCTGAAAATGTTTTGCCCACTATTACAAGTATAATCTAAGATTACAACTGAAGGAATATTTTTCTATATATTTGTTTACTTTGGGCATTGACATTTTTACTGTTTCCACACATTAGGCTCTAGTGCTACAAAAAGTTGTGCACATGCTTAATTATAAGCATGTGATTTGTCCAATTGACATCTATGGGACTTCTCACATGCTTAAAATTAAGCTTGTGTATAAATTTTCAGTTTTTGCTATAGTCCGTTCCCTCTATTGTTTCTATAGGCCTTTCCTCCCCAAAAGAACAGGGCAGATAAACAATAGAAAAATGTGATTGTATGTTCATGGGCTGGGGGCCACAAAGCAAGTGTCACTATTCCAGTATATGTCTCTATGGGTTCTCCATAGTAGGATGTGTTCGGGCCAGTGCACTCTTGGCCAGAGCCTGTAAAAGCAGCGTCCACAGACCTACGCCTATGCAGCAGCTTCTTGCACTCCTACATGAGGGTATAGAAGGAGGTGTGGACCCATCGCCACTCAGTTCCTTCTCAACCACCAGAATTTTTGGGTTCTGTGGTTCTCAGCTTCTCACCTTTTCTCATCTGTAAATCTTTTTTTTTAATTTTCTTAAGTTTTTATTTCATTTGTTTTTCTTAATTTCAGCACATTTGTGCTTTGAAAGGGGGGTTCTGGCTGCCTTATTTTATGGCTTTGGCATGTTGTGCTGAAAACCCTGGGTTCAAGCCCTGCCTGACCTGCCACAGGTCTTTTCCCACAGCTGTCTCTGATGTCTTGCAGGTACCCACATCCGGTGGAAGTGTAAGGTCTGCATGAGGTTCGAGGGCAGGTCTCAAAAGAATGGAGAGGCTAAACTGAACGCTTCCTAGTTCCAGCAGGGTCCATAACCCTCTCTCTGCTATTCATACATCAGCCTCAACATCTCTGGCTGCTCCAGTGACTGCTGGGACTCCAGCAGCAGTTCTGGAGATGAAGATATCAGAGAGAAACCGCCTCCTCCTATGAGGAAATCAGAGAAAATAAATGAGACTCCCAGGAGATCTTGTGTCCCTCAAAGGGCACTGCTGAGGCCCTAGCTGAAACTGGTACCAAGGCGTCAGTATCCTCTAAGATGCCTAGCAGGCAACACAGGGAAGCACCTACCAAGAGGTACCAAGGGCTTCTACTCACATGCTGGTTTCATTGTCTTCAAAACTACAGCACTCTGAGCTCAGAGATATTTTCCCACTGACCTTCCATACTGTGTGCAGTCTTTCCAGCTCTGCAGCAGTCCCTGTTCTAGGCACCAGCACTGACACAGGCTACCATAGCTCTCCATCACCTCTAGATTTCTGTTGTCCCTCTCCTAAGGAGCTCTGTAAAAGCCCTCTTCCCTGTACTGCTCTGACAGCTGCAGCCTGAACGCTCCAGCATCAGTCCAAGATCAGATCCCCCAGCCCTTGATACAGGTACCAATGCCAGAAGATCCACCCTGTAATGATCTGGAAAAAAAGGGTGAACAGTGAGGTGGCCAAGTTTGAAGAAAATACAAAATTACTCAAGATAAGTCCAAAGCAAACTGCAAAGCATTGCAAAGGGATCTCACAAAACAAGAATTTTTGCCGTAAACTGGGGACTTACCAATTGGAAGTGACAGAGGATGACAAAGACATCGGTGTGTTGGTTGATTACAGGATAACTATGAGCCACCAGTGTGATGCAGTTTTAAAAAAGGCTAATGCAGTCCTAGGATGCATCAGGAGAGGTATTTCCAATGAAGATAGGGAAGTGTTACCACCATTCTACAAGACACTGGTGAGACCTCATCTGGAATAGTATATGCAATTCTGGTCTCCCGTGTTTAAGAAAGATGAAGTCAAACTGGAACAAGTGCAGGGAAAGACTACTAGAATGATCAGAAGAATGGAGACCCTGCCTTGTTTGAAGAGACTTAAGGAGCTTGGCTTGTTTAGCTGAACAAAACAAAGCATGAGGAGAGACGTGATTGCTCTCTATAAATACATCAGAGGGTTAAATACCAGGGAGGGAGAGGAGTTATTTAAGGGCCCATTTTTGCACAAGAACAAATGGATATAATGAAATGGCCAGCAATAAATTTAGGCTTGAAATTAGACAAACCATCAGAGGAGTGAAGTTCTGGAATAGCCTTCCAAGGGGAATAGTGGGGGCAAAAACCTGTCTCAAGACTGAGTTTGACAAATGTATGGAGGGGATTGTATACTGAGATTGCCTACAATGGTATATAGCCCGTCCGCAGCTGCTATTAGCAAATATCTCCAAGAGCTGGTGATGGGACACTAGGTGGGGAGGATTCTGAGTTACTACAGAGAATTCTTTCCCTGGTGTCTGGCTGGTGGGTCGTGCCTGCATGCTCTTGGTCTAACTGATTCCTTCCCTCCCCGCAAATATGGCAATTCCCCCCTGCCCCCAGTCAGATTGGCAGAGACTCGGGAGTTTTTCACCTGCCTTTGCACCATGGAGCATGGGTCACTTGCTAGTTTGAACTAGAGTAAATATTGGTTTCTCTGCAACCTGAAGTCTTTAAATCATAATTTGAGGACTTCAGTAACTCATCCAGACATTATGGACCTATAGCAGAGTGGGTAAGGTTCTGTGTCTTGTGATGTGCAGGAAGTGAGATCAGGTACTTTCTGGCCTTAAAGTCTATGAGTTTATGATCCTCCACATGCTAGATGCCAGGCAGACACTTGCTTTCTACCTTGACAGAACTAAGACCTTTAGGGTCTCTCCCAGATGGTTTGTGTCTTTGGCATAAAGGATGAAGAGAGAGCTAGTTTCCATGCAAAGACTGTCCCAGTAGGTTTCCGGTTGTATTTTGACCTGTTATGAAGCTGCTGGGATACAGCTCTCTCATGGGGTGACAGCACAGTCTATTAGGGTGCAGTCCATTTCTGTAGCCCTCCTGCAGGTTGTTCCCATAGCATAAATCTTCAGCTCAGTAACTTGGTCCTCTGTTCTCATGTTTGCCAAGCATTTTGCCATCTGACCTGCTTCCAGGGCTGATACTGCCTTTGGTGGTGCAGTCCTCTGAACTATCTTGGATCTGCCTCATTAGTACCCACTTCCACTTTGATATTGCCTGGGCTTCTCCTACTTTGGAGCATCTATAGGGACATAAAAGAAGGAGAGGTTACTTACTGCACAGTAATGTGAGTTCTTTGAGATCTCCATCATTGAAGATTTTTAAGAGCAAGTGAGACAAATACCTGTCAGGGATGGTCTAGATAATACTTAGCCCTGCCATGAGTGCAGGGAACTTGACAAGATGACTTCTCGAGGTCCCTTCCAGTCCTACAGTTCTATGAGTCTATGATTTTATGCTTTGTCCCTCTGGGGTGCTCTACCTCCTACCTTCCTTTCCCTCTGTCATGGAGTCTCTGGTTTTGCTGTTGAGTCTGCACCTCCTTAAGTGCCTTTGTATGGGAGCATGAGATGCTGCTTGTGAAAGTAGAATGAATTATATTGTAAAAATAAGAATGAATTAAAGAAATGTTGTATGTACCTTTTAAGCAGAAATAAGAAATGTTGAAATACAGGTGCCAGGAAAAGAAACATTAGGCATAAACAAGGATGCTAATGGCGAAACATTAACAGAAGATCGGTAATAGTTAGTAAGGAAACAAGATATGCATGCCTAGCCCGGGTAAACTTATCAGATTCTGCTTCCTTTGTTATCTTGCTAAGCGCTCGCCCTTTTATCTGTATAAATAAGATAGTTTGTGTCTTTCATGGTGCTCACATTATCTGGATGTTATTAGCAGAGCTCTGTGCTAATAAAACAGAGTGGTCTGACAAACTGAGTCCTGAGTCTAACTTTGACATGCTCTATGCAAGCATGGGTCCATGACACTGCTTTTACAGTCTCCAGTTTAGAGTGCAAAGGCACATGTGCATCCTATGGTGGAGCACCCTTAGGGACAAAACATCTCAAAGAACTCAAGTTATTGTACAAGCAACTAACTTCCCCTTCCTGGGACTAATTTTGACTTTCTTTTAAATGATCTCATTTTCAAGTTGGCTACGAGTCTTTAAGGTCCCTGTTATGGCTATGTCCACAAGGCTGTATTAGTGCAAAGTAGGAACCTTTCATTTCATGCCTGCAGCGTCCACGTGGAGGAGTTAAAGCGCAGCACACTAGTCTGCAGTGCTATTCGCACCCCTGTAGTCCAAATTGCAGGGCCATATAGACAAATCCTAAAAGTCACTTGACCACATGTTGGGCAATTTTAGGGTGTGATCAGAAACCTAATATTTCTTCTTCGTTGAGTCCCAGTGCTCCCCCCGCATATTCATACAACCTTCCCAACCAAAAAAATCCTTCCCAACATATTTTAACTCAATTATTTGTAAATGAGAGTCTTTCTTTAAAATAGCTTTGCATTATTGTCTGGAAAACACTGCAGTTCAAAAAACTAAGCACTGGTTTGTTGTATATTTTTTGAGCAAAGTTGTGAATATAGCCTTTATGACAGAAGTTCCTGAATATTTGAAAGCCTTTAGCAGCTTCCTGCATTATTACCCATCCTGTCATCTTTACCATGAGTAACTTTTAAAAAGAAACTATTTTTTGCATGTTTCAATCCTAGAAAAACCATAGCACTTTGATATCATAGAACCTAAAATGCTAGTCTCACCTATCATAGTTTAGTCTAGTTACCCAGCTTCACAGAACTAGCAAACTCAGCAAATGACTCGGAGGTAAGTCCTTGGGAGTTCTGAGTCTGTTACTCTGGTTGGATTTGTTGTCTCTAACAACTGGCTGGTGGTGTTTTTCCCCATTTGTAAAGTACTAGGGATACTACTTATGTCTGCCAAGGTGCTGTGAGTCTTAATTAATGTATGTATTAAGGTAGGGTGAGAGGTATTGAAGAATGACACATCGCAGACAAATCAAAGTCCTTTCCCAACATCATCTTTGCCATCAAAATTAGACTCTATAATATTTGGTGGTTCTCTTCTCCACTGAACACCTGGAGAAACCATCATTTGAAATGAGCAAATAACTTTGTTCGCATGCTGTGGTTATGCCACATGTATTCTAACCATAAAACCTTTAACTGAACTAGATACATATCTATTTAAGTGCTTGTTTTTAAAGGTACAGCCACACAACAGCAAAAAGGAGACATTGACTATAAGGCTAATTGGATCCTTGGTCTGAAAAGAAAATAAATATTCATTGCATTTCACAATTACTAGCTTGTGGTTTATCCCTTGTACTTCTAGCCAAAGAAGACCTTAAGATAAAAGATACCATGCAGCCCAACTCTTTAGGCCAGCTGTCTATTTTGCCATGTATTTCAGTAAGTGGTTGTCTTGTAAGACATGCCTTGTCTTTTTTATAGTGTGATCTATCACACAGCTGGAAATAAATTTTAAAAAAGCATCATCTTTAGGCTGATCTTATGACAGCCCTTGAAGAGAACAAAGCTCATCTTTTCATTTCTGTGCTTGATCTGAGGAAGAACAGTTTACTGGGTGGTACTGGTTCCATTGGACTTCCTTCTTGCTGGCTACCACAAGAGATCTCAGGACAGAAATCTTTACAATTACCCACTCAATCAGGGAAGGTTTGGCGGTTGTCTGATACACATAGATAGGGTCATTGACTGTGATCAGCTGTAGGGCTTCTTTAATCAATTTTCAAAGCAGTCTGAGGTCATTGCCTTCCACACCCTCAGGCATTCCAAGGATTTGTAGATTGTGTGCTCTGACCTGAATTATCTCTTTCCCCCTGCCATCCCAATATTTTGAGAGAGCTCTGCAGTGCCTTGTCCTTTTGCAAGTGGTTAGACTGCTGTATAGATCTGATTTATTTTGTATATGATTTCATGGTAGATTCCACACATTCAGTCCATGAGTCCTGCACTTCCACGGTTAGACCTGCCATATCGCTTACCTGAGTCACAGGCCTGAAGAAATTTGGCAACCCAGAGAGGTAATTTGATGCCTCTGTGTGATCTGACTTTTTGCATTTAGGGCAATGAATTACTGATAGGAACCAATGATCAGACCCTTAGTTTCAATTAGCGACAGAACTGAAATGTCCTAAGTAGAGCTCTTTGCCTCTTACTATGATAAAAGAAGATGCTGTACAGTTTAACATATTTCCCCCTTCCAACACCTCAAGAGCTTATTTGTTCATTATACTGTTGCATAGACTCTAAGATTTAAATATTCCATTTTAATTCTACATACTCCTGTTGATAAAATGTTTATATAAGGCCATGGGTTTGCTTGGTGCTTTACAGACATACAAAAATGGAAGGGCCCAACCCAGATTGCAAAAAAGCTCTAATTTAGATTTAACAGCCAGAGATTACAACAAATAATGCGAAAGGGAACTTGTGATGGGTTGGTTCACAGAGACCCCCTTGGGACTGTCGCCTGATGGGCTGAGACTATCTCTGAGCCCATTTTCTCTGCCAGTTTGGGCCTCCAGAACCCTGCCTTGTCGAGCCAGACATGCCAGTCTGCTCCAACACAGATTTAGATTTCCTTCAATGGGCAGAAACCCTATTGGTTGGTGGGGACTAGAAGAAACTGAAGGTCACATTCTGCATCCCATCAGACCTCGATTATCTGCTCTAGATGGCACATGGGCTGTACAGTGGACTGAAGGAGAATTCCCCAGGCTCAACTTTATGCTGTCCTTGAAAACCTGGCCATGGAGATAGGAAGGGATGGCTTAGGCGCATGGCACTAAGATAATGGACTGGGCTGTTGCCTCCAGCCAGCCCAGGAGGGGCTCCTGTAAATCTGAGAAGTCCACAATCTGCAAGGTGCAAAGGTGATGTACAACCACCAGGGCATCCCTTCCCCACCTGGACTGTCTTCTGTGCCATGCCTCCTGTAGAACTTATGCTGCAAGCGCACAAGCTCAACAACCAGACTCACTCTCTGCACATCTCTAATGTATCTTCTCTTACCAGGGGGAATTGTTGCCAGATGGAATACCAGTGAGGACAGAAGCAAGTGGTGTCGAAGATCAAGATGCTACTGAAGTAGGATGAAATTGCTTCTGGATGATTGCAAAACTAAGCTGGGAATATAAAATAGCAGGGAAACACAAAAGCTAGTACAACTGTGGCCTGAATATGCAGAGACATCATGTTTTCCACCAGGGTCATCAGTCGCTGAAATAAACCACTGGGAAATAATACATCATGTTAGCAGGAGCACATATGTGTAACTGGGAGGTTCATGTATGTTGCACATATGTAAAAAGTGTAACATTCTTTCGAGCATGCACCTGCCTTTAGGAGCTTGCTCCGGCGAGGGGACAAGAACTAAAATGCGCATGTTCGAGGGAATGCTATGAGCAACTTCAGTGCATCAGTTTACACAAACCAGGCTGGTCAGTGCAGACGCCCTGAACTGCTGCAGGCACAAATGGATCTGAAAACTATTTCCCCCTGACTGGTGCCCTTTTCTAGTGTAGACAGGCCTCGAGAGCAATGAAGTGAAATTGAGCAAAAGCAATTTTAGGCTGAATATCAGGAAAAACTTAAGAGTGATTAGAGAGTCTGTCAGACTTGACAATCTGTGGGCTGCTCTACCTCAGGACATGCTGCAAGCTTCATCGCTTGAATCATTAAAAATTGGGTAAACAAAACTGAAGTCCATAATGGAGGTGCTGTTTTGTACTTGGCAGAAGGTTGGACAAGAGAATCCTAATAGAAATTAGATAAAGAAAGATGTGTGAGGATACAATATTAGTCAGTAATCAATCAACCTGGCAATCAGCCGGTGAGACAGGGAGGCTGGAGACCCTTACTGACTTTCCATAAAGCATTTGAAGTGTGGATCCACTCTGAAAAGTGACTTGGTTTCCTATTAATGATGATAAAAAGCAGTGACGAGTTCCATGTTTCTGTCACTGCTTCTGCTTCTGCATCACATTAGCTCAGGTTACACAAAAAAGGATGTTGTTTCCTAACTTCCAGTCTTGTCACCTCAACTTGGGAATCTGAGTCAGCACTGGATTCTTTCCTGCTTTTGCATCACTGCAAGTAAAAAAGGTTCCATGGACCAGAATCTGCCCTCGGTTGCACTTGTGCAACCCCATTCACACTGAACCCCATCACACCATTTATAGACTTGTTTATCAGAGTGAAACCACACTTCAAAGTGGAACTAGCTCTCTTCTGAACTGAACTATGTTATTCTCACTATAAAAACTCTGGGAATCAGCATAGCTACCAAGCATTGTGCTTACCTCTCTTCTAGAGGGTCTGTATCACAGGCAGGTGTTGAAACCTTGAAAATCGACTAATGACACTGGCTGTTGGTCATTTTAGAAAACAGCCCAATAGATGCAATGAAAAATAGCTTGTTATCTGGGGCTTGCTATTCCTTTTAGCCTCTTGTCCAATGGCTCATGTTGCTTTCATTGGTCCTTCTCTGACACTGCTACTCTAAGCTTTAGTGGCTCACGATTTCTTCCTAAAGTTCCATTCTGAACCACGAATATACTGTACCATTCAATTGTCTAATATCTTGACCATGGAAGCATGTGTTCCAGCTTGGCGCTTAAAAGTATGTAATTTTTAATCTTTTCCAGCAGAAGGAAACTGATAGACCTTTAGAAAAGGATCCCAGTGTCATGTACACCTTGTTTGGCAGGTTGCAGCGTTGGTACTCGCAGGTCAGACTCCTGTACCAGATATGGACTGGCTACATAGTCTCCTCCTCAGAGACATACACCAGAGATGTCTTCCATCATATCCTTTAATCTGGCTGAGGTTAGCCTAAGGAAGATGTTACACACAGCTCCACCTAGTGGCTGAACAGTATAATACAGTTTAGCATTCCCTTATACCTCCCCCTTTAAGACCTAAAAAAAAATAAAAATAAAAATACACTCTTACTATTTATAAAATTGACACTCTTACACTATCTTTAAAGTTCAGTGCAGACTAGTCTGTCAAATGTCTCTGAATTGTATAGATTTTCTAATTACATGACCTGGAAGCTTAAACAACTTGGTCATCTGGCTGTCCGTTAGTTGCAACGACTGTTTCTGGATGGCTTGGAATCTTTGGGAAGCCGTGTTCCTATTCTGCATCCACCATCTGTAGAGTTTGCTCTGTTGATTGTTCTTTCTGAGAAACAAACTGTCAACAGTTTCTGTTCAACTGTCCACTGTCAGTCCCAATCACACATGATCTGGCTGCTGAATTCTTTTTCTTTATGACATCTAGCATTGTCCATCTTTTTTCTCCATACAGTTTGATACAAACATGAGTCACAAGGTTCTTGACCCAGTAGTTCTTTAACTGAGTGAAGTCTTTTTATAAAAGCATT
Source organism: Chelonoidis abingdonii (assembly GCF_003597395.2). Classification (NCBI taxonomy): domain Eukaryota; kingdom Metazoa; phylum Chordata; order Testudines; family Testudinidae; genus Chelonoidis; species Chelonoidis abingdonii. Next base: position 148,834,323 of record NC_133772.1, on the reverse strand, counting down.
TGCAACCTCTTTTTGCCTTTTTATCCAAGTTGGCTATTATCTTCATATCTGGCCACTTTGAAGATAGATTCTTTTCCAAAATTGGAACGATAGTTCTGAGTTGTCTTTCTATCAGGATTTACACTGGTCTGTAACGCTGAAGAGCAAGGCATTGATCTTCTTGCTGTAGGATTTTCTTGGCTATCTCCATTCGCATTGTGGGTAATATGGCTGCTAGTAATACGATAAACATATTTCACTTGGAGTGTTTTAAATTCTGCTGCAGTGAATTGTGGTCCATTGTCCATCAATAGTTGTTCTGGGATACAGAAATGAGCAAAAGCACACTTGAATATTTCTGTAACATTGCAACATAATATCTTTCAAATACATTATTTCTGTATATCGGGGAAAAAGAGTCCACTATCACCAGGGAAGGATGTCCTCTGAATTCACATAAATCTGCAGCTAGTCACATCCAAGATCTGTATGTTAGAGATGTTTGTACCCTGTATGGTTCAGCATTGTCTCTAAAGTTTACTTGTACTGGATCTCCTTTCAAAGCTCCAATAGCATCAAATACTCCTTTGAGTTCTTCCACCTTTTTCACTAGGTTCATCATGGCTGCCATGCTGCAGCTGAGAAGGTTGTTGGTCTTTGATCCTTTGATCCCATGCACTCTGAATGTAAAGCTTTTGTCTTTGTAAGTTGTTTCTGGGGTGAATGGCCCACACAATTCAGAATACTTCCAGAGCTAGTCAGAGCTGTATCAGATGATATCAGCTCTGGGCAGCATTGATGGTTATTGTAAATCCCTTCTGAGATGACTGTGATGTCAGCTCCTGAGTCAATTTTAAAGCCAATAATCTTTCTATGAATATTCAGTTTCACTCCCCAGGCGGGATCTGTCACCTGATAGATGCGAGAAACAATGGGCTCTTGATTGTCTGTAATATTAGTTAGCTCTCTCTGTGCCCGAGTGCAGCAAATAGCTGCAAAATGTCCATAGTTTGTGCATTTATTACATCTCTCACATTTAGCTAGACCAGGAGTTGGCAACCTGTCAGAAGTGCTGTACCGAGTCTTCCTTTATTCACTCTGATTTAAGGTTTCGCCTGCCGGCAATGCATTTTAACGTTTTAGAAGGTCTCTCTCTATAAGTCTATATTATATAAATAAACTATTGGTGTATTTAAAGTAAATAAGGTTTTTAAAATATTTAAGAAGCTTCATTTAAAATAAAATTAAAATGCTGATGTTATCAGTTTAGTGTGATCCTTTTCCTTGCTGAGTTTTCCAATATGCGCCACAGCAGGGAGTGGCTGGGGCCAGAAGCAGAGCCCCAGGCTGGCTGCTGGTACCTCAGGCCAACAGTGGGCTGAGCAGGGCTGAAAATCTGGATACCGGCTGGCAGCGGGGCTGGTGGCCAGAACCCCAGACCAGCAGCGGGCTGAGCCTCTCAGCCTGCCATTGGCCCTGCTCAGTCCACTGCTGGTCTGGGGTTCCAACGGGTAAAAGTAACAAATTTCTTACAGGTACTGTTGTATTAAACCCCCCTCAGAGGGGAGGAGCTTAGGGGCGGGGATGTGTGGGGAAAGCACTCAGAGCAGGGGATTGGGGTGCGGGGGGAATCAGGGCAGGGGGTGGGGATGTGGATGGTGCAGGAGTCAGGGCTGGGAGCATGGGGGGTATAGGAGTCAGGGTTGGGTGGCGTGAGGGGTTTAGGGAAGGAGGTTGGGGGGGTGTAGGAGGAAGTCCTGGGGGGAGGGGACTTGGGGCTGGCCTGGGACAGTCCCAGTTGCGGCCAGGTTACCTGGATGGTGGATGGGTCCCTGCTCCATGCTGTTCCTGTTTCTGCCAAGGGAGCTGTGGGCCAGCTGTGTGGGGGCACTGCATCTGCAGGCAAATGGGGGGCTGTGGCAGAAGACCAGGGGAGCGGCCAACGGAGGGGGGGGGCATGTCTGGCTCTTCCAGCAGCGGGTCCCTCGCTGAGGGAAGGACCAGCCACTGAAGACTGAAGTGGTGGCGGTAGAGCTGCCACAGATCGCGATCACAGCTTTTTTTTTTTTTTTTTCCTGTTCTGGGTGGCAAAAACACTAGCGCTGGCCCTGTAGAAGACCCTCTGGCCTGCCACTCCCTTCGCCCAGGGGCCGCAGGTATGTCACATGCCTGCAGTGCCCTGGTGTCCAGCCACAGTGGTGAGAGAGGGGCAGCAGGACAGGCTGGGACGCGGACACCTCCAGCGCCCCTCCCACAGGCCCCTTTCACTTGCCTGACTGCCTGCTGCTTCGGCCGCCAGCACCAGCCTGCAAGAGAGTTCTGGCAGCCAGCAGCCCCCCAGCTGGGAGTGCGCCACGCACTACGACCCAGCATCCACTGGCTCTGGGTTTTGGTTCTGGCTGCTGGCCTCTTGCCAGTCGGGGTTTCAGCCGCCGGGCTGCTCAGTCCACTGCCAGCCTGTGGTTCCTTTCACCCAGGCTGGTGGCGGGTTGAGTGGGGCTGGTGGCTGGGACCTCGGCTTGCCATTAAAAATCGGCTTGCATGCCACTTTTGGCACGTGTGCCGTAGGTTGCCGATCCTAGAGCTAGACACACGTGTCTAACTATGAAATTTTCCACATCTTGTACATTTATTCTAAAAGGCTTCATTGTTTTCCTGGAATTTCCTCATAGCCTCAAGGCTTTTATGGTAATGACTTTTAATACTCAGGCTGCATCTGTTTACAGCTTCTAGTTTCAGGTTTTCCCAGTGTGACGTTATTGATATAAACTGGGACCATATAGAACATGGGTTGCAACCAAGGTCCTGTAGTGGCACCAGATCTTATGTAAAGGGGGTCATATAAGGTGTCTAAGACCAGGTTATGGATTACTGGTTATGATTATGCTATCTGTATGTCTGTATCATTTTTGTAGTTGAAGTTATGAATATTGGCTGTATCTGTCTGTATTTCAAACTTGTGCTGTGTTACTGGGAAAGATCCCAGACAAGTTGGTGTCAGTTCAGCTTAGCCTGCTTGATGGCTCATTAAGGACCATTAGCTACACAATTGACCCATCGAGAGAAGGCAGTTACGCCCTGTGACTCAGCAGACTTTGCAGAAACTGGCCCATGTGACTGCAGATTCCATTTTGCTGTAACTTTCCACAGTAGGAACAAAGGAGTGTTCTTACACCTGGAAAAACCTATATAAGGCGGAGGCCTCATCTCCATTTTGTCTTCAATCCTGCTTTTTACCTCTGGAGGGACTTTGCTACAAGCTCAAGCTCTACACAAGGGACTGATGACCCATCCCAGCGGGGGATGTACTCCAGAGACTTGATTTGAACCTGCAGTTTACCCACCACTGCTGCAAGCCTAAACTAAGAACTTTGCCATTACTGTATGTAATTGATTCCATTTAACCAATTCTAGCTCTCATTTCTACCTTTTTCCCTTTATGAATAAACCTTTAGATTTTAGATTCTAAAGGATTGGCAACAGCGTGATTTGTGGGTAAGATCTGATGTGTATATTGACCTGGGTCTGGGGCTTGGTCCTTTGGGATTGAGAGAACCTTTTTCTTTTACCGGGGTGTTGGTTTTCATAACCATTCATCCCCAAGACGGTTGGCACTGGTGGTGATACTGGGAGACTAGAGTGTCTAAGGAAATTGCTTGTGTGACTTGCGGTTAGCCAGTGAGGTGAAACCGAAGTCATTTTTGTCTGGCTCGTTTGGTTTGCCTTAGAGGTGGAAAAACCCCAGCCTTGGGCTGTGACTGCCCTGTTTGAGCAATTGGTCCTGAATTGGCGCACTCAGTTGGGTCCTGCCAGAACCACATCGTCACACCCAGTTTGCAAGTTCTAGGTTTTGGTGTTTCACTGATTTGTACTGCTTTGCTATTGGAATAGCTGTGCGTAGCGTTGTGTGTTTTTAATTGTAGGTGCTGTAAGAGTTTCTTGTCTGTTAAACCCAATACCCGCCTTTCTCTGATATTTTTGTTTGGCCATCCCAAAATCACAGTTTTTCAGCCAATTTATGCAAAGCACATATAAAACATTCAACATTTTCTCTTGGTTCCTGAATTCTCTGGTGAAAACATGCTCTTTCATAAACGACATTTCTCTGAGGTATGAAGTATGCATCAAGCATAGCCAGAACCATTTCATAGTCATATTTGTGATTGTTTTCGGTAAAGTCAAAGGATTTAAGATATACTCTGCCTGCTTCCCCAGAGCATAAATTGAAGATGATACCTGACTATCTCCAGTTTACTTATGGAGTTTTGTAGCAATTTGAAATCTTACAAAACACTGCTTCCAGTCTGATGATAGTGAAGGTTAGTGAAAGCTGAAGTTCTCTGGGGCATTGAAGAGTGGCATGTTGGTGAGATCAATCCGATGTTGCTTTGTTCTTTCTGTCTTCAACCTTTGTTGCTGTTTTCCTTCTGTTTCTGCTCTCCTCTAGCATTAGTTTACTTCTGCCACAGTGTAATGTACACTTTGTACACAGTAGGTTGCAGGAGCTGCTACTAGCAGATCAGGCTCCTGTACCAGGTATTGACTGGCTACAAAGCCTCCTTGTCAGAGAGGTACACCAGAGATCTGTCTTTCATAAGATCCTTTAAGGTATTGCTAGGTCTGGTTGAGGTTAGCTTAAATAAGGTGTAAAAGCAGCAAAGAATCCTGTGGCACCTTATAGACTAACAGATGTTTTGAAGCACGAGCTTTTGTAGGTGAATACCCACTTCGTCAGATGCATGTAGTGGAAATTTCCAGAGGCAGGTATATATATGCAAGCAAGCTAGAGATAACGAGGTTAGTTCAATTAGGGAGGATGAGGCCCTGTTCTAGCAGTTGAGGTGTGAAAACCAATGGAGGAGAAATTGGTTTTGTAGTTGGCAAGCCATTCACAGTCTTTGTTTAATCCTGAGCTGATGGTGTCAAATTTGCAGATGAACTGAAGCTCAGCAGTTTCTCTTTGAAGTCTGG